>NW_022103920.1:5721945-5742823 GCF_000313985.2 Echinops telfairi | reverse complement strand
CACACACACACACACACACACACACACACATTTTGTGACATCCTACTGCTAGACAGAAGCAACCTGAACATGTAGCAGGGGGTCTGGAAGAACGTGCTTGAGCAGAACCACTAGGGTGAAGGGGTTGGGCTTGGTCTCAGGGTTTCTGCATGGTTTGCGGGTTTTTTTGGTACAAAATTGATTGTGAGGAGGATGGTGTCCTCTAGACTCGGGCAGGGCACAAGCTGGACACCACCTGCATTGGTCTAGGGATGCATGTCCAAGACTGAATTCCCATACAGGCCGAGGCAGAGCCGATGCTCACGGGAATGGGGTGTGTCACATGGGGGTGGGGGTGGTGGTGGCGGGGAGGAGCACATAGGTGCGACTGCCGGCTGCCTGTTGCCAACTGCAACTGCCTATGTGGGTTCCCTGGAGGAGTGTCCAGACAGGAAGCCTCCTGCAGACCCAGCCCACTCTGTGCCTTCCCCCCACCCCCGCCCCCCACCTGACACAGGTGAGGGCCAGGGACTCAGTCAGGCAGAGCTGCCTGGGGGCAGGGGAGCCCCATGGAAATGGATGTTCCCACCCCAGGGACACTCTCGGTCCCTTCGGAGAAGCTTTGTCGTCCTTGGAAGAACCCCACCCCACCCCACCCCACAGCGGCTGGCACATGGGCACAAGCAGGTCCCTTCCCCCAAGGCCCAGCCTCATGGCAGCCACGAGCAGTTCTCCTCCTACAGAGAGTGTCAGAACTCCGCAGGGGCAGTCCTACCCTGTCCTGCAGGGCCCTGCAAGCTGACGTGGACTCCACGGCCATGCCTTGCGTTGTTCTGTTTGGTCCCCACTCTAAGGAGAGCAGGCACGGTGAGGTTGGGGCAAGATGGGGAGCAGCACTTGCCATCTCCGACTTGCCGGAGCTCAGTAGGAGCCCTCTGCTCTGGGCCGCTTTCTTGTCTCCTGTCTCTCTTCCTCCTTTCTTTCCTGGAAAGGGGTTTGAAAACACTCTACAACAACAATGCTGTGGACGGGCGACAAAGATACGACAGAGGAGATTTGTTTCCAAGCCACTGCTTGGAAATATCTCTAATATGAAGTCATTGTCTAGGACCAGAAGAGTCCTGCCTTTCACTCCTGGGCACCCCAGGAGCACCTCTGGGCGGGTGGCCCACCCAGTTCCCTCATCTCACAGTGCTGCTTCAAAAGCCGCTCGAGTCAGGTGGCATGGGGGTGGGGGTGGGGGCAAGATGCCCATGGGGACGTGGTGCACACAGAGGGAGAGAACCTTGCACGTTCCAGCTGCAGTGAAGCTTCAGAAGGCAGCGGGGCTCCGGGGCTGCTGGAGTCAGTGTGCCGCCCCAGTGAGCACCCAGTGAGCACCCG
Source organism: Echinops telfairi (assembly GCF_000313985.2). Classification (NCBI taxonomy): domain Eukaryota; kingdom Metazoa; phylum Chordata; class Mammalia; order Afrosoricida; family Tenrecidae; genus Echinops; species Echinops telfairi. The sequence goes on along the minus strand of NW_022103920.1, from coordinate 5,741,461 downwards.
CATCTGCTCAGCCACGGTTCCTCCTCAAGCTCCCGTGCCCAGAATCAGCTCTATAGCACCCGACCAATGTAGCATCCAAACACACTGGAAGAATCCACGCAACTGGCTGCCTACAGCCCTTCTCTCATCTTCAGCAAGCCAGATTCCTTAACACTGTCCCTGGGAAAGGGAGGAGCCTTGGAGACCCAGCAGTTAAACAACCAAGCGCCAACTGAAAGCATGGCAGTTCAAAGCCACCCGGTGTTCCAAGGTGGAGAGCGAGAGTGATAAATACGTGACAGTGGCTTCCATAAAGATTTTCCATCTTGGAAACCCTAATGGGCAGTTCTACTCTGACATATGGGCAAATATGTCTGAGTCAGAATTGACAAGATGGCAGTAGGTTTGGTTAGGTTATTGGACCTTCAGAAATGGCTTCCTGTCACCATGCTGCCCCTGAGGAATGATTTCAGTCACCAGGCTGCCCCTCAGGAATGACTTCCTATCACCAGGCTGCCCCTGAGGAATGACTTCCTGTCCCCAGGCTGTCCCTGAGGAATGACTTCCTGTCACCAGGTTGCCCCTGAGGAATGACTTCCTGTCACCATGCTGCCCCATCTTCTGATATCAAACTTCTGAATTTCCTGATTAAACCAGACAGGAAAGAGAGAAAAGGCCAAAATGAACATCAGGAAAGACTCTCAAACTTGCTCTTGAACATAGAGCAGCAAAAGCAATTGGAAGAAGTAATGAAGTAAAGGAGCTGAACAGAAATTTTCAAAGGGCAGGTGAGGTGGACAAAGTATGTATTGTGTGGGAATAGAACCAGGAAGAGAGTGTATGTGGACAAACTCTCAGCATTCGTGTGTTAAGGAGTCTGGGAGGCCAAGGCTCCTGTGGAGGGAACCTTCATATTCATGGGTTGGGGATGCATCCTGCTCACATTCTCCCAAGTAGAAGTCATTCCCCACAATGTCCCACCTTATTAATGCCGATTTTAAGGTGTTGCTTGCAAGCGCATGGCTGCTACTATATGTGCTTAAAGGTCAACTGCTTAAAGGCTATCTGCAAATGGTTGTCTACCATCAAAAGCAATCAGACTCTATTGCCTGTCCCACCCTAAGTAGGCCCACTCCCTTCTGATAAGGATCATAGATTGTTCCCTTGGAGAAGAACTCAGAGACACCTAAGGCCAAGCCAAATCAGATGACCAAGGCTAGGCTGCCATCTTGATTCTAAAGTCCACCCATCTTGCTACAGATGTGCCTTCCTGTCACATGTGTGCCCCTAGCACAACCCCTTCCTACTGCAGCATACCACTAGCTCATCCACTTGCTGTCACACGTGTGCCTCTTGTACAACCCCTGTCTGGTATGTACGTGCTTCTGTGGCTTGCTTGCCTGAGATTATATAAGTCTGGGCGTCAATAAAGTATACTCTCTCTTTGCTCAGACCTGGCTTCTGAAGTCATGACTAAGTTGGCGAGCCCTTGCATGCTTCAGTTTGTCTGATGTCTCTTTAATTTACCCCTTAATTACAAAACCCATTTGGTGGTAGGAAGGCTGGTCCCCCACAAAATTGAAATGTGCAAAGATGTGGTAGTACAAAAAGGACGAGCACACTGTAGGGGCAGTGGATTACTTAATGTGGCTCTTCTAGCCCAAATGTCTCCCTCTCACCAAACGCCCTTTTTCTGCATGGATCCGGTAAACAGGCGGGGGAAGACACTGATAGAATTCACCTGTAAATAATTGTGAACAGGGTTCACTGGAACGCCATCCTGCTGCTAATGAAATGAGCCCTCTGAGTAGCAGGAGGGAAGGTGGGAATCTCACCACTATCAAGAGCCAGTTGTGGAACATGCCCTCTGGACCTCCTGGATAAAAAAAAAAAGTCATGTCACGTCAGAGGATCAGCAGCAGCAGATCCCGAGGCTAGAACATGGAACAGACTTCCCAGTGCTTTGGGGCAGGAGGCTGGCTTGAGTGGGGTGCCTCTGTGCCCTTCAGTGAGGAGGCTGGGGCTTGCTGACCCACAGAAGTGGAGCTGAGTGACTTCTAGCTGAGGCTTACTAGAGAGGGATATTTCTGGGCACTTAATTCAGGGAAGTAAGTGTGCTGACCCACAGAACTTGAGCTGGATGCCTTTGGGTTGAGGCTTACAGCAGAGTGGTGTGTCCCTTGGGCATCTAGTGGCAGTCCTGAATGAAGTCGGTACCATGTCCTGATGAACAACTCCATCCTGAGCATTTCTCACTTGCGTTAAAACCTGTTGATTTCCTTACTAAACACTTTCATTATGCATGTTGTCTGTGGGTTCTGTGTAGCCTTTGGATATTAGAACCTAGAGAGGAAAGTGGACAATACTCATTAACACCACACACACTCATCAAATCTCAAGTTGAAACAACTGAAGAAAAAGATCCAAGCCTTGAGTTGCACCATTATAGGATTCCATGGGCAAAATACTAACCTCTGCAGGAAGCATCAAAAGAAGGTGGGAGGAATACGCACAGTGACTGCACCCAAAAGAACTAATCGATAGTCAACCGTTTCAAGAGGTTGCTTAAAATCAAGAACCATTGGTAATGGTGTAAGAAGTCCAAGTCACCCTGAAAGTATTAGCCAAAAACAAGGCTCCAATTAAGATGTTTTAACATGCTGAGGAAGCACTAGAAGAAATCACTCATCTACACCGAGAAATTTGGAAGATCGTTATTTGGCTAACTGACTCAGTGTGCCCATTCCAAAGAAAGGTGATCCAGCAGAGTGAAGAAATTCTTGAACAACATGATTCATAGCACATGAAAGTAAATATTATTGAAGATAATTTTTAAATGGCTGTAACAGTACATCCATCAAGAACTGCTAGAAATTCAAACCAGACTCAGAAGAGGACGTGGCATACAGTTTATCATTGCTGTTGTCATGTGGCTCTTGGCTAACAGCAGAGAGTACCATAAAAATGTTCACCCATGCTTTAGTGACCAAGAAAAGGCATTCAGCCGTGTGATTCATAACAAATTATGGATTGAGAAGAAGTGTACTATAAGGAACCTGTATATGGACCGAGAGCTGTCACTTTAACAAGGGACGATTGCATAGTTTAAAATCGGGAAAGGTGTGTGTCGATCTTGTATCCTTCCACCTTACTTATTCAATCTGTGTGCTGAGCAGATAGTCCAAGAAGCTATATTATGTGAGGAAGAATGTGACATCAGGGTTGGAAGAAGGGTTATTAACAACCAGCAAAATGCAGATGACATAATTGTGCTTGCTGAAAGTGAGGAGGACTTGAAGCCGTTGCTGATGAAGCTCGAAGGCTGAAGCCTTCAGTCTGGATTAGACTTCAGTGTGAAAACCAAACCAAACAAAATCCTCACAACTGGACAAAAAATACAACATTACGATAAATTGAAGTTCGAAGTTGACAAGGATTTCATTTGGCTTAGATACACAATCAATGCTTATGGAAGCAGGAGTCAAGAAATCAAATGACAGATTCCACTGAGAAAATCTGCACTATAATTCTTTAAAGTGTTGATAGGGAAGGATATTACTTATTCTGTATCTGTAATACCTAATATTCCTTTCCCTTATGCACATGTTGTATAGCATTGGGCTGAAGAAACATTCACTATCCACAACAGTACATTTAAACACAAAACCCTACTTGACACAGACCTTTTAATAACATTTCTCCCGACCCTTTGGCTATCTTCCCACGAAGGTGAATTTGGCCTTGGTCCTCCTCTTTGGTGGGCTCAGTCATCCTTGGCCTCCTGTTAGTCAGCTTTAAATCAGCTGCCTCTTGTCCACAGCCTCTCAATATGTACTGGCTTTCCTCCCCTTAACTGGAGCACAACACTTCTGGCTTTTCTTTCAGGCATTGAAGGTAACAACAAAAAGAGTAACCACCTAAGACTCTGACGTTTCACTTCTGAGTCTCTTACTTATTTCACTTAACCGTTTCCATGCTTCAAGAGTCATCACAGGAAATCCCACTTCTGACACCAATGGTAAAAAATGGCATGGGAGTGGCAACTGACCATGTCTTGTTTCATAAAGGGGAAGCTCTGTGGCATCAGGCAGACTTCACAAGAAATGATCATCCAACTCTTTGTTTTAGTCAAGGTTGACTAAGAAACAAATCCAGAGACACTCATATGTGTGTGTAAGAGAGAACTTTATATCAAAGAGCAATGTGCATTAAGAAAACATCCCAGTCCAGTCCAGATGAAGTCCATAAGTCTAATATTACCCCATATGTTGATACTAGTGCATAAATTCTTCTTTAGACTCACACACCCATGCAATGATGCCAAATGCAGGAAGACCACAGGCCAGTGGGTGGAAAGTCTTGTAGATCCAGTGGCGGTGGAAGCATCTCAGATCAGCGCTGGCATGTGTCTCCACGTGGCTCCCCCAGCTCCAGGGCTCTGGTTCTAGCAGCGTAGCTCCATGTGACTTTTCAACAGGAATGTCTTGCAGGGAGTGTCCTGCCTTCAGTGAGCTGTTTATCTCCATAGCTCCTCCAAATGAGATCATCAAGCTGCAATCTGATTTACAAGCTAACCACCCTTCACTCTTAATAATCTCAAGTTGACACCAGATTAACTACCACACTCTTCAATTTCAGATCCCCATCACTTAAGTAGGGGTCCAGAATAACTCCCCAATGCTTAGTAAGGACAAACTCAATAAGGTAAATTTTCACATTCAAATAACTTTGACTCAAAGTGCTTAAATAACTTGTACTATGATCTCAACATAATAATGAGAGGTAGAATATAAAATTAGATATGGCCATAAGATAGACTCCCAACCATAGGAAGTCTATGCAACATTAATGAAAAGACATGGTGGCCTAGATTATATTTCTTTAAATGGGTAGGGGGACATGGTGAGAATGCAGAAAAGAATGCCATTGGAATCCAGGGCAGTGTATGCATGCTAAGAGGTCATGCCACACATGCCTCATTCGACTTTATTGAAATACTTTAAATATTGTAAAGTTACACAAATATTTTAATAAAATACTTGGAGAGCAACTTGGGGGGTGGGTTAACCCTGGTGGTGCAATAGGCAAAGGGGGTTGAACCCACTCCACTGCTCCGTGGAGGCAAAGACCTGGGAGCTCGCTATGAAGATCCCAGCCGAGGAACCTCTATGGAGCAGGTCTATTCTGTCACATAGGACTGCTCCAGGTAGCAATCGATTAAAATACACACCACACCCCCACCAATTGTAAACATAATCAGTGTGTGTCACTGTGATCTTTTTTTAAGAGTATGAATGGCCTTTGTCAATAATATGCTGCAATCCGGGTTAGTTACTCATGTTTGGAGTGCATTTTCCATTTATAACTTACCGCTAGTCTGGGGGTCAAGGGAGAAGAACCCCAAATTCAAACATGTTCTACAGAGACCCCTTTAACAAGCCTTACACAGGACAAAGACAATCATCCTGGAATGAGGGAAGCCATCAGCATGACGCCAACATGGAGTCCAGTGAATTCAGGGCCATGAGCTAATTAGAGGTAACGGAAAACCAGGAGAAGCATCGCACAGTGATTGGTTGGTAGCAGGTCCATTCATCAATGGTTGCGGATGAAACTACAGAAGTAGGGAAAGGTTCTCTGTTGGAACACCTACGCGGCTTCAGATTTGGAAAGCTTACAGGATTGGTTGGAGGGATTTGGCTGCCTGGCTATGAGGTGGTGTGGGTCTTATGACCCATGGTCATGCAACCCTGAATCAAAGCCACCATGAACCCCAACTTTTAGGTGACATGTGGTAAATCATTAATGAGACACTCAGGCAAGTTCCCTGGTTCTCTGAGCAAAGCTGAGGCCAAACAAGCCCTCCCTGGGCTAGCCACTTCTAAATGCATCCTGCCTCCGGAAAACTCAGCCCCATGTTGGCTGGCTATAAGTCAGAAAGAAATCAAATGGAGTCTGAATGTATGTCAAGACCTCAAATGGAGTTAGGGCTCCAAGTATAAAACCCAGCCTTCTATGAATCAAGTGCTTTAGGATTTATGCTCTATGCTTCATGATGACTCAACATGACAAAGGTCAACATGACAAGAGTGGTCCACTGCTGGGGCTTTTGTCCTAGTTCCAATCCTTTCAACATTGTTGTCACAGTATGGGATAGAGTCAGAAAAGATTCACATTGTCGAATTTACCAAAGACATGAAGGCAAGAAGTCTTACAAATGCAGTCATTGACAACATCAAACTCAAAGTGGTTTTGATTGGACTGAAGCTTGAGACAAAAACAAAAGAAAAGCAAAGTCCTGCATTTGAGTTTAAGCTCAATTGCATATCTGCAGAAGGGAAGATGCAGCTGGCAGAAATTCACATGAAGACACCTCGTGTTCCGTTCACCAAAGTATAGTGTGATATGACTGAAAAACAAGCCAATGTCATTTGTTTCTCCAACAAGACCCATAGTGCCCAGACTCAAAGTGTGTTTTCTTCCTATAGCTTTGGCTGGGTACGATGGTGGTTCCATAGTAAACTTCTCACCTTCCACCTGGGAGACCTGGGTTCAATTCCTGGGCCCTGAACCTCATGCACAGCCCTCATCTGTCTGCCCATGGAGGCTTGTGGGATGCTGTCCCACTGAACAGGTTTCAGTAGAGCATGAGACAAGAGTGGATAGGAAGAAAGACCAGGTGATCTACTTCTGAAAATCAGTCTGTGAAAGCCTTATGGATCACAACAGCCTGCTCCCCAATTGATCATGAAGTTGGCACAGGACAGGGCAGCATTTTGTGGCATTGTACATAGGGGTCATCATGAGTTGAAGACCAGCTCCAGGACAACTGACAACAACAATAGTTTGACTATGCAAAGATCTGGAGTCCAGAATTCCAACCTCACTGCCATTGAGCTGATCCCAACTTATAGCTACCCTATAGGACAGTGTAGAACTGCCCCTGAGGGTTTCTGAGATTGATTGTAACTCTTGACAGGAGTAGAAGGCCCACCTTTCTCCTGTGGAGCAGCTGGTGTTTTTGAACCGCTGACCTTGTGGTTACCCAACGAGTAACCACTATGCTACCAGGGCTCCACTGTGTTCCATTGTTGACCTTGATACAGAGTCGAAGACATCCATCTTTATGGAGTTCTTCTCCAAGTGGTAGAGGTGGCGGCTCCCATTGGTCCTGGGCAGCTGCTGCTCTTCCACTCTTTGCCTTTGTATAAAGGAGAGACCTGGGCTGGGGAGACATGGTAACTATGACGCATGAAAAAATGCTGTGGCTCTTGTTATTGTTAGTTAACCAAAATTGATTGACTCTGTATTGTGTACCAGGCATTATGACACGACCACTGTCAAGTTGATGAGGACTCACAGCACCCCTAAGGGACCGTGGAGAACTATTCCATAATGTTTCCTGGACTGTCAATCTGTTCAGAAGCAGACGACCCCATCTTTCTCCCCCAGAGCACCTGCTGGCTTCCAACCACTGATGTGTGGGTAGCATACGCCTGTCCTCTAACCCACAGGGCTTCCTCGGGAACCTTGCTATTGTTGGTCTCGTGTGTCATCAAGTCATGTCAGACTCACAGTGACAACAGTACAAAACACTGCGTGGTCCTGCACCGCTGAGTCCACCCATCTCATTGAGGACCTTCCTATTTTCCGTTGACCCTCCACATCACCAAGCTGGATGTCATTTTCCATCTCCTGGCAACATGTCCAAAATATGTGAGATGACGTCTCTCCACCCTCCCTTGTAGGGAGCGTCTGGCTGTGCGTCCAAGGCAGAGTTTTTTGTTCTTCTGGTATCCATGGGTTTGTCAACATTCACCAACACCCTCATGCAAAGAGAAGAACTTTCCAGTGGTCTCCCTTATTCAGTGTCCAACTTCCACATGCATATGATGTGACTAACAATACCATGGCTTGGGTCAGACACACCTCAGTCCTCGGCGTGACATCCTTGCTGTTCATACTTTAGAGAGGTCTTGTGCAGCATTTTAGCCCAACATAATACATTGCTTGATTTCTTGACTTGCTGCTTCCATGATCATTGATTGTGGAACCAAGAAAGATGGCATTCTTGAGAACTTCCAACTTGTCTCCAGTTTTCGTTGTCTATTCGTCCGGTGTGAGGAGTTTTACTTTCGTTACATTGATTTGCAATCCATATTGTTCAAGTCCAAAGTCTCATGCTAGTCCATCTCACGGAGGGTCTGTCTCCCTGCCTTCCCTGTCTCTCTTCTGTGCCAAATTGATGTCCACCTCCACAGGGTGCTTCAATTCTGTTGTCCCCCATAAGGTTCCATTGACCACTTTTCAGAAGGAGCTCTCTACGCCTTTCTTCCTAGATCGGAGTCTGGAAGCTCTGCTGAAACGCGCCCACCACAGGAGGCTGGACAGAGCCAGCGGCAGGTGGAGCACACAAGAGCAGCTTTCTCTTCTGTCTTCTCCTCCCTTTACGTCTGTGGGGTCAGAGGCCTGCACATGTCCTCGCTGAGAACAGCATGGTCATTACACCCTCCCAGGCTGCCTTTTCTCGACATCATGGCATTTCCAGGGGCACTTATTAATTTCCTCCCTCCTGACTTGAGGCCTCCTCATAGCCACCGTGCCCCTGCTTGGAACGAAGGGGGCACACCTCATGGTGAACCACCTGCTCTGGCTGGCGGTGGGGAATGCTCACAGAGCCAATGTCCTCTGCCTCTTACTTTGGTGAGTAGCACTGGGGGAAAGGGGGGGTTGTAAACTCCCAAGCAGCTACCTAAGATGCAACTATGGGTCTCTAGAGGGAAGCAGTGTGAAGAAAATCAAAGACACCTGAAAACAATTCATCCAAAGACCACGGGAACACTCTCCACAACTCTGAGACCAGAAGCACTAGATGGTGCCCGGCTACCACTACCAACTGTTCTGAAGAGGATCACGTGAAAAGATCTGGGAGGGGAAATGAAAAACACTCACTGCCCTCAAGTCAATTCTGACTCATAATGACCCCACAGAGCCCTGTGAGTTTCTGAGACGGTAAGTCTTTACGGGAGTAGAGAGCCCCGTCTTTCTCCTACGGAGCAGCTGGTGGGTTTGAACTGCCAATCTTGCAGTTAGCACTGCAATGCCTAATCCACCACTCCACCAGGACTCCTATATCTGGGACACAGTGGAAGAAAAATGTGGAACAAAACTCAGAATCATTAAAACAAAAAAACCCCAGGATTATTGGGTGTACAATCCCCGAGACTAGGGTCTGCAATCACCCTTCTGGTCTGTAAATGAGTTCACCTCTGTGGCAGTTACATAATCTGGTGTTAATTTGAGGATGAAGAGTGTAGGGGTGGAGTCTAGCCTGTCAATCAGGATGTAGCCAATGAGGCCTCTGTGTGGGCATGACCTTCTCCTGAGGATTCTGGGGACTCTGTTATTTCCGTCTTGGAGGTGGGAGACACACACACTCTCTGTCTGCTCACTCCCTGGGAGACATCCCTGAAGAGAAGCCACATGGACCTACCCTGATGCAACCAGAGCCCTGGGAGCTGGAGAAGCCACGTGGAGACCCCTGTCAGCCCTGAGATGCTTATAACGCCACTGGATCCACAAGACCTCCCACCCACTGGCCTGTGATCTTCCTGCACTCAGAGTCATTGCATGTGTGTTTACTGAGTCTAAAGAGGACTTTATAGACTGGTGTCAGACATATGGGCTACAATCAGACTTATGGGCTTTATCTGGACTGGGTTGGGACGTTTTCTCAATATTCAACTGCTCTTGTACATAAAGCTCTTTCTTATACACATGAGTCTCCCTGGGTTTGTTTCTCTGGTCTACCCAGACTAACACAACCTCCATGGCTCTGTGTTCAGCCAAGCCATCGTTGCTGTCGGGTGCTGTTGAGTCAGTCTGGGCTCATAGCAACCCCATGTAACCAGAAGGGAACACTGGCCATGTCTGCGCTGTCCTCACAGCAGACAGGCCCAAAGGGGCAGACCAACACCAGGGAGTGTGCACACCTTAGCGTGCCATCAGAAAGGGCAACATTTACCCCCAAGACGAAGTTCAGGAGTATCAGGAAAGAAGGAGGGAGGAAGTGGGATGAGTGACATCATGGCCTTGTGGGGATTGCAAGCAATGCCTGTGTTAGTCTGGGTTGACTAGAGAAACAAATTCATAGACACGCATATGTGTATAAGAAAGAGCATTATATACCAGAGCAATTGAATATTGAGAAAACATCCCAGTCCAGATGAAGTCTATAAGTCCCATATTAGCCCGTATGTCCCATACCAGTCTGTAAATTCCTCTTCAGACTCAAGAAACACATGCAATGATGCAGAATGCAGGAAGGTCACAGGCCAGTAGGTGGGAAGTCTTGTGGAACCAGTGGTGGTGGAAGCATCTCAGTGCTAGCAGGGGTCTCCACATGGCTTCTCCAGCTCCGAGGATCTGGCTGCCATCAGCCTGTCTCCATATGGCTTGTCAACAAGAATGTCTCACAGGACCGAGCGTCTGTCCTGCCTCCAGCGAGCAATTGATCTCCTTAGCACCTCCAAATGAGTGAGGGTATCAAGCTACGACCTGATAGGAGGGCTAAACTCCATCCCTTCACTCGCAAGTTTCAAATTGGCAACAGAATATGGAACTACCACAGACAGGAAACAAGATGTGTCTGAATTATTCAATGGAAAACTCTTGTGCTTGGTAAACCATCAAGCAACCCACAAGGAAATGTTAAGGAGAAAGGCCCAAGCTTCCCCCTAATGCTACGATTTTAAATAAAAAGGCATAGCCAGGGTCTATTTGGCAGAATAAAATGCCCCTTTGGGGTTTCTGAGGCTGTAATTCTTTACAGGGGCAGAAAGCCTCATCTTTCTCCCGTGGAGCTGCTGGTAGGTTCAAACTGCTGACCTTCTGCCTAGCAGCCTAGCAACACCACCCACTATACCACCAGGGCTCCTGGAGAAGAACAAAGCCGTGTCCAAATAGAAACAGCTGATAAGAAGCAGAGCCAGGCTTTCTGATCCCAGAGGCCTTTATGTCACCTTCGCCCACTTTGATCCCAGCTGTGGCCCCATCCGCTGTGACCTGGGAGATGATGCTTAGGCTCCTCTGTAGGATCATGGGCGAGGAGATGGCCATTCTTGCTCGACTGACAAGAGTGGCCCCTCTGCTTGTGCAGTGCACACCTTGGGCAGTCACATGTGGCAGACCTGACTACCTTATAGGTAAAGACTGAATCCCTTTGACATCTCCTCAGCCCCTCTCCGGGGGTCACAAAGAGAAGTAGGTATGATCCTTGCTCCCTTTGAGCTTACCCTACTAGGGTGAGACTGAGGGATTGAAAAAGACCAAGGCTATGATATGTTTAAGAAAACACGTATTTTTAATATAAGAAAGAGCTTTGTATAAAAGAGTAATTGTATATTAAAAAAACATCCCAGGCCAGTCCAGATCAAGTCCCTAAGTCCAATATTAGCCCGTGTATCTGATACCAGTCTGTAAATTCCTCTTCAGACTCAGGCAACATGTGTAACGGCACCGAGTGCAGGAAGATCACAGGCCATGGGTGGAACGTCTGGGAGCAAGAAAAGAAGAGTTCTCACTATATAGTTGGGACAGACTGTGTATTCCACAGGTAGTTGCGACAATATCTCACGTGATTTTCTGCAGTGTCGCCTGCCAGGTCCCTATTCGGGTTTTGTTAGTAGGTGCTGTCCAGCTGGTTTTGACGCGAGACAAAATTCTGCCCGTCTGTGCCATCCTCACAGTTGTTCTTATGTTTGAGCTCACCAGGTCAGCCACTGTGCCAATCCATCCTGCTGATGGTCTTCCTTTTTGCTGCCCACCTACTTTACCAAACATGATGTCCTTTATCAGTGACCGATCCCTCCTGATACCACGTCCTAAGTTCATGAGAGGAAGCCTTACCATGCTGGCTTCCAAGGAGCATTCTGACTGTATTTCTTCCAAAACAGATCTGTTTGTTCTGTGGGCAGCCCATGGTACTTTCAGTGTTCTTCACCCACGCCATAATTCAAATGCATTGATTCTATTGTGGTCTTTATTCAAGGCCCAACCTTCCCATGCATATGAACTATGGCTTGGATCAGGCACACTACGGCAGTTACATAATCTCCTGTCAACTTGTGAAGGGGTGGAGTCTAGCCTGTCAATCAGGTAGCAGCTTGATGACCTCATGTGGAGGCATGAAGGAGATAAATAGCTCACAGGAGGCCAGATATACTCTCTCGCTGTAAGACATTCCTGTTGACAAGACATGGGGGTATAGTGATGGCAGTCAGAGCCTCGGAGCTGGGGGAGCCACGTGGAGACGCTAAAAACATATTTTTATTGAAGCCTAACTCAGATACAGACCCTAAATGGGACAGCCCAATGAGATTTCACAATGGGACCCGTAGCGACCCAGGTCAAGACATGGGACATGGTGCAGACGCTGGTCCTTCTGCTAGTCACCATCTTTCTCCTTCTTCATCTTCTCTTCCTCTTCCTCCTCCTCCTTCCTCAAATGGAGCCACCACCTGGACGTCGGGCACCCTGACCCTAAGGGACATTCACCACAGTGTGTTCTACCACAGAGTTAGCGCCACCCGCTGGCTGATGGCGATAGTACTGCTCTGTACACTCCTGCTCTGAAATGCTGATGCATTTTGGTGGTTTTACTCTGTGGGAGGTTACATAATCTGGTGTCAACTTGAGACTATTAAGAGCGAATGGGGTGGAGTTTAGACCGTCAATCAGGTCGCAGCTTGATGACCTCATTTGGAATCGCTACAAAGATAAATAGCTCACTGGAGGCGGGACACACACATTCTCCCTGTGAGACATTCCTGTTGACAAGCCACATGGAGCTACACTGATAGAGCCAGAGCCCGGGAGCTGGAGGAGTCATGTGGAGATCCCCGCCAGTTCTGAGATGCTTGCATCGCTCCTGGATCCATAAGACTTTCCACGCACTGGCCTACAATCTTCCTGTATTCGGCATCATTGCATGTGTTGTATGAGTCTGAAGAGGAATTTACAGACTGGTATCGAACATATGGGCTAATATCAGACTTATGAACTTGATCTGGATTGGGCTGGGATGTTTTCTTAATACACAATTCCTCTTTATGTAAAGCTCTTTCTTATACACACAGGAGTGTCTCTGGATTTATTTCTCTAGTCAACTCAGACAAACACACACTCGTAGATGGAGGATCCTTGGGCATGTGGGTGTCCATCTTTAAAAGGTGCCCTGGTGGCACAGGAGTTAAGCACCTGGCTGATTACCAAAAGCCTGGTGATTTGAACCCACCTAGCAGCTCCACGGAAGAAAGATCTGCCAGCCTGCTGCTATAAAAAGTGTTCTTGTTGTTAGTGCCCTTGTGTCTGCGCTGACTCCTAACAGCCCCGGATACAACAGAATGAAACACTGCCCAGTCCCGCACCATCCTCACTACTGCTGCGAAGTTTAAGCCCATCGCTGCAGCCATTATGTCGATCCATCTCATTGGGGGTCTTCCTCTTTGTCACTAACCCTCTACTTTACCAAGCTTGATGTCCTTCTCCGGGTACAAGCTCCCCTGACAACGTGTTCAAAGGACATAAGATAAATGCCATTAAAGAGCATTCTGGTCACAGGGATCCATGATAGAAAATGGGAAACCCCTATGAGGTGGTTCTACTTGGTCACCTAGGGTCGTTCTGAATCAATTGGTGGCACTCGGCAACCATACAAGGGGACTTGCAAGAATTCGTGGAAGTTTTTCATCATCTTCTGATCTCATTTTTTAAGCTCCCCTCTTACAGCCGTCTTTATCTTATTTTTAGCAGCTACTTCATAAATGTATCACAGAATGAGATGAGTTTTAAAATTAAAGAACAGCAGACCAACAATAACAAAACCAACCCACAGCTCTCAATTAGATTCTGACTCAGAGAATTAGAACAGAAACTATAAAAGGCTTCTTAAAAAGTTTGCTTGAAACGGACTCTGGAAAGTATGTGGGAACTGACAGTAAGATGAATACTCGGGGATAAGCAAAGGGCTACGGCACCCCCAGAACAGGAAGAGAACAATACGGAGAGGCCATGCTAAGACAGAAGGAGCAATCTTACACATAAGGCCCAAAGGCAAGGTCAAGCCTGTAGAAAGGTTGTTTGTGGCCTTGCTGGCTGCTGTGGGGTTTTTAGCTCATGGCATCTCATGGGTGCAGAAGAGAGCAGGTGCACTGCACGGCTGTGAAATACTGAATGAGGATTACCAGGCTTCACTTTAAGTTGCCTCTGAAAACTCAACTCACTGCCATCGAGTCAATGCTGACTCATAGTGACCCCCAGTGGGTTTCCGGGACTATCACTCTTTATGGGATTAGAAAGCCCAGTCTTTCTCCTACAGGGCTGCTGATGGGTTTGGACTGCTGGACATGCGGATCACAGCCCAACTTGCAACCCCTACACCTCTAGGTTAAGTTGCCTCTAGGTAAGTTCAAACCACCAATCTTTTGGTCAGCAGTCCAGTATACTGCCGTCTTCAATAGACTTTGTCAAATGGTTTTCCAGCTTGGACTCCTACCACGAATTCCCCTTGCTCTACGTCTTCATCAACACTTGGTAATATCTGTGGTTCCATTGTAGGCAGGCTGGTATGGTACCCATCCCACCTCTTGTGCTTCCAGTTGCAACCCTCTGATTACTACGGAGGTTGAGTATCTTTTCCTAGGCTCCTTGGCCATTGGCAGTCTCCTCCGTGGTAAAGTGTCTTGTCACAGCTCCTGCCTCATTCTTTCTCCAGTGGGAGCAGCTGGTGGTTTTGAACTGCTGACCTCTGAGTTAGCAGTCCCGTGCATAACCCACTATGTCATCAGGGCTTCTGATTGTGCTGAAGCAGGAATTGAATATGGAACACATATTGGAAGTTTTGCTCCATCACCAACCCCTATTGTCTGTGTAAATTGTGTCCAGTTGCTTAAGAGTTTAATCTGTATAAGTCAACAATTCATGCATTTCAGGGTGAAGTCAGCTTTTTCTCAACAGTGTTTTGAATTCTATACCATTGGCTAAATTAATGATACTACCCATAGAATTACCTTGTGCCCCAGTGGGATGATTTATAATGTTCTCTCTCATAATATGATAATGATTTCTCTAAAATGAACCATGGACATATATAAATTATAGCTATATGAATGGATTGGGGGGTTCATACTTAATTCTAGCCCCAATCTAAGAAGAATTAGTTGTTAGGACATGGCCCTGCTCAATGCTCAGCCTCATGAAGAGATTGTTGAAGATATGCATGCTATAGCAAACTGTGGTGAAGACCCTAGATGGTGCCTGGCTGTCAGAAAGAATAGCATCTGGCATCGTAAAGGCTTGTCTTCAAACAAGCAGCCATCTAACTGGGGCATCAACTAAGTCCACATGGATTGTAAATAGTAAAGCTCAAACCTAAAGGGGGGAATAATATCCGAGCTTTAAATTGTGACACCCGGTTTGCACAAAGCTACGCGCGTGATCACAGTGGAAACCCAAAATCCATGTGCATGGTCTCTACGTAGATTAAGTCTCTGGTGACTCCCTTCTGACCATGGTCTAGGGAATGTGACTAGTCTTGCTATCAGATATAGAGCATGGTAAAGTCAATTATGGCAGATGTACTTATGTACATCCAATGTAATACCCTGTCATTTGATCTCTCTTTTGACCCAATTTTAAGTTGTTTCCATTTTTAATATTTTCTGCTCTCTCTTTGAGATTTTTCCATGTTTTGTCTAGTCATTGTTTTTCGGGTGCTGTTTGTTTCGTGTGATTGTGTTTTGTTTTTATGGTTTTCGGTATATGAAATCCAGGCTAGGTAGATCTATAGAGACAGTAACTGAATGGGGGCATGGCAGGGGAGGATGGGCCGGGGGCCGGGGGCGGGGGGGAATGGGGCACTAACAGTGATGAGGAGAACGTGCTCTGAAATTGATTGTGGTGATGATAGCCCAGATCTTCTTAATATGATTGAACGATTACATTGCATGATGTGTGAAACATGTACCAATAAAACTATTAAAACTAATCTGGGATACACCCCCTCAGTTCCTGGTCATAAATCCCTCTGCAGTCCCAGGACATAAAACTGGCAGCTTTGCCTTCTGTAGTGCACAGCAAGGCCTTTGTCCTTTCTCAGCCTTCTTCCAAATAGCATCAAAAAGAGAAGTGGGCTCTAGCCTAGACCGCAGGGTGTCTATGGTAGTGAGCGTGCAACATAAAACACATGTGCGCACACACACACACACACACACACACACTGCTCTAAACATGTATGAGACAGGGGAGGAGTTTTCAACAAAGATGAAAACCCCGAGCAGATTTTTTTTTTTAAAAAACAGTACTCACAAACACCCACAGGCCATTAGGAGATTATTTATAGATTAATAACCTCTGCAGGAGACGATCTCACTCAAGAGCCTTGGGATGAGTGGGTGAGGGCTGGTCTTGAAAGCAGAGATTGAAATGTGATTCGTTTCAACGGCTGCAACTCCCCAAATCAATCATTCCCCCGGCTGGTGACTCATTCTGTCCGTTCCAGCAGGACCTGCGCTCCTTGTGGGGCGGTTTTGAAGGAATTTAAGCATTTCTGGTCTTGTGCCTTTTCAGTGCGCTCTGCTCAGCTCTGAGTCTCGGGCAATGGTTGCAAAGAGGCTGCTCGTCAGAGACTGCAGATAAAGAACAGCCGCTCGATAATTAAAAGGCGGCTGGGAGAGCAATCTGTCGAGGAGCAGAAAATCAGATCCAAGGGGGCACGGAGATGGGCTGGGAGCCAGGACCGCAGCGATGCAGGTCGGTCCGCTTCCAGCAGGGAGTCCATGCGTGTCGAGGCACCCACATCACAGAGGAGAGGGTGCAGGGTCCTCAGGCCATGCACAGACTCAGCAGGGGCGGCCCTGACCTCCACCTCCCCACTGCTCTTACAACATCCCCTCCCACAGGTCCCTTCTCCGTGGTTAGATGGTCCCCACTCCTTCCTCTCCTGTCTCTTCTGGCCTCCGACATTCCTCATTGAGCTGACATCAATGCTGGAAGGGCAAGAACTCCATTTTATTGCTTCTTATTTTGTGCGTGTTGTCTTCTAAATGAGCCTGGTTCCCTCTGCTGCAGGCGCCCTGGTTCAAGCCACCGTTTCAAGCGGCTCCTGGTCGCTCTTGGTGACCCTGCCCTACTCACCCCACGCGGCCTCCAGGCCATGGCCAAGGTGTCTGCCACTCCAGAACCACCTCCTTGCTCTTCGCCAAGGTCTGAACGGGCCACCGGGCCTGCCTCTAACCCTGTGAATCCTCCCTGCCCATTGCGGACTTTTCTCCCTTAGAATGTTGGCGCCAGCCGACTCCTTGGTCCCTCTTCTAGGGGGGATTTCATGCTCCCAAAAGATGTGGCGGAGCCTTGAGCCCCGACACTATGACTGTGCCCCTGTCTGGGGACAGGGGGCCTTCTTTTGCAGGTGCCATCGGTTACATTAACTAATCCCAGCAGTCTGAGGGAACATCCTAGCCCCTCCCCAAACTCACTAACATCGAATTGATCCCACCATACAGCCACCTGCTTGGACGGATAGAACAGCCCCTGTGGGTTTCTGAGACTGTAACTCTTCCCAGGAGCAGAAAGTCCCATGTTTCTCCCAAGGAGCAGCTGGTGGTTTCAAACTGCTGATCTTAAGGTTAGCAGCCCAATGGAGAACCTCGACACCACCAGGTCCCCTCAGTCCCTCCCCAGAAGGGGTTGATAAAGGAGAACATTGGGAGGAGCAGGTGAGGGTCCTCTACAAGCCACGGAGCACCTGGGACTCAGACACGGAACCAGTAGAGAAGGGCTCTCCCCTCAGAGGTGAGAGGAAGAACAGGGTTCTGCTGCCATCCGGAATTCCAGCCTCTGGTCCAGAACGTTCCTTAAAGTCACCCACATTGGGGTGCTTTGTCACACTGCCTTAGGAAACGAATCCAGTTACCCTCAGTCACCCATCACTTCACATCCACGATGCATCCTGGGAAACGGGGTGTTGTGAGATTTGGACGTTGTGTGGACTCCGTCCTCTGGGAGTTCTGAAGGAGTTCTGTTCCTTAGTCTGTCTTGATGTTAGGGATGGCCCGGCAGTGCTCAGGAAATGTTTGGCTCAGTGGACAGTCTGTCTTGTGCCTTCCGCATGGATTTGTGGACAACACGAGAGAAACACGGCCCCACACTCTGACATCACACTGTTGTCCCCTGACAACCGCTCTGACTCACGGTGACCCTCCGGATGAGGGGACAAAACACTGCCCGGTCCGGGGCCAGCCTCACAATTGTTCTTGTGTTTGAGCCCCTTGTTGCAGCCACGGTGCTAATCCATCTTGCCGAGGGCCTCCCTCCTTCTCACTGCTCCTCTGCTTACCAAGCCTCCCTGCCTCTAGGGAGCATCCTGGCTGTCCTTCTTACATGACAGATCTGTCTGTTCCACGGGCTTTCCACATTCTTCACCAGCATCATAAACCAAAGGCATGGATTCTTCTTCCTTATTCCATGTCCAACTTTCACGTGCGTGTGAGGTGGTTAAAAAGACCATGGCTTGGGTCAGGCACACGTTAGTCCTCAAAGTCACCTCCCTGCTTTTGAACACGTTATAGAGGTCTTGTGAAGATTTACCCAAAGCATGTGTTATTTGGTCTCTCTCTCTCTCTCTTTGGTTTTGGCCAAACTTTTAAATTTAGTATTCTGGAATTTTTTAACACACACTTCAAATGCCCCTGTGGGTTCTGGCACTATAGCCCTTTACATGAATAGAAAGCCTCCTCTTTCTTCTGAGGGGCAGCGGGTGGTTTTAAACTGCTAACCCAGTCCTCTACCCAGCCTGGGTCATATTGACAGGTTCAAGGGCGACAGGTGCTAGGATCCCCGATTTCTCTGGAGGGATGCAGCTCAATCTATGGTGTGGGGTGGAGGAGGGAAGGATTCTGGTCTTCTTGTCATAATTTGTTCCTATTGATAGCCCAGGAGTCCACTGCAACTCCTAGACACCCCAGGTGGCGCAGCGGAACCGCCCGCCAACAGCGCTTCCCAGATTGTCACCTTTATGGGAAGGTCCAGCGATTAAAATGCTCGGTTAGTGGTTTGTATGTGCTCCTGGGGAGGAAGGTGATGCGGTTTGCATGATGTTTACACAGCAGCCTACTCTGTCCTGCAGGGTGGCAGGGAGTCAGAATGGAACCCCACACTGGAGTGGAGACTCATCCTTGGAAAACCGCATCCCCAGGTTTTTCTCACCTAGCGTCCAAAGCAGTGGCCCTCGTGCGAGCAGCCAGCGCCTCGCCGCTGTGCTAGAGAGGAGCCCAGGTGTCCCTGTTTCATCCTTGGGGCACAGGCCAGCTGTGGCGGTGGGGGTGGCGATTGCTGCAGGCCTGAGCGGCCACTCCAGCTCCCCTACCTGGGCTTGGCTGGCGCTGATGTCAAGCTAAGAAAAGCCACTCGATGGCTCCCCTTGAGTCCTAGAGACCCCCCAGCGCTGGGCCGCGCCGTCGAACAAGCTGGGAGAAAGGCC
>NW_022103920.1:5715724-5721713 GCF_000313985.2 Echinops telfairi | reverse complement strand
CCGCCGGGCTCGGGCTCGGGCGCCGCCACGCGGTGACTCCCAGTACGCGCGCCCGCCGCACGCAGGTGGCGGCTCCGCGCCGCATTGACCAGTCACCTGCGGAGACCAAGTGGCCTTGAGCAGCACCCGGGTCAACGCAGGGACATTTCGGCCGTGGCAAATGCAATGGGCGCGGGACCAGCCATAGCTGTGCCTGGCATTGTGCAGTCTGGAACGCGGGGCCCTAGGGGACTAGGTGCAGGTGGACACTGTGCAAGGGACTGCCTGGAGACCAGGGCCGGAGACGAGGGGGGCCCACCAGGGTGACTGAATTCTATGTGGGAAAGACTAGCTGAGATGGCTCCTTATCTACATATAACACGCATAAACGTATAATAATAATAACAACAACAATAAAGCTTAGTTTCACAAGCCGTCTGGGCAAAGGACGTCTGATATTGACCAGGTACGTTGGCACCCAGTAATCCAGGTAATCATCATGACGATTCTGATGAGGCTCCACAAACCGAAGCCAGCCTCCCTGCCATGGAGCCGATTCTGACTCACTTTATCCAAAGGACAGAATAGAGCTGGCCCTATGGGCTTCTGAGATGTTAAGTTTTTACAGGCGCCTACAGCCTCATCTTTCTTACTCTGAGCAGCTAGTGGGTTCGAACCACTGGTCTTGCGATTAGTCGCTCGGTGCATAGCCCACTACACCACCAGAAAATGAAAAATTTAAGTCACTGCCACCAGGCTGATTCTGATTCCAGGTGGCCCTGCAGGACAGGGCAGAACTGCCCCTGAACATTTCCAAGCCTGTAAATTTTGGGGGAGCAGAAACCCACTATGCCATCAGGGTTCCATGACGTTAGAGAAGCAGCATTGTAGTGATGAAGAAGAGGTTACTCCGGTCGTCAGCAATGACCCTTGGTGGCATAACAGGAGCCCCAGCGTGACACCGGGTTAAACCACAGGGCTGCTAATCGAAGGTTGTTGGTTAGACCCTGACATAGTAGAGAGTGAGGCCACCTGCCTCTACAAAGAGTTACAGCACCAGGAGGACAGGGGGCCTCCAAATCTGTCCCGTTAGGTCACCAGGAGGAACAGTTGACTGAGTGTCAGAGTGGGTTGAGTGGCATAGCTAACGGACCAATAAGCAGCAGCAGCAGTAGATTGAAGTTGTTGAAAATTTAATTTTACTTGGATCCTTAATCAGTGCCCATGGAAACAGCAGTCCAGAAACCACACCATATATTGCATCGGGCAAATCTGCTGCAGAAGATGTCTTTAAAGGGTTCAAAAAGCAAAGATTGAGGATGAGGGTGTCCCTGACCCCAGGCATGGTATTTGCAGTCACCTCACATACATGAGAAAGCTGGCTTGAACCAGGGTGCCTGCAGCAGAGAGAGCCAGGCTAATTTAGAAGATAACATGAATAATTAAAAAAAATAAAAAATAAGACAGAGTCTTGCCCTTACAACACTGATGTCATCTCAGTGAGGAAGGTCAGGGCCAGAAGAGACGGAAGAAAGAGGAAGGAGTGGGGACCATCTAAGCAACATACAATTGCTCTTTTATATAGAGCTCTTTCTTATACACATAGGAGTGCCTCCCTGGATTTGTTTCTCTGGTCAACCCAGACGAACACAGCAAAGTTAGTCAGGCTCATAAAGAGAAATATTTTATGACACCATTATTATAAAAGAAAAGAAGGAAGATGTTTTTCACACCAAAGGGTAAGGCTTTAAAGACTAAAAAGAGACTAGGATTGAGGGGGGGAGAGGGAAGGGATAGGAAGGTAAGGCCAGAAGGAGGTTAGGGGGAGAAAGATTAACAAAAACGCACCCCATATGCAGGGAGCAATGGGATATTGTCACTGATCTCATGAGACTAGTTGTGCAACTTCATGGACGATGTTTTTCTCTGAAGGTGCTTGGTAAGTCTGATCTTAGGCCAGATGTCTGATACCAATCTATAAATTCCTCTTCAGACTCACACAACACATAAAATGACACCAAATGCAGGAAGATCACAGGCTAGTAGGTGGAGAGACTTGTGGATCCAGTGGCAGTGGAAGCATCTCAGCACTGGCGTGGGTCTCCAAGGGGCTCTTCCAGCTCCAGGGCTCTGGCTCTGGCTCCATCAGCGTAGCTCCATGTGTCTTGTCAACAGCATTGTCTCACAGAGAGCGGGTAATCTGGCCTTCAGAGAGCTACTTATCTCCATCGTGCCTGCAAATGAGGTCATCAAGCTGCGACCTGATTGACAGGCTACACTCCACCCCTTCATGAGTTGACAGTAGATTACGTAACTGCCACATTTGCTGAGCATAATGTCTAATTTTGTCTGTCTTGAGTTGCTTGACAGACTTATCAATGTTTCTTAAAGATGCAGAATAGTCCATTGTGTGTGTGTGTACCATTGTGTTTGTTTATCCATTCCTCTACAGATGGGATTTTTATTGTTTCCATCTTTTTGCTGCTATAGAAATTTCTGCAATAAACATGGCGTGCATTTATCTGCTTGTGTTTTGTTATTTATTTCTTTAGGGTCCATACCAAGCAGAGAGGTTGCAGGATCATACATTATTTGTATTTGTGTCAGGACGTGCCACACTGGCGTCCAGAGTGGTTGTACAATTGTGCGATCTCACCTTCCTATCTCTCCACATTCTCTCCAGCATTTATTGTTTCTGTTTTCTTCATTTTGCTGAGTGTTGGTGTGAAGTGGTACACCATTGTTGGTGTTTTAATTTGCATTTCTCTATGGCTAATGAACGCATTCAGTTCTTCATATGATTATTGGCTCCCTCAATGTCATCTTTAGTACATTATCTATTCATGTCTTGTGGCCATTTTGGATTGGGTTATTTGAATTTTTCTTTTAAGGTGTTGTGGTTTTCTCTAGAGTTTAGAAATTAGCCCTTTATCTGACATATAAAGATCTTTATCTTACTGCCATCGAACGACCCTATAGGATAGGCTAGAACTGCCCTATGAGTTTCTGGGACTGTAATTTGTTTTAAAAAAACAATTTATTGGGGACTCGTACAGCTCTTATCACAATCCACACATCCATCCATTGCGTCAAGCACATTTGTACATATGTTGCCATCATCGTTTTACACTTGACCTTAGCCAAAAGGCCGCGAAGCGATATCCCATCATCATTTTTAGAACATTTTCTTTCTACTTGAGCCCTTGGTATCAGCTCATTTCCCCCTTCCCCCACTCCCCTCCCTCATGAACCCTTGATAATTCATACATTTTTTTTCATACCAAGACTGCAATTGTTTGTCTTTCTCCCATGGAGTGGCTAGCAGTTTCAAACTACTAACCATTTGGGTCATGCCCAATTCGTAACCAATATGCCACCAGGCCTCCTATCGGACATATAATTGCCAAATCTTTTCACCCAATTGTGGGTTCTCTTTTCACTCTTTCAACCAAGTTTGTTGATGTCTACAAATGACCTATTTTTGGAAGATTCCAATCCTCTATTTTGACTTCTGCACTGTATTTTTTCCATTCTGTCTGGCAATGGATTCATGCCTTGAATTAAGTCCTTAAGTTCGCCCCTATTTTTCCATTGGTGGTCTTGATGGCTTATATTCAGGTCTTCAACCACCTGGAGTTTGTTTTTGGTGAAGATCCCATTTTTCTAGCAGCATTTATTGAATGGGCTCTCTCTTCTCCATTTAGTGTGTTTTAGTCCTTTATCAAAGATCAGGTGTTGTAGGTACTTAGTTGTATTTCTGGGTTCTCAGTGGAATATGCTGGCCTTCGTGTGTCTTGTTATACCAACACCAAGCTGTCTGATTACCGTGGCTGTATAGTAATTTTAGATCTGGAGTGAAAGGCCTCCTACTTTGTGTTTGTTTTTAATTGGGCTTCGTTTGCATTGGATACCTTTCCTTTGCACTTGAAGTCAGTGATTAGCTTTTCTGTTTCTTTAAGAATTGTGTGGGGATTTGGATTTTGAATTAGATTTCATTTACAAAATGCTTTTGGAATATTGACATGTTCACTCTATTTAGTCTTCCTATCCAGTAGCATTACTCATTCTTCCATTTATATAAGTCTCTTTTGGTTTCGTGTGGAAGTGTCTTATAATTTCCTTTGTATGAGTCTTTGGTTTCTCTGGTAAGGTTTGTGCCTAGAAATTTTAACTTTTTGGTAGTGATTGTAAAAGAACCGATGGATTAGAATTTTGGTGTTTGTGTTAATCTGGGTGGACTAGAGAAACAAATCCAGGGAGACTCATGTGTATAAGAAAGAGCTTTATATACAAGAGCAGTCGAATATTGAGAAAACATCCCAGCCCAGTCCAGATAAAGCCCATAAGTCTGATTTTAGCCCATATGTTTGATCCCAATCTATAAATTCCTCTTTAGACTCATGAAACACGTGCAATGATGCTGAATGTAGGAAGATCACAGGCAAGTGGGTGGAAAGTCTTGTGGATCCAGTGGCAGTGGAAGCATCTCAACACTGGCAGGGGTCTCCACGTGGCTCCTCCAATTCCAGGGCTATAGCGTAGCTCCATGTGTCTTGTCAGTAGAGTCTCCCAGGGAGCCAGTGAGTGTTCCACCTCCAGTGAGCTATTTATCTCCTTAGTGGCTCCAAATGAGTCATCAAGCTGCTACCTGATTGCCAGGCTAAGCTCCAACCCTTCACTCTTAAGCCTCAAATTGACAGCAGATGATGTAACTACCACGGTGTTGGTGAAGAATAGTAAAAGTACCATGCACTGCTAGAAGAACAGCTCTGTCTTGGAAAAAGCACAGCCAGACTGTCCCTTGAAGGAAGGACAGTGAGATTCTATGTCACATACTTGGGACATATTATCAGGAGGAACCAGTCCCCAGAAAAGGACATCATGTTTGACAATGTAGAGGGTCGGTGACAAAAAGGAAGTCCCTCAACAAGACGGAGTGGCACAGGGGCTGCAACCATGACGTCAACTGTAGCAAGAGTTGAGAGGAAGGACTGGCTCTCATTTTGTGTTGTTGACCTTGGGCTTTGAGTCAATGACTGGGGGCCACACCTGACCTCCTTTGGCTTTCCTGTTGCACGAGGCAGAGGTCAACATGGGTCCAACCTCTATCTTTCTTTACCTAATCTGACATCAACCATTGTTCTTAAGACACTATTTTTCTGCTGGGTTTGATAATTTGTTGTAAAGGCCACATGGAACTCACAACACAACTGACAATTGTGCGTGGGTGGTGGTGGGGTGGTGGTGGTGGTGGTGTTATTGGGAAGTTAACAGTAAGCATGCAGTCATTGGTCCACTTCAGCATCTCTTCACTCTGGTCCTCAGCCTCTCAGACATGTGACCCCTTGGTTTCTGCTACTCCAGGCCAGGAGGCCCCCCTGTCACTCTATGTCAGAGTCCCTCACGCTGCTCCTCTATTCTACTTCACGGGCTCCTTGCTGCAGCCTCTGATCGCAGCCTGGCCCCTTTGCTCTGTCCCATGGTCTCCAAGATACCGTCTCAGGTGCCCCTGGTCTTACCTCTGCTACTTTAGACAGACATCCTGAACATACTCCACTGCTGGCACCTCTTCTGATGGTCCTGATCTCTCTCTCTTTTTTTTTCCGATGTGTCTTTTAGACAGAGGGGTGTGTTTTTTGTGGGTGTGTTTTTTTTGTTTTTGCGGAGCCTGTGTCTCCGGGGACACAAGGTGTTGTGTGTTTGGTGTCATTGTTGACAAAGGTGGAGAGTCAGAATACGTAGGTCTTACTGCAATCCTGTAACAGAGCTGTGGTAGTTACCAAATCCTGTGTCAATTTGAGGACTAAGAGTGTAGGGGTGGAATCTAGCCTGTCAATCAAAATGTAGTCAATGAGGCCTCTGTGTGGGCATGGCTTTATCCTGAGGATTCTGGGAACTCCTGTATTTCCTCCTTGGAGGTGGGAGATACTCTCTCTATTCTCACTCCCTGCGAGACATCCCTGAGGAGAAGCCACATGGACCTACCCTGGTGCAACCAGAGCCCTGAGAG
>NW_022103920.1:5711966-5715133 GCF_000313985.2 Echinops telfairi | reverse complement strand
GTCAGTAGTCCAACCCATAGCCACTACGCCACCAGGGTTCCTTTCCAGGCTCCAAGTCTAGAACCCTTTCTGCGATACCATCTGAGTCCGCCAGACTTGGTGTCAAGAAGTCTAAGGTTTACTCCCAACTCAATGTCACTTAAACACTGAATCCCGTACGCGCACCCCTCTCTTTGATAGTCACTGCGCTCATTTGCATGCCAACGCGTGTATCAGATTCTGCCCTAAAGGAGCGTGCTCAACCCAGTGGCCCTGGGTTTATGGGTGTGTTATTTTGTTGCTGCTCCCTGTGGTAGCCACTCACGGTCCTCTGGAGCAGAGCTCTATAAAACACTCCCCAGCAACGTGGGTTTGGATGTTAATATGCTGGGGGCCGCCAGGAGAGCTCTGGACGAGGGGGAGTTGTGAACGGAATGAAGATTCCAGAGTCCTTGGTCCAAAGAAGCTCCAGGCATAATTGTATTTTCAAATACGTGCTTGCCACCGTCCTGGTTCAAGCTGGAATGAGCCAGGAGAGCAGGACTTGAGAGGCTCGGTGGTTATGGGGTCGGGGTGCTAATTGCAAGGTCAGCAGGTTGAAACCACCAGCTGCCCGCCCCTCGGGAGAAGGGCGGGGCTTTGTGCTCCCGTAAAGAGCAGCGGTCTCTGAAACTCACCGGGGTAGGTCTACCTGTCCTAGCAGGTCTCCATGGCTCAGAATCAACTCGATGGCAGTGAGGTTGTCCGTGGTGGTCTGTTTCAGGGGTCTTCACGCAATGGCACCTTCTCGCTTCCATGCTTTGACTTCTCGCTCCTCTTCTTAGATGCCGCCCACCCTCTGAACCTGGCTATCCGCGGGGCCCCAGGTTCCCTCCCA
The DNA here is from genome assembly GCF_000313985.2 of Echinops telfairi. Lineage (NCBI taxonomy): Eukaryota > Metazoa > Chordata > Mammalia > Afrosoricida > Tenrecidae > Echinops > Echinops telfairi. The sequence goes on along the minus strand of NW_022103920.1, from coordinate 5,714,277 downwards.
CGCCTCCACGGAGTCCTTCGTGCCTGTCAGTGAGATGCTCGGAGAGCATTCGGATCAAATCAGTGTTCACTCAACGCCCGATGTTTCGTCCTTCAGAAGTATGTTCAAACTGGGATACAGACTCTTTTAACTGCAATTTTTCAAATCGTCTCAAAGAGCGCCCTCTAAAGAAATCGGCCAAGTTAACACCTCGGTTTCAGACCCCTGCCGCTGCCACTGCATGCGAGGACACTACTGTGTGCTTAGAAGCCACCCGGTGTGCTGCTTTGTCATGGCAGCCCTCCGAGGACCCCAGAAATAGGGACGTCATAGGCCAGGGTGCTTGTAAAATCCCATGCTGTAATGAGGAAGATAATCCCTCTCCCAGGCGTCCCTAGCTTTCTTGAAAGGCCTCATTTACATGTTCCAATCTGGGAGTAGTAACCGTGTGGATATTCAAAGGTCACACAATAAGGAGGGATTTTCAGCACAAATACCAATGAGCACTATCTCACAGTTTTCTGTTTGGAGAAACCAAGTAGTCCAAAGAAACATCTCAAGTGCACACGCAGACGTTCTCATTTCCTGTGTCTTCTCAGCATCCCTCCCGGCCCCACGCTGAGCAACCTCGGGTCCTGTCCTCCCTGTGGGCCTGCCTGCACCGGCCATCGCACACACACCACTGGAACCACACAGCCCGCCGTCTTCCCTCGGCAGGATGGGGGCAAGGTTCCTTGCGGGGTTAGGCAGGGTTGTACTGAGGCACAAACCCAGTGGCACCTATCTAGGAATCAAGAAGAAATTTTATATCAAGAAGAAATCTTATATCAAGAAGGCATCTTGGCCCAGCCCATCTTAAGTGCCCGGGTCCGATGCTAGTCCACGGGCCCCTCTTCAGACTCATGCAGTCACATGCTGGTGATGCAGGAAGGTGAGGTGGGCAGACCACAGGCTGGTGGGTGCAGAGTCACGTGGATCCAGCGTCCTTGGAACCGTGGCAGGGCACTGTCAGCTCTGAGGGGCAGGCGGCTGGCCCCCATGAAGCTGCCCCTGGAGGCAGGCCCAGAGCCCCAGCAAGCAGGAAGGGGAAGGGGCAGAGAGAGGGAGAAGGGGTCCCCAGTATTTCTCTTATAAAAAGCCACACCTCCCAGGAGGCATCATCAGACTGGTTGACAAGTTGGACTCTGTCCTGGGGCAAGTGCAAGTTGACAAAGAATGTAACTGCTCCACTCGACACCTCTCTGCTGACTCTGCACCAAGACCCCTTGGTCTACCTGGAGCTTCCCCATCATGCCCGAATCCAGCCCCTGGCGCTGGAGGAAAGGGTGCTGTGACCAAAGAAAGCTCCTATGAATCAGGCCCTGGGGCTGCCACAGGCTCATGGGGCGGAGGTGCGCAGCGGGTCCCTGGTGAAATCCGGTTTCTGGAGAAGGAAGTTAATGCTGACACTTGGCCCAACATAGGACTCACAAGTGGAGGCCGGAAGCCTGGTGGAGGGGGACCACGTTTGACCTTTGAAGGTGTCTACTCTCTCTGGTGGAAATTTCCTCAGGCATTTTTCTCCTGCCCCTATTGTTGGCTCTCTGCTGCCTTGTCACCAGCCACTCTGTGCCCCACCCCTGAGGAGCTGCAGGGGTCGCAGGAAGCGGCTCAAGCAGGGAGAAGTGACTGAGAAGTGGGAGCTACTCCCTACGCTCTTTATAGGTCATTGACAGACAAGTTTGGCTGTGACTGTTATCCTCTCTGGTGTCCCCAGCTTCCTGCTCCGTTCCCTCTCTGAAGACATGGAGAGTCAGGGGCCAGCCGTGATAAGAAAGCTTCCTCCAGGCCCAGTGCTCACTGGGCCCAGCACTGATCTCAAAGCCAGAGCACACTCCGCAGGAGCATCAAATACACCAGTCTCTGCCGCTGGAGATGACCCAGCTGGTGGTACAAGATACAGAGGTGGTCATTTCTCTGCCACAAATGTGTGATCATGAAGGCGAGGAATATTCAGGATTGTTTGGGAGTGAGGTGGGAACTGGAGAGAGCTTCTGATCAGTCTGGGGTCCATCCCTCCTTCTTCCTCATTTTTTCAGGTCCGGAGCATTAGGGCGATTTCCTCCCCAAACTGAACTCAGTGCCATCGAGTCGGTGCCAACTCACAGTGACCCTCCAGGGCAGGGTAGAATTGCCCCCATGAGTTTTCAAGACTGCAACTCCTTACAGGAGTAGAAAGCCCGGTCTTTCTACCATGGAGAAACTAGTGTGTTTGAACTGCTGACCTTGCAGTTCGCAGCTCAACTCGTATCCACTACGCCACCAGGGCTCCTGTGGCAATCTCCTAGGTAAC
>NW_022103920.1:5708536-5710755 GCF_000313985.2 Echinops telfairi | reverse complement strand
TTGTTGTAATTGCCAAAATCATTGTAGCTTTTGCCATTACCAAACCCATTAAAACCATCTCCATGGCTGCCACCAACACCACCATGTCCACTGAAGTTTCTGCCCCGGCCAAAGCTGTCATTCCCACCAAAACTACCTCCACGGCTACCACCAGTTTCCAGAACCTCTTCAGCTCTTTGTCTGGAAAAGGAACTAGCTATCTCTTATTTCGATGGGCTGTCCTTCAGTCACAGTTGTGGCCTTTCACAGTATGGCACTTTTGAACGACAATCGTATCTACGGAGTCATGGTCATCAAAAGTACCAAAAGCAAAGTCTCTCTTCTTGCCACTGCCTTGATCCACCATGACTTCAGTTGCTTCCATTTCCCCATGTCGCTCAAACTAATCTCGTGGGTGGTGCTCTTCAGTGTCTTCTTGGATGTCACCGACAAGGTCTTTTCCACAGTTACATGGGCAGCTGGTCTTTGAAAGGCTTCTCGCGAGAAGCCTTTGGTTCCACAGCTCTCCCATCCACTTTGGGTGGCCTTGCATGCACGGCTGCATCCACCCCTGCCCAGTAGAGTAGGGGACAGACCCAACGCCTCTGGAGGGCTTGGTGTTTGGCTCTCTTAGGACCACACAGTCAGTGAGTGTCAGATTAAACCAGCCTCTGACCATTGCAGGGTCGGTAGTGCAATTGCATGGCGATAATAGAGAGAGATCATAGTAAAGTCATAGAGGAGAGGAGAGGTAGGAGAGAAGATAAAAGAAAGGTGTCATGGGAGCATGCTCACCTCCCATAGGCCATGGTCTCAGCAGCCAGGTCTGCGCAGAAAGAGGGAGCATATATTCTAACCAAGGCTTATATATACTGAGGGGCCTGCAAGCCCCCCTGATGACAGGTAACTAGATACCTAACAGGAAGGGGTTGTACCCTAGGCAATACAAGCAATGGGAGGGGGGTGATTTAGGGGTGGACACTCAATAGGAAGGGGAGGGACTAGGGGGTACACATATGACAAGATGGGCAGATCCTAGAGTCAAGATGGCAGCCTAACCTAGGTTGTCCTTGAGTTGGCTCGACCTTGTCTCTGGGCTCTCCTTCCAGGAAGCAATCCACTATCCTTTTCAGCAGAGTGTGCCCCACCTATGGTGGGATGGACAATAGTGTCTGGTTGCTCTGGATGGCTGATGCCCGCAGGGAGATCACTTCTAAGCAGCTTGCTTCCATGTGTGCTACCGTCATTTACCATGTGTTGCAAGCAGTGTCCTAGGCGGGGCATACAATAAATATGGGAACAACCTGGGGAAAAACCTTTTTGTATCCCACAAGAGAGTGTCCTCATTGCTCAAAATGGCTCTGCAGACTCTCATCTGTTGTTTCAAAGCTCAGGCCTCTGATAAAGTTTCTGGGCTCTTTAGGAGATTGGGACTTAGACAGGATGGCAGGGGGTGGGGTGGGGGGTGGGGTGGAGGGGGTGGTTGACCCTAATGATGCTTCCTTCACTGTGTCCATGGGCTGAAAGCTCAGCTGGATTCTTCCTGACTACTCCCTCCTTCCTAGGGTGTCTTCTGGTGAAAACTGTCAGCTTCCCCCGTTGTTGCCCCAACATCAGCTAAGCAGCTCTAGCTGCATGTGGTCGGTGTATGTGAGGGGGAGCCACTCGGGCAAGAACATGTGTGTGCATGAGGATGCTGTATCCGCAGCAGCTGGTCAGTGAGTGAAATGTAAGGCCTGGTGCCACCTTAGGCCTCAGTTCCTTCACCCTGGTTTAGACTCATCCCTGGTACCCCGCATGGTGGGGACAGCCTGGTGGACATCATGTGCTCTACTCTGCTGAGCCCTCACAGGCTCCTGCCCCACCTTCCTCTCGTCCTACATACACACAGAGGCCATTGCTCTCCAGCATCCTGAAGGGCAGAGAACTGGTTCTGGATGAATGGGTAGCAACTGGCTTCCAGGGTGGTCTTTCATTATGCTAGGTAGTCAGGATCGGGATAGGGGGTTGCCCCTCCCATGCCTGAGAATGCCGCCATAGAGGAGACTGGGGAGGAATCAGGCGAGCACTAGACACCCATGAAGACCCCCGAACTGGGCATGTTCCTCGGGCCAGGAGGGCGGTACACCTGGGCAGACCAAAGTAGGCCCAGGTTCATGACCCCACCCAGGTGGGCTTAATTCAGTCATTAGGGTCAACCAATACCATCAACCAAGCCTCTCCAGCCAGAGGTTTGAAAT
>NW_022103920.1:5704612-5706522 GCF_000313985.2 Echinops telfairi | reverse complement strand
GCCCAGGCACCAGTGGACCGGTGAAGATGGGGCGAGGGCGTGGGGGGAGGACGTTTCTGGGAGGCTTAGGAGAGGTGTCCTTTTACGCTCAAGTGGAGAAGGGGTTAGAGACGCTGGCTATGGCTGAGAACCGCCCCTTCACTAAGATGGGCCGGATACTGACCCTCCCCCATCACCAAGCATGATGTCCTCTCCAGGGACTGTCTCTCCTCATCCAAGCAACAACCAAACAAATCAACTGCCCATCCATCTATTCCGAAGATGAGGCAGCCTCATCTTTCTCCAGCAGAGCGGCTGGTGGATTTGAACCACAAACTTCTCTGTCTGCTGGCCTCACGCTTAACCCACGGCACCGCCAAGGCCCCAGACAGCATGCCCAAAGAAAGTGAGATGACGCCACCACGCCTTCCTACATGTTACTGGTGATGGAATAAAAAAGGCAGAGGTTGAGGGAGGTGCCCAGACTCACCCTGTGATAAGTGAGGGGAGGACCCCCACACCCACGCCCTGGGCAAGCGCTCTTTCTGCCGCACCATGTGAACTGCCTATTTCCACATTACTTGAGTTATTCACCTGTGACCCAAAGGGAGCTTTGAAACACCAGACTTATCAAGGTTAGCCCAAGGTCAGCAGTTTGAACCTACCAGCTGCTCCTGAAGAGAAAGACAAAGGTTTCTGCTCTCATAAATACTTGCAGCCTTGACACCCTGCAGGAGAGTTCTCAGCCGCCTTCCAGGGTCACCACCAGTCGAATGGACTCGGAGGCAGTGGGTTCAGTGTGGTTTGATAAGCTAGACGGTCTAACTCACGTTCATCTCGTCCCTCGTCTGGGAGATTTTACCTGCCCGCCCTTACACCTGCGAGTTCCAAATCCACACCTTCTGTCCAATTTCTGTTGGCTCCAGAGGCTCAGTCCAGATACCCCTGGGAGACACTTCCAGGCGGGTGCCCACGGGCATCTCAAACTCCATCTCCTAAGCTTCAGACGTGTGTCCTTTTGTTGAAAACCTACATGCCAAATCAAGGGTTGCAACCGTCAGCCTCCCAGGGGCCCAAGTGAAAAACCTGCCTGTTTTCTCCTCTCCAGCAACCTACCTCTGAGCCCTGCCAGATGCTATTTTCCAAACCTATCCATCTTCTCACCCTCTTGCCACTTCTCCCAGGTGGCTAGAGGACAGGAGTGACTTGCTAAGGACCCTCTTTTGCTTTGACCTCGGCACCTTCCAGCTTTGCCTTTCTGCCCTCGTAGGGACCTGCTGCTTATTTAAACCCTCTCAGAGGGGCTCACTTGTTGCTCACATGACCCACATGTCCCTGTGTGCCTCCCCAGCCTGCCCTCATCTTTCCTGCTTGCCCCTCCTTTCTCTTCAAACCAGCTGTTTCTCCGAGTGTGCCCTGGGGCGGGGCCTCTCTTAGACTCCTGGAAGATGAAGCCCAACTCCACATTGAATTGGACTCTTGGGGGTGGGGATGCCCAAGATCCTCACTTAAACCAGGTTTTGACTACAGTTTGAAAGCCCCTGCTGCAGACACGCCTCCACTGTCACCCTTCTCTCTGGGCATGCCTGACACCCTCCCTGTGGTCCCCTGCACACACCTTGGTCTCTTACAACTTTGTCCCCATCAGCTGCTTTAGCTGCACCTTTACCTCAGCAACTCCTGCTCATCCTTCAAGACCCAGGGGACATCTGAGCACCCACCTCACGTAGGCTGACTCTGCGAGGACCCTCACAGAGTAGTCTGTCTGCTCCTTATCTTCGTCACTGGTGGTTTAAACCCAGTTATTTTCTCACAGTCTGGAGAGGAAAACTCCAGATCAGGGTCTCAGCAGCTGTGCCCATTCCTAGTTTCTGGTGTTTGATGTCCCTTGCCCCAGATGGACTTTTTCCTGACCTCTGTGACACCTCCCC
>NW_022103920.1:5701666-5704171 GCF_000313985.2 Echinops telfairi | reverse complement strand
TTAACTGGTGGTGTTTAAAAGGAGTAACGAAAGCACCAAAGTCTCCTGAGAACAGCCTTTTAGCGTGGTCTCTTTACCTGCATCTATACATTTCTGATAGAAGGATCAGCACAGGGCTGGACCCTGTCCACAGACCAGAGGTTGAAGATGTCCTAAATTTCCACTGCCTCCAAATTGCTGTACAGCTCCTCCATCTCTATTACCAACTCCTCCCCACAGTATGCACCCTCCTGTCTTTGGGCTCCATCATTCACTGCAGCTTATCCTAGAGCTCAGGAACCATACAAGAAATGTCTCCTGCAGTGGTGGGGGCTGGCAAGTCCAAAGTCCCTGCATCGGGTGTCAGGCTGGAGATTTCCGCTGACCCAGGTGGCTGAAGGGCCTGATGAATCCACACCGGCAGGTCATACAGCAGTGGAAGCTGACAAATCCAGTCAGATGATAGGATGCTGGCTCAAGTCCCAAGGACTGAGGTCAGACATCGGGGATTCTGAGCAAGAGAGCAAACTTATACATGGATGCAGACCATGCCCTCAACCACACCAAAGGTGGTGGCTGGAGTCACACCCTTTTGGGAAGGCAGAGACTCAAGCTACATCCCACCGAACTCCTCCCTCAACAGGACAAGGAACAACTCACTCCCAGAGGGAACCAGGGGCCAGGATCTTCAGCACACTGCAGACCTGAGGGTCAGGACTAGAGGGCGCCACAGCACCTCACCCACATGCATTGTTTCTGCTGCTAGCTGTTTACAAGATCACTTAGAGTCCCTGTAGGAAACTTACAAGTCCCTGGTTGGCTCAGAGGGTGAAGCACTGGACCCCTAGCAGAAAGTTTGGTGGCTAGACCCACCCAGAGGCACCTCGGAAGACAGGCCTGGCATCTGCCTGTGGGAGTCGCAGCCTGGTGGAGGAGCCCTCTGCCATGTGCCTGCGGTCGAGTGGACCGCAGATCGCCAAGTCTTTCCTCCTGATTACCAACGACCTTTGGCTGTCAGCCAGCCATTCAACCACAGGGCTGTGGAAAATAAGGATTTTTAAGAGAAAATAAAAATCACCCACAGCTATTCTCTAAGGAATGGTTTTGTATTTAAATCTGTTTCTGTGGCTGTGTGCTGTGTCTGAACGTCACAGGGCAACAGCAAGTTTGCAGACTCACTGCCAGGGAGCCGATTCCAACTTACAGCCCCCCTGTTAGGGGGCGGGCACCTGTAACCCTTTAGAGGAGCAGGCAGCTCTAACTTTCTCAGGAAGGAGGAGTGACTGGGTGGCTTGAGCTGTTGACCTTGCAGTTAGCAGCCTGGGCTGGCCCCTCAGTACCACCAGTTTCCTTAAAGGATCGGGTGAGCCTCTGTACCTCCTTGTATCTACCCATCACTCAGCCTTGTTAGTGTTAGACAGTTTATTTTGTGGGTGAACACTGATAAGCCTGCCGCCATTGGGCTGACCCCGACCCATAGTGACCCTGTACGACAGAGGAGCATTACTCTGTAGGGTTTCCTCGGCTGTACGTGTGCACAGAAGCAGACTGCCTCATCTTTCTCCCATGGAACAGCTGTAGGGTTTGGACCTCCAACCTTCCAGTTAGCAGTCCAACACTCAGCCCACTGTGCCACCAGGGCTCCACTTTGCATGGCAATGGTCCATGTGCACTGACTTGCCCCCAGCATTAGTGCCCTCGTGGCAGGTTTGTTTGCCTGCCATTCCCTATGGAATGAGGCCTCATGTCACTAATGAGCTGTGTGGCAAACAGGCAGCCACATGCCCTGGACCAGAGGTGGAGTGGGGCTGGGGCATGATCGAAAGCAGCAGAAGGCCAGTGTTGCCTTGCCCCCCTCTGCTTGTGCCCTGTCCTCTCCACCCCATGAGGAGAAGGTGGTCTGACCTAGAGGGAGGGGGCTTTCAGGTGGAGGGGAGGAAGGGAGGGAAAGGGGGTGGGTCAGTGCTGGGTTGGAGGAGGTCGGGAGGGAGCAGAGGAGAGAGAGAGAAGCCACAGTCTGGGAGGCAAGCGAAGGGGGCCGAGAGAGATGGACTCCTTGTGCTGACTGCCCGCCCACTTGCTCACTTGCTGGCAAGGTGACGAAGCTCCACCGTTCCTGTCCACACACCAGCGACCCCCGGAGAGATGCCGGCCATCCTGAAAACCCTCCGCAGCCACTGGAAGAAGACGGCGGCCGGGCTCGGCCTGCTGACCTGGGGGAGCCACTGGATCTACGGCAAACACTGGTAAACACTGACACCCCGGCCCTTTAACAGCAATGGATGCACCTGACAGCCACCCCCCCACCCCACCCCCCACTAACAACAGTGAGGACACCTGTCACATCCAGTAGTGATGGGAACACCTGACAACCCCAACATTGATGGAGGGTTGTCCTGACACCCATCCCCCAGCAACCCCCCAATAAGGACGGGGCTACCTGATACCCCACCTCCAACAATGGTGGGGCCACCTGACACCCCACCTTCCCCAACAACAAAGCCCCAAACAGCCTGTGCTGATAGC
>NW_022103920.1:5675713-5699078 GCF_000313985.2 Echinops telfairi | reverse complement strand
GTGGCCCTTTGGTAGGAGTGTGCCCGCCTGTGTCAGGTGCTTCCTGTGTCACCAGCGAGTTGCCCTGGCCTGCCTTTCTGACGTGGAGGTGGCTCTGTGGTCTCGGGTGTGCTGACCTGTCCATTCGTACACCGTGTTCTGACGGGTGTTGTCACCTGGGCTGTCAGTATGCTGTGTCATGGCAGGTGTGCTGTCCTGTGGGTCGTGGTTGAGGAGCGTGGATAGACGTCACTCATCACAGAGGCTGAGGGGCTGCTGGGGAGCCCAACTGTGGGTTTGGATTGCGGCTTTCCCCGAGCAGCCGTGTGACCCTGGACTCGTTTATACCCTGTCTACGTGCCAGTTCTAGGGCAGAGGGGTCGTGGCCCTCTCAGTGGGTGTCAGTGGTTGTGCTTAACACCCCCGGACTTTGGGACTCCCCCTCCTGGTGGTCCTTGGCGCGTTTTGTGGAGACATTGAAGCCGCGCTCCTGTCTTCCTCTGGCTGGCTGCCGCTGGGCGGTGGGGCATTCACGGGAGCTATTTAGAGAAACTCATTTATCGACAATTAGGAACACACCTGTCAGCCCAGATTTGATGGGGAAGAAGACAGTTTTTCCTTCTTTTAAGTGCTCTGAAGTTTAATTACAGTCCCTTCCCTCCAGATGATCAAGAAAGCCAGCTTCCTCGTTAAGGAATCACATGACTTTCTTTGCTTCCACCATATGTGCGTGGGGCCAACATGGGGGCGCCTTAGCGGCGGCTGCAGAGAGCCATCGGCGTGGGAGCTGGGTCGCAGAGGGGCAGGTGCCTGGTGCTGGAGGTGCAGCTCTGCCCTGTGTGGGGGGCCAGGCTGCTGCGGGGCACAGGGCAGGGCACGCTCCTCCTGTCCTCTCTTCTTGAATAGCCACCGGAGTCCCCGCGCAGTAGCTTTCTCCTGTCATTCTGTAGTCCAGGCAAATGCATTTGAGTTCTCCCTGTGTAGCTGAGACTCATTACATGTTTGCTTGTAATTGCATATGCAAATGTGTAAGGGCTGATGGAGCAGAAAGAAGTGAGGGTCCAGCTGCCCAGTAAGTGTGATGCTGTCAGCTGCCATCGGTTAGCCCTTACAGGGACCCCTGCACAGCTGAAGGAAATACCACTCAGTTCTGCACCCCCATCCACCGCCCCCCACCTTTGCCCTTGACCAGCTGATGCAGCATCACCACGTCTGCTCCGGGCCGGTTGCCCTGAGTGTGGACCCGAACCCCACCACGTGGTGATCCTGTGGCCTTGGACAGGCTCCTCTCCATCTCTCGCCTGCATGGTGGGACCTGCAGAGCCTGCTGGGTGTGGTGGTTCCTGGGGTTGGACAGTGCCTGGCCCGTGGTGGCCACTCTGCAATTGAAGTTCTCTCCCCCGTGATCCCTTTCGGACTGTCCTGGCTGAAAATATTTATGGAATCTCTCTGGAAATGATTTTCACAGCAGGTCACCGATTGGCAGGAAATCTCCATTGGAGAAATCTGTTTCTTTTTGAGGACCTGTTTGATCTGGTTCAGAGAGTGAGGTCCAGGTGGCTAGTACTGTATTTCAGAATCAAGTGTGATGCTACGAGGCTTTCTCCAGTGGATCTAAATCAGTGCCTGCCCCCACCCTGTGCTAAGGGCCTGGGCAGCCAGCATGTAGGGTGGGAATAATCACATCATTGTCTGATTTGGAGCAGCCCCCCCTTGGATCAATCAGGCAGTATTCCTGAGCTCCAGAGAGCTGAGCTCTTGAATAATGAACATCCTACCCATTGAACCATTCCGATCTGACTTCCAGGGGGTGGGATAGGATAGAGGGAAATGAGTTCAAGGTGCCGCCACCCTGAGTCCTTGGGTGTTTGGGAGGCTGGCCTCCTCACTGGGTCCCCAGGAATTAGTGAGGGGGGGGTTAGAGGGAGTCAGGGACACTCTCCAGTGATGCCCCAGGAAAGAGGATCCTGGGAAGGCCTTTCAGGGCTGGGGGCTGAGGTTGCAGGGTGGAGGATGGGCCCGTGGGAAGGAGGCATCTCGGCACCCTGGAGGCAGAGCTGTGTCCAGATATGGAAGCTGGGAAGGCTGGGGTGCCCAGGTCAGGCCCAGGGACACAGCACTCACGTGGCTACAAGGAGCAGGGATATCTGTCCTGGGGACATAGTATTAAGATACCACTTCAGTGGCTATAAAATCACATATATGAGCAACCAAGTAAACCATAAAGGGGTTGGGTGTCTTCATTTAAGTTCCGACATACAGTCACCCCGAGTTCAACAGAAAAGAACACTGTTCTAGGGTCCTGCGCCATCCCCACACTCGGTGCCCTTGGAGCCCACTGTGCGGCCACTGTGTCTGCCGGCCCATCTCGTTGAGGGTCTTCCTTTCTCTCCGACCTTCCTCTTGACCAAGCATGGCGTCCTTCTCTAGGGACGGGCCTCTCGGTGACATGCCCAGAGAATGTGAGATGAAGTCTAACCAGCCCGCCTACTCAGGAGCATCTCGCTGCATTTTTCCCAAGACAGCTCTGCTCATTCCTCTGACAACAGCGTGATTCCAGGGCACCCATTCTCCTGCAGTCTTCCCGGCCCCTGTCCAGCTTTCAGGGACATAGAGGAAGATGACTGGGAATACCAAGGCTTTTGTCAGGCACTCCTCAGGCCTTTGACTACGAAGAGGTCCTGGGAGCAGATGTGCCCAGTACAGTAACACATGGCTTGGTTTCTTGACTGTGGCTCCCGGGGCCAATGACTGGAGCCAAGTACAAGGAGCCCCCAGAGAACTTCCATTCCCCTGCGCACTGTGATGCTGCTTACTGGCCCAGTTGCAATGACACATGCTTTCTTCACATGGAGCTGAGAGCCCCACCGAAGGCAGGTGGTCTTTGCCCTTCAGCAGCAGGTGCTTGGCTTTCTTCAACAAACAAGGTTGAATCATGAGTCTGCATGAGTCTGCATGACTCAGGTGGTCCACAAGCCATCTTCCCGTGCCGATGCCACGTGCTTCATGCAGTCCAGCTTCTCAGATGATGCGTTCAGCTTACAGACCGAATCAGTGTGAGGAAGGGCTATAGGCTATCTATATGCAAATTCTTGGTAATATATCGCGTGTCCTGTGTCCTGCATTTGCTTCCTCCTTGGTACAGGTGTGTTTAGTTGATGCTGGAAGGACTCGCTAATAGTGATGTAGAGAAGCAGGTGTGTGTGTGGATGGGGGCCTGGATATTGGGGCTGAGTGGCTGGGGGCCCTGGGCAGTAGGGTGGGGGGAGGGCTGAGCAGTGGGTGAGGAACCTGGAAAGTGGTGCTCTGCTAGTGTGTGTGTGTGGGGGGGTGAGTGGGGGGGCAAGCCTGGCTGTCTGGTTACCTGGGGCTGGTCCCCATGTTCTGTCCACCAGCGCAGGCATTTCCTTGTGGTGGATGGTGTTGTGGTTCGGGGTTGGCACAGAGTGGCCCTGGGGGTGCATTTCCCTGCTGCAGCTCTGTTCTGTGGTGGGGAGGTGGGAAGTGGGCAGGGACGTGTCGGGGTGCAGCACAACTGCCTGGCCCCAGAGGGGTGTCACTCAGCAGTGTGTGCTGTGAGCAATCAGTGAGCTTACTCATCAACATGAGACTTGAATTAGCATGAAAATGCAATGTTAAAAAGAACATTGGGAAAACAGAGCTTCGTATTTGTCGTGTTGTATGTTTATTTGTACAGCGTTCTCGACATCCTTGTACCATGCAATTCACTGGTCTGAGTGTGGAAAGGGTGTGTGCAGCCTCCCTTCCTCCTCTTAGTCCTTGCCCAGAAGCTGACATCAGCCATCTTTCTGGTCCTGGCTTTCTTTTGGGTCACTGACAGGCTGAGGTCACCTTCAGCGGTGGCAGCGGGTAGGCCTCCCCTCGCCTGGCACCAGGAGGGGCTTCTGGAGCTGTGTCGCAGGCCAACTTGAGTGTCTGAGTGCAACATGAAGAAATTTGGGTTCAGGTGAAACAGTGGCGGGACCAATGTGTTAGGCAGGGTCCTCTAGAGAGACCAAACCAGGACATTCATGAAGATATGTCTGTACAAGGATAGGTTTATACAGAGAGAAGGAATACAGCAGCTAATCAGTCTACACAGCAGTACAGAGGGCTCAGTTCAACTCACTTTCATGGAACAGTTAATATACTGAAGGTCCTTCAACTCACAGGAGGGAGCTTTGGTCCAAGGTCAAGGAAGCAGTACGCAGTCTTCCCTGAGGCAAAAGAGGCAGAGTCAGCCTGCAGGCAGCAGACAGCACGGTGGGTCAGCAACAGTCAGTAGCTTGGGAGCTTAGAGAAGCAGGCCCAGATGCGCAATGCAAGGCTCAGGATCCACCAGCCTCAAGCTCAGGGGGTTTGATGTACGCCCCCAGCAGTGTGGTGAAGCAGGTCTCTAAGATGCCTCAAGCTATAGCAACAAGATTCAGGGTTGACTTGGCCCACAGGTGGTGTAGCTCACAGGTGGAGGCAGAGAAGTAGCTAAAGGCAGCAGCGTGCTGGTCGAGTCGCCAGAGAGCAAGAGAGATGAGGTGCGCCTTCGCAGGGCCGTTTCTCTCTTTGCCCTCCGATCAAACTGGCACCTGGTTAATATCCACCCACATGTTCCTGTTGGCCAGTTGGCACATCGAACCTAACTCTCACGAGCAGCGAAGCATGGCCTTTACTTCCAGCCTATGATGTGTGTGGTGCCCTGGGTAGGGTCCCACGGGCAAGTGGGGTTCACTTTGCTGCCCTAAGGAGTGGTGGTTAGACCAGCACAGCACATGTGGGCCATCCCGCAGTCTGGGTCTCTCTGGGTTGTAACTGGGTAACCCAGGGAAGGCAGGACAGTGTCTAGAGACCACCCACACTCCTTGGCTCCTGGCCCCTCCCCACTCTGCCCACAGCAGGGAAAGGATCACGGGATTCGGTTGTTCCCATCAGGACAGCCCAGCTCCCCTCCCACCAAAATCTCCCTGCTGACAGGTGGTTCTGACTCACCCCTACCCCCACCTCCATGACATTTTAGGACTGTCAGAGGGTTTCCAAGCCTGTGAATCTTTTCAGGAGCAGGCTACCTCAGGAGAAGCTGGTGGGGTTCAACCGCTGACCTTTCAGTTAGCAGCCAAGCTTTTCCAGCCCTGCACCACCAGGGTTCCCATCTCCCCCAACATCAGGGTCTCAAACAAACTCACGCCCAAAGGGTCCCCTCTGCCCTGTGAAGTGACATGTTCAGCTTCTGAGCTGGGCGTGGACACGCTTGGGGGTGCGGAAAGGGCGTTTACTTGCCTTCCAGGTGAACATTTTCTGCGGTGCCTGGGTTATTGTTAGGTCTCGGGGACCCCCGCTCTGTGTTTTACACTGAGTGTGTGTGTAAGCGGGAGGCCACGGGTGCCCAGACCTGTACGTCCTGTGGAAGATTAAGACTAACGCCCCTCTCTTCTCTGTTTGCTTGGTAGCGACAACCTGCTGAGAAGAGCAGCCTGTCAAGAAGCTGAGGTAATACCGCTCAGGACAACTGACCCCCTCTCCTCCCTGCAGATGCCACCCGTCTGTCTATGCAGCCCTCGGTGTGTGGCCAGGGACTGCCCTCTCTCACGCGTCCTCCACCTCACCCTGGTGTCTCCCTCCTGGGGAAAGGGGGCTCCTCAGGCTGGTCTAAGTTTCCAGCAGACGAGGGTTCTCACGCTCTCCGTGCTCCCCCCTGCTGGCTGGCCGTGGCCTCACCCAGCAAGTGCTGCAGCTGGCTCGGGGACTTCGCGCTGGAGTGGCAGCCCGGCCACGGTCCTGGAGGCCTCAGCCCTGCGAGTGTGTGCAGAAGGAGCCGGGGCAGCACAAGCACGGGCACCCTGGTGGTACAGGGGGTTAAGCGCTGGGCTTCTAACCTAAAGGTCGGCTGTTGGAGCCCTGCAGCTGCTCCACTGGGCAAAGGTGAGGCCCGTGCCCTGTGATGAGCCCCAATCCCAGATGCCCGCTGGGACAGTTCTGCCCCGTCCTTCAGGGTCATGACTGAGCCCAGCCGGCTGGACTTGGCTGCAGTGGGTGTGGGGCCCAATGGTAACATCTCACTTAACAAGAGTGGAAACAGTAACATGTTTACCAGGAACTTTGTACAGAGAAACAACTCATCTCCCTGAAGTTCTCTCAAAAAGAAACTTTGTATTTTTTGACCGAGACTGGGTGGTAGGTCCAGGGGGGCCTCTGAGGACCAGCAGGGAGCTGGGGCTTTGCAGTGTGGCCGCTGGGCACATCGTAGGGAACAGGTCCACCTGCTGCCCGTCTGTGCTTTCCATTGTGCCCGTGGGTTTGGCCCAGACCTGTCTCCACTGTCCAAACCTGCCTCTCCTCGCTCCCCTGCCCCTCCTCACACTACCCTCTTCCTGCCCCTCCACATGTTTCCTGCCCTTTCACATTCCCCTGTCTCCCCTCCTGCTCCCCTGCCCCCTATTTCCAGGCACCACTGTCAGCCACTTCTACACACATTACTCAGAAACGAAGGCGGCACTGAATGTCCACTGGCACAGGTCCCAGCAGCGAGGTTCAGAAAGGCTTCCCTTGCCCCATGCAGAGAGTGAGTGACAGGCTTGGAGTGCACATCTAGCCCCCATCCCAGGCGAGCTCTGCCCGTGTGCATGCACTCGGCTCTGAAGGGCAGTGAGGCCTGGGCAGCTCGCAGGGCCGGCGGGAGTTCGAGTGGCGGCTGCTGCCAGGCCTGTGCCTGGGAAGCCCGTGAACCAAGGGTAGGCAGGCCGCACAAGGCCCCTGGGCAGCAGCCCGGCGGAAGCAGACGGCCTCGTCTCCTGTGGGGGTCTAGGGGGTTCCAACCATCACCGTGGTTATGTGAGCCGGCCGGCACCGTACCCGCAGTGCCGCCAGGGCTCCTTCCTGGAGCGGGCAGGCTGCCCTGTGGGTGGGGTCACCCAGGACCGAGGGACTCCTCCTTACTGCCTTTGTTTCTCGCCCTTTCAGGAATTCGGCAACCAGCTCCTCCCGCCCAATGCGCAAGTGAAGAGGGCTACAGTCTTCCTGAACCCGGCCGCGTGCAGAGGGTCGTTCCGTCCATGGTTTCCCGAGGGGACAGTGAGCCGCAGGCTGCAGGCCGCTGTGGGGCAGGGGCTGGCGGGTCAGCAGGCCCAGCTGGTAGCACGGAGCTGGCAGTTCCCGTGGAGAGGACAGGGTGTTTAGCTGATAGCCCCACGGAGGCTTGGTCATCATTGCAGAACTGACCCTCAGAGCAGGCCCCTTGGTGGTTACAGGTTCAAGCTCACCGAAACTCCGTGGAGCACAGGGGGCTATGCACGACCCTCACAGGGCTGTGGCCACAGTGTCTCGTGGTTGGTTAACATGGTGCCTTGGGAACTCTGAGCTGGGTGTGGGAGGAGGCCCCACACAGGCAGGCCAAGCTCTGGGTACCTGCCTGGCTCCAGCAGGCTCCTCCACTCCACATACGCCCAGCCATTGCTTTGTGAGCACGGAGACAAGTCTCCTGTGGTGTTTCTGCCCCCGGCCCACAGGTAAAGTTCCCACAAAAGCGCCCTTTCTGTGTCCTTGAGTCGGTTACAGAGCCTGGGGACAGAGTGGTTACGCATCCATGGGGAGCCACAGGGCCAGCAGTTCTAAACCGCCTGCCACTCCGAGGGAGAAAGACAGGGGCTTTCTACTCCCATCGAACTAGTCTCGGAGACCCCCAGGGGCAGTTCTGCCCTGTCCTTGGGGGTTGTGGTGAGCCAGGAGTTATTTGGACTTGCAGATGACTTGAATGGGCTCTGGTGTACCGCCCAGTTGTGGCTTCCTTGCCCCCTTCTGTCTGGGCCACTTGCCACTCTCCTTCCCACCAGCATGCCTCTGCTAGCGGCTCGCTCCCCCCACCCCTAGTCTGGACAGCAAACCCACCTCCCAGTAAACAGGTGTGGGCTGTTGCGGATCCCAGGTGGCCGCTGGCAGAGTGGAGTGGTTGAACTCTGTGTGGGCTCCGAGATGTGAAAGCACCTGGGGTTGGTTGCCTAGCATCTGGGCCCTAGAGCTCATGCCCCTGTGAAATGGGAGCAGTAACAGCACCTACCTTACAAAGGGAGGGCGGTGTGGGCATGGCGGTTAAACAAGAGACTGCCTGTGGGCCCTCGCCATCATTTCCAGGAAGCCCCCTGTCACAAGGTGGGCGGTTCAAACCCACAGCGGCTCTGTGGGAGAAAGAGGAGGCTGTCTGCTCCAGGAAGACAACCGCCCGGGCATGAGGAGCAGGCCTCTGCCCAGCAGGGCCAGTGGACGCAGTGGGTGTTGTGAGGCTCGGCCTCTGGCCTCTCCTCTCCTCTCCTCCAGATCCCTCTGGTTTGTTCTGGCCACTCCCAAAAGCCCTGGGCGGCTCCTGCCACACCAGCCAGCTCTCTGGGCCCTGATGTTTTAGAGATAGGCAGCAATCACTTCTGATTTCTGAGGAGAAATCCATGAATATGTTGAGGCTGCCACCAGTCAACTTACAACCCCACCTTAAGAAGCGTGTAAATTTTTACACGTCAGGACATTTGCATTTCCAAACGTGGGTCCTTGTGTCAAGAGTACATGTGTATACCCCTCCCCCCATGCTCCTGCCCTGGAAACGGTTGCCCCAAGATACTCTGTAAATCTGAAATTTTAAGCCCAAACTGCCCACCTGCAGTCTGCTTAACATCAAACAATTCACTCTCTGCTGTGGTGTCGATGAGGACTCAGAGGGGCCTGTAGGACAGGGTGGAACTGCCTCTGGGTTTCCGATACCAGCTGTTGATGGGAGTAGACAGCCTCATCTTTCTCCTGAGGAGCGGCTGCTGGTTTCGAACTTGGGCTGCTGACAGTCATGCAGCCTCCCTGGGAAAGACGTCTGCTTGGAGGGCCATGCCCTTTTAGGCCAGTCTGTGTGGGCCCGTGGACGACAGCAACTCGACAGGCTAGATGGGAACTGGGCGGCAGGGGTGTCATCACTACACCCGAAGTCCCTGGAGAGTGCTGACCGGTGCGTGCGCTGATGTGTACACGAGGGGGCTTCAGGAAGTACGTGGGAAAAATCGGATGACAAGACGACGGAATTGTTCCTGCGCACTTTTTGAAGCCCCCTCGTATTCTCAACAACGACCACAGGATAAGATGCTTGCACCTTGGGCTGTGTCATGGCGCCGCCTGGTGCCCCCGTGGGGGTGGCAGGGCTGTGACCTTTCAGAGGCAGACCCACCTCTGCTTCGGAGACTGGGGCAGCCTTCCTCATCCATCAGAGACCTGCCTTCTCCAGGGACCCTGCCCCTGGCCGAGGCTGGAGTGCCTGCGCCCGCCCCTCAGGCCTGCAGCTCTGCCGCAGTGGCTCTTTCTGGCTGGGGCGGCGGCGGTGGCAGTCTCTGGAGGAGCAGTTGGGCTGGGTAGTGCTGGTTCAGGGCTCCTTGAGAGGGCCAAGAAATCTGAGGCCTGTGTGTTTAGCCTTAGTGAGCGGTCCATGGAAGAGTCATTACCTTCTGCTTGCGCTGGCATGGAAATGGCTATAAGGACACCAGGTTTCCATCCCAGCCCAGCGCTCGCCCGATGATGTGACCACCCGTGCATTTCCTGCTGTCATGTCAGTTTCATGTGAGCTGTCAGCAATGGGAGAACGCTCACTCTGCTTACCCAGGGTCCCAGCCTTTCACGTGGGACCCTAGGGCTCAGAGAGCCCTGGATAGGCGTGTAGAGGTTCTCCTAGCCTCAGCAGCACCCACAGGCACGGGCTCAGGCCCAGATGTTCACCTCGCACCAACTCTGGGGTCCGGATGGGCTGTGATTCACGGTGGCAGGTAGAGATACTTCTGAGCCCGGCTTCTCGGATGGGGGTTTGGCCCACTTCCAGCTGCGGCTTCCTCCCTATCCAGCTGGCGGTGAGCTCGGCTGCCCTGGGTGGGAACATGTCCCCCCTCAAGTTGGTGTAAAACCAGTTACTCTCCAGTCAACCCCAACTCCCAGTGACCCCAGGTGTGTCAGGGTAACTGTGCTCCACAGGGCTTTCAGGGCTGGTACGGGGGGGAGTAGACGGCCAGGCCTTTCTTCTGAGCTGCCTCTGGGTTGGCTTCTGGTCCGCAGCTGAGCACACCATCCGTTCACTGAGTTCGGCCTCCTGCTTAGGGGCAGGCAGGACTCACGCTGGGCTGGCTGTCTCGTCTCCGGCCAGAGAAGCTGGAGGGCTCTTGGCCTCCCTCTTGAGCTCCCGGTGTTAAACTTGTTTTTCCTCCCTCTCTCTCCAGGAAAGCCAGGACGCTGTTTGAGAAAAATGCTGCCCCAATACTGCACTTGTCAGGCATGGACGTGACCGTGGTCAAGGTGAGGCGCTGAGCTTGGGCTGGTCTACCTGTCTCTCGGAGTTCCTAGCAGACATGGCTGATCACAGGCAGAGGGAGAGGAGCAGCCCAGCTAGCGATGTGTCCTCAGGGGGCGCCCCAGCATCGCAGCACTCTGCTCCCCTTCATCTGTGGATGGTCAGACGGGGCAGGAGAAGCGGCACCTGCCTGTGACTCCAACCAGGAAAGTGAGAGAAGCAGTTTGGAGAACTTCCCTGTGTGCCTCCCCCAGGCGCCCCAGTACTGCAGGGCTGCCACACGTTCACGGGAAAGGGAGTTTGAATATGGGGCAAGGGATCCACAGCCCCTTCCAAGCCCCTGGGGGTGGTCTCGCCCACGTGGGAAACCTTGTTCAGATTGCAGAGTTGGGTGAGCTGGCACAAAGCACTTTAACCATGGCTCCTGGGCTCCGGTGCCCCAGTGGCCCACTTGTATTTGAAACGCGCGGCCCAAGACCAGAGCTGGAAAAGCATGTGCAGGGCCGGCACCTCCTCCTGTGAGCAGTAGGCCCAGGCTGCGCTGGCCTTGTGGCTGCTGGAGCCTCCGCTCAGTGAGGTCCAGGTCCCTCGGCGCGGCTCCCTGGCTGGCACTGGGGCTGATGTGAATGCCAGGGTCAGGGCAGAGCGGCGCTCATGGGAGTAGTGCAGTGTCCATTGGGGAGAGAGTGGCTTGGGTCAGCATCCCATGTCATTTGGTTTCAGGGATGCATGCCTCATTGGTGGCTGAGTGGCTCATTTAAGTCCGAGATAAGTTACCCTCCATTCGACCACTCCTTCTCAGGTGCCCTGTCCCATCTCTGTGCTGTGGCTCAGTGTCCCCAGACAGCCTGCAGTGGCAGCTCCCTGCACCTTGCTGCGTACAGCTTTGCCGCCTTCGGGCTTTCCCTACCAGGACTGGAGGCGCCCAGGTGTGGGACTCTTGGCTGGAACGTGGCAGTACTGAGAGTGACTTGTCTCCTGGGCCCCAGAGCCCACATGTTCTGAACAGCCCCTGCAGCCCCCTGCCCTCCAGTAGGACCCGGGACAGAATGGGAAAGAGTGGGGTGCACCGGCCCTGGGCTGGTCCTGTGGCCAGCCAGCTGTGTGACCAGACATGCCTGGGCTGGGGTCTGCTGTTCGCGGCGCACAGAGCTCCCCACCTGCTTCCTTGCTCGCATCTGACTTCCTCCTTCCTGTCAGTCACACAGACCCTGGGAAGAGACTCAGGCTGACGCCTTGGGCGCTCTCACCCATCAGCCTTTGCCTGTCGGTGCTCCAGGCTGGTCACACACCCCGGCCTCCTTTGTCTTTCAGACAGACTATGAGGGCCAAGCCAAGAAACTGCTGGAGCTGATGGAGCACACAGATGTGGTCATCGTTGCCGGGGGAGATGGGACGCTGCAGGAGGTGCTGGATTTGAGAGGGGGCCTGTAGGCTGGGTGCTCAGCAAGGCGGGCAGCAGTTCTGGTTCAAGGAGGGGACTTCTGTGGTGGAGCCCGGCCCTCGAGGATTGTTGCTCTCCCAAACAAGACCAAACTGCCACCCATCACAGAGACGGCTTTTGTCACATTTAAATGTGATGGAACGGGGTGCCCCTGGTGAGAAGGGTGCTGGGTAGGGCAAGCCTGCTGTGCTGTGTTGTGAGGGTGCCTGGGAAGGAGCCCTCTGAGGATGAGGACTGCTGTTTGTGCAGTACACGTCATGCGGTCCCTTTAAAGGCCAGTTTGTGTCCCTTCACCCCATCGTTCCGCCTCGGCAGTCAGTAGGCCGTGCTGGGGCACGGTCCCCAGCGTGCTGTAGCAGTGAGAGGGGCTTTGTAAGCTGCTTTGAAAAGTCCGTGCTAATGATCCCCCAAGTGCCTTCATGTCTGTCTAATGAGGTGCACAGAGTACTGACAGCCTTGTGGCAACCCCATTACCCCGAAATCCAGTGAGAGGCCTGAAATCTTGCTTGCACAGAGGCTCGGTGCTTGTTGCTAACCCAGAGGTCAGCACCTCAAACCCACCAGCCACCCCGAGGGAGAAAGATGAGGCAGTGAAGACAGCAGCTCTGGGTTCCCCATGGAGCCTCACTGCCGGCAGGCTCGTGGTGGGCCTGGGCCCACTCTGTGGCAGGCCTTTGGCCTGGGGTGACTCAGAGTGGAGACGGCCTTCCTCTGCAGATCCCCTGCCTCCATTGGCCGGGTGTCTAGGAAGAGAGGATCTCGGATGCAGGTCTGCAGGGTGGATTCTCTCCTTGGGTGAGACGGGAAATGCACGTGCTTTGCAGACCACGTGGTTTATAACCCTTGTTGTTTTTTTTTTACCTGTGTAGGTGGTGACTGGGGTTCTTCGGAGAGCGGATGAGGTGAGCTCAAAGGACAAGCAATTACGTCTTAGCCTTTCCTCCCCCGTCCTTTCTCTCTCTCTGCGTTGTCCTTTTGCAGTGCTGCCCAGTTTACGTTGTAAGGGGAGCAAGCTGGACTTCCTTGGGCTGTCGAAAGCCGGTGCCCTTTCCCCTGCCCTGCGATCCGATCCGCCAGGCCCCTTAGCGAGTCTCTGAAGCTGGTCCTTTTGCTTGCCGTGGAGCCCTTGCCTTGGAAACCACCTGCTCGCTTCCTCCCTGGGGGGTGGGGGGAGGGGAGTGGACACTGCCCAGCCTCATGTCTCACCATGGTGCTGAAATGCTTCTCCTCTGTCCCCAGGCCACCTTCAGTAAGATCCCCATCGGCTTCATCCCACTGGGACAGACCAGTAGTCTCAGCCACGCCCTCTTTGCTGACGGAGGAAACCAAGTCCAGTAGGTGGCTCTTGTGGGGCGTGTGAGGGGTGGGGTGGGGGAGCCGGGGAGAATTCCACATGTGTGTAGGGGGTGGGCTGGGGCACTGGGTGCTGAGTTGGGGGCCCAGAGGTGCTGTAATTAAAGGGGGCTGGGTGACCTCTCCTTTCTCCGGGAAGTTGTTTTTGCGGGTCGGAGGGTCAGGCCAGGTAGGGATGGACACGCACACTGGATGACTTTCATCCGCTGAGAAGACCGCTCCTGTCATGCAAACCACTCCGCCTTGACCCTCGCGCTTCTCCATGGAGGCAGTCTATACCCCTGCTGGGTGCTCCCAGCCTGCGTGGTGACGAACAGCACGTCCTGGGGAGGCCCAGCCTGCAGCCGGCTTCACGCTCTCCATCACGTTGTAGGCTAGCCCAGCCCCTCTCGAGGCACAGCCCTGCCCGGAGAGAGTGAACACGCTTCCCATCTCCACAGGGACCAACGTTTCTGTTGACCTTCCTTTTTGTTTCTAGGGTGGCAGCTCTGTGGGGCAGCGGGGTGGCAGACAGTGAGCCTCTCCCACACTCTCATTGGGGCTGGCTACCTTAAGAGGCTGCCCTTCCCTCGGGTCAGCCTTGGTCATCGGAACTGCCTTTGCCGACACTCCCAGGCAGCATGCTCCCGGGAGGCAGGCAGAGCCAGGCCTTCTCCTCAGAAACGGAAGGCTCATCTTCGGACCCCTTGTTGCCTGACCTCAGGCCTATTCCCACCACGTGTGGCCACCAGGGCTGAGGTGGTCAGTGTGGGGCGGCTGGTGCCCCTGGGGTTAACCGCTGTGTGTGAGCCTGCCTGGCGGTGGAGGGAGCAAAAGCCGCTCACGGCCCTCGGAGCAGCGAGCAGCGGTGCCTCCGGCTCCTCAGGAAATCCTGGCTCTGCTCTGCCTACCTCCTGCTGGCCAGCTCCATCTTGCTTGCTTCCGGAGGAGGAGGAGGAGCCGTAGCCTGGAGCGTGTGTGCTCCGTGTCAACCATCCTAAATGAGCTCAGCTCTGTGCAGAACGTGCCGGTCCTGCTGGAGAGCGACCAGCCATGGCTGCATGTTGGCTGTCTTTTGGGAAGCCATGGACAAATGACAAAGATTGGGGTCGCAGCAGCATGGTGTCTGTAAAGCTGGAGAAGTACAAAGCCCCGCCGGACAGGCTCCATACGGCACATCATTGACGTCCTACACAGGGCTCCATGCATGGCCCCGGTGGTCACTGTAGGGTCATTTCCACCCTGTGGTCACACCTCTTGCCTCCTCCTGACCCAACTCTTGTTCTCCAAGCTGCTCAACTTGCCGATAGCAGTAGTGTTGGAGGGAGGGGAGGGGGGGGACAGAGACGTGCTGGAGAAAGACGGAGGAGGATAGAGGGTAGGCTGCCTCTTAAAATGCGCTTGCCTGCCCGCCGGGAACCCGGAAACGAATCAGACATTTAGCGAGTGTGTCTAGTTTTGAGATGTGAATGTATCCCAAAGGAGCCCTGCTGGTACTGTAGGTCAAGCGTTGAACCACAACGTTGGCGGTTCAAACCCACCTTTTGCTCCCCGGAGAAAGAGGAGGCTGTCTGCTACAGAAGCACAGGGACCTTCATTAGCTTGGAAGGTCCACGTGTGAAGATACTGTTTCTCGCCCTGTGTCTAGGAGGCCGACAAACTTCCGAAGGCGGCGTTTCCGTTGCTCTAACCTCCCCTGGAGAATCAGACCCCTCCCCGTTTGTACCACTTCCAAATGGCCCTTCCAGGTTCTCCAGAGACAACCGTGTTCCCTTAACTGCCTAGCTGTCTGTTTGGGCGTCTCGTGAGTGTGGGCGGGGAAGGTTCCCGGAGCTGACTCTCGGTGCCGTGTGTGTCTGTGAGCCCAAGTCGGCTGGTGTGTTGTTTAGTTCTTCCGAGTCTTTGGGGTTTGGGGTTCTTGGAGTCTGGGGAACACAAGGAATCTGAAGAGGCAGGGCTGGAGCTGGAAGGTGAACAGTCACGTTTCGCAGACATTCCTGTGGGACAGAACTGGCGGCCCCGAAGAAAAGGCGAGCCCACTCTCACGATGGAAAAAAGACCTTTCTCCCTGACGCAATTTCCCATTTTCTGAAAACTTCTTAATTCTCCTAAGATCTGCCCATCGGAATCCCCGAAAGTAGTCATCATTACCTGGGCCAACCCGTCACCCTGGATCCCACTGCCCTGCAGATTCCCTGGGGACCACTGTATCCGCTGCCCGAGACCTGCGCCTTCCTGGGAACATTAGTCTGCAGCCGCCCACCGGTTACAGAGACACGCTGCACACATGGTGTTTGCAGCAGTGAGCCCCTGCCTATGTGCACTGGAGCTGGGAGAGTCTGCTCGAGCCGCCCTGTCCGAGGGCTGGGAGTCTAGTTCCTGGGTCTGCGGTGGCAGTGCTGCGGGGGAGCTGTGAGGAAGCCAGGCTGGTCCTGCCTCGATGATGGTGGCAGCCGTGTGGGGAGGCACAGAGGCGTTGCTGGCACCGTGTGCTTTTCGTGTGTTTGACACTGTGTTGTGGAATCACTGGTTACAAAGTGCCGGGTGGGGTGCGCACCTGGTGACCTGGGGAGCTGTCACTCCTCCAGAGGAGGCTGCTGGGGCCTCATGGCCTGAGAGACGTGTGCTGCACAGGATGACTCACAGAGTCGGCTGGGCAGGGGAGGGTGGCATGTCTACCCTCGTGGGACAGTGGCTAACTGAAAGTTTGATGGTTCAAACCCAGCTGCCGCTCCGTGAGGCTGACTGTGCTCCTACAGTCAACAGCTTTGGGAACCCTGTAGGGTGGTGCTCAGTCTTGTAGGTTCTGTGTTAGAAGGGACTCAGCTGTCGGGGAGGCCACCATCTGAATAAGCCAGGTGCCGGAGGCCAGTGAGGGGCAGGGGGCCTGGTGTCAGTTCACCCTTCTCTCTGCTCCAGCCCAAATGTAGTGCCCAGTGCCCTGCTCCCGGCGTGTCTTGTCTTCTCCTGCTGGCTGGGCTGTCATTTGTGTCCCTGGTCCGTCCTATCAGGACCCTGGGATTGCCGAGTAAGCACTCGGCTTCTGGTGCTAACATTCTCAGCACTCCTCTTGGTGCCTCCCAGGGTTGAGTTTCAATGGCCTGTTGCCCTGCCTCTTTCCTGACCTAATAACATGCTCTGCACAGGGGTGTGTGTGTGAGAGTGTGTCTGCGAGTGTCTGCACGTGTGGGGGATGGGTGTGGTGTGCATGTGGGGGGAGGGGTGTGGCGCACATGTCTGTGGGGAGGACTGTGGTATGTGTGGGATGTGGCGTGCATATGAGGGAAGGTGTGCATTGGGTTAGGTGTGGTGGTGTAGGTATGGGCATGGAAGACGTGTGGCTGGGGGCTGTGTGGTGTGGAGAGAAATGGTGTGGTGTGTGCAGAGGGGAGGGTGCCACTTTCCATGTGACCCTCCTTCCCATTTCCTGTAGATGTGTGGGTGGGTGCATGCGCAGGGTGCTGGGAGGCTGTTGTTTCTCCACATGACCCTCCCCTTCCCTGTAGACACATCACCGCTGCTGCCCTGGTGTGTGTGTGTGTGGTACATGCATATATATGTATGTGGGTGCATCGCGGGGTGCTGGAAGGTTGTCATTTCTCCATGTGACCCCCTTCCCTTTCCTGTAGACGCATCACCGCCGCTGCCCTGGCCATCGTGAAAGGAGAGACGGTACCACTGGATGTCTTGCAGATTAAGGTACATCTTCTCTTCGTATGTTTTAAATTCACAACAGTGA
Source organism: Echinops telfairi (assembly GCF_000313985.2). Taxonomy (NCBI): domain Eukaryota; kingdom Metazoa; phylum Chordata; class Mammalia; order Afrosoricida; family Tenrecidae; genus Echinops; species Echinops telfairi. The sequence continues at coordinate 5,682,293 of NW_022103920.1, read as the reverse complement.
ATTTAAATAGTACACACAGCCTGAATGCTATTGTACAGACGCACGGGGAGCCCATCGGTGCTGTCAGAGCTTCGGGTAGACAGTGGGAGCAGATGTCACCCAGCATCTCTGTGTACTCACAACAGCCTGGGGACTGGAAAGCCCCGCCCGGGGTGGTCGTGCCCCCTGGGGGGCTGTGTGAGACATGGTGGCAGCAGTGGCCTACGGCGTCTCACGGGCAGGGGACAGAGCCTCATGTGGACACTCTGGAAGCTGCCTTGGCCGGGAAGTGGATGCAGGACCCACTGTGTTTCCTCCCCTGCATGCGAGTCACTGCTTGGAGCTGGTTGGAAGTCACCAGCCACAGCAGCTCTGTGAGGGCTCAGCTCTGCCCACCCGGATCCTTCCTCATGCCAGCTGTACCAGAGCAGCCACCCCGAGCCACTGCTGACTGGGGTGGTCTTATAGGTCTGGCCAGACTGTGCCCGCTGGGGCTTCTGCAGGTGGCCACACCTTCACTGTGCCTCCGCATGACATGGAAAGCCATCCTCCCATGAGGCGCCTGTGCGTCCCATGGCACCCCCTTGACAGGGCACCTCCCGGTCAGCAGGAACTGTTCTCTGTGGCTCCTGGCCTCTCCTCAGGGCCCGCCGCCGGTCCGTCTCCCCCAAGTCCACGTGTATGAGGGCCGCTGGCTCTGGGCTCCTGGCCTGTGCCATGTCTGTCTCCCACCTGCTCTGCCCACCCACGCCTTTGATGTCTGCCCCTGCGTCGTGGGGGTGGGCGGGAGACCAGCAGGACTGGCATCTGTGGGTCCATCCGCAGCAGCTGGCTGAGCCGTGTGCTCACTCCCTGCAGGGCGCAAAGGGACATCCCGCGTTCGCCATGACCGGCCTCAGATGGGGCTCCTTCAGGGACACCGGCGTCCAAGTCAGCAAGTAAGTCGGCTAGCTCGTTTGCCCGCCCTGGGGAGCTGGGTGTGGGGTTTTGGGGCAGGCCAGCTGGGATTGTTGGGGTCAGCCTCCAGGAGGGGCTGGGCCAGCCTGAGAGGCACCTGTGATCACCTATCACCTGGCAAGCTGCCCCGTGGAGGAAGAGGAGGAGACAGAGGCTCCGTTACACCCCTCCCACCTCTACCCTGGGAGCGGACTGATTTCTGGGCACTTGGTTGTATGCTTAGATCCGTGGGCTCAGCATGTAGTGCCCTACCCTGTTAGTGCCCAGAGGCCTCCTTGGGCTGGATGAGTGGATATTGACCAGGCTGTACTTGATGTCACACCTGCCTGTCTGCAGGACGCCTGCCCCCTTCCTCCCTCACCTGTTTCTCTCCCTGCTCCTGCTGTGAAGCCCCCAGTGGCCGTGGCAGGCGGGACAGGAATGTCCTGACTGCAGGCTTGCGTTTGCCTTCAGTTCCAGGCCCCAGCCGCGGGTGGGGGGCGGGCTAGCTCCCCTGCAGAGAAGGGTCTGGTGGGGGTGGTCAGTGATGACCCAGAAAGGGTTTGGCAGCTGGTGAACTGCCTCTGACCAGCCCTGTGGGGGAGCCGCTCCCCCACCCGTGGCTGTGTTTGCAGTGGGTGCTTCCTGCAGAGCAGCTTCAGAACCACAGGGCTCCCACTGTCCTTTGCTCGCCTGCACCTCTGGCTCACGCCATGTGTTTGACCGTGAGGTCAGCAGTTAGGAGCCACCAGCCGTTCCGAGGGAGACTCCGCCCTCTGGTGGCTCTGAGACAAACTGCATGAGACATGGGCACCCCTACTCCTCCCTCCCCAGGGTGTCCCATCCCGCCTCACCTCAGTGCCTCTGCTCTGCCCTTCCGCGGCCCTTTGCCCCTTCGCCATGCAGCTGCTTCTCAGGCCTGGCAGGCGGATGTTGTCCCCCCCTTCCCACCCGAGCACACACATGGCTGCATCGTGAGCCGTGAAGAGTCACCCACCCGCCTGGCCGTGTCTGGTCTCTGGGTGCCTGCTGCTTGTTTGTGTCTCACTCTCTTCGTTGGTGAGCCCCAGAGGCACGGGTGTTGTGGCTGAATCATGTTCCCCACCTACGAGTGGCACATAAACAAATGGAGGTTGACCAGACTCAATGAGCTGTTCCATCAGGGTGGGCGGCGGTGGGCAGACAGACAGATTGTGGGAGAGCATCCCCCCAACTCCTTTCTTGGCAGCCTGGTCCCGAAAGCCCCTTTTGTGCGCAAGGTACCTGCTGACCAGCAGAGCTTGGGACATTCTGTGGACAGACTCCCCCGGGAGACTGCCCCCGGAGGGCTTGGCTGTCAGGATGGACACGCTCTAATTCTGTGTGCAGACCCAGGTGCTCAGGTCCCCAGCATCCCCACCAGCTGTGTCCCCTGTTCCCCACCCCACCCTCACCCCCAGGATGTGTGCTCGGCCACATCGATGGAGGGAGGGGCATGTTGCTACAGGAGGCCCTGGGTCAACTTCTGGTGGGGCCGGATTGCAGGCCTTACAAATTTCCGGGGCCACTGTGCCACCAGCCAGCTGAACTCCGAGGGCCATGTGTTCGCACACAGTGGACCCTTCCGTGGCCCCTGTTGGGGCAGCCAGTCCCCGACTGCAGAGGCAGCCTCGTGGTGAGGGCCAGCTAGCCATCGCTCCCCCGCTGCATGCTCTCAGATGGTGCTTTGCTCTCACAGGTACTGGTACCTGGGACCTCTGAAAACCAAAGCAGCCTACTTCTTCAGCATGCTGAAGGTGAGTGCCGTCCACGTGCGCTCTGCATGCTTGTCCCTGCCGCCGTGGGCTCCCCTGGCGGGGCTGAAACACACATCAAAGCAAGCGAGTGTGACCACGCCGTTTCCCTGTCCCTCTTCAGGAGTGGCCGCAGACTCACCAGGCCTCGATCTCGTACACGGGACCCACTCCGCGGCCCCCCAACGAGCCGGGAGAGCCTGCCCCACGGCCCTGGCTCTACCGGAGGGTTCTGAGGAGGCTGGCCTCCTTCTGGGCCCAGCCTCAGGATGGTGAGCAGTTGGTCTTGCCCTCGGCCTCTGACTGCTGGCCTGGCTCACAGCGTCAGTGGGACAGGAGAGCCGTCCTGGAGTTCAGACAGGCCCCGCCCACCTGGCAGTGTGGAGGGGTCACAGGGTGGCACACAGAGCACTCCGGCCCACGACTGCCTTTGTCCTTAACAGGTTCCCTCGGTGGCTCAGGGTGGGGGTGGGCATTAACTGGAGCCCCGCTCACATCAGGACTCCCTCTCCTGTCCCTCTTACCACCTACGGCCCCGCCCCACCACCTCTGCATTCCCGTGGCTGCTGGGGGTAGGGGGTGGAGACCCACATCAGCCTTGCTCTTCCTTGGGAGTGAGGTGCTGGGTCCACACGGCGGGGCTGGTGTGGGGGTGAAGTGGAGGCTCGGTCTGGGGGGGCGTGCGATGACCTGTGTCCCATGGGCTCCTGCAGCCTCCCCCCGAGATGCACATCCCGAAACCTGGAAGGAGGTGCAGCTGGCCACCATTGAGCTGTCCATCATGACGCGGAACCGGCGTCCTGACCTGGCGGTAAGGGCACTGGTGGGCTCTGCAAGGAAAGCCCTGGAGCAGGGGCGGGGGTGGGGCGGGGCGTGTAGGGGTTGTGTTGAAGCTCTCGCGTGCCTGAGGGGCACTTCCTGGGCATGGATTGTGGAGCCCATGACCGTGATGGCCCTTGGTGAGCACTGTGGCCGTCTTGACATGAGTTGTCATCCACACTGAAGGTAGTTTTCGTCGATCTTCCTCAGCAAGGGCTCCAAGCCCTCCTCATTTTCCCAAGCACGGTCGTGGCCTTTGCCTAGCACAGGTTGTCCCTGGGCCTTCCTCTGTCCCCGTAGACTCAGCTTCTCTGATGACTCGCGGCATTCAGGTTGAATCAACACGGTGACCGGGTGCTGCGGGTGGGCGCACTCCTCTCCTGATTTTCAACCGCACCGCGAGTGTCCCCAGGTTTTGTTTGAGCAGCATCACCTCATGGCCCACGTGCAGGTCCCACGTGAGCACAGGGAAGTGTCAGGGAGCTCCATTCTTCACCACGACACCCATGTAAAGGTCAGGGCCCTTCACATCCACAGACGTCCTCCTGGTATTGATTCCCTGCTTTCCACTCGGACCCATGGGACACCCGCAGGGAGAGCCCTCGTCCACATGCTCTTTGGAATGAGCGTGGACCCTCCCAGCCTTGCCAGAGCGCTGCTGGTGCCCTTTAAAACGGCCCTCAGCAGCTTTTACTGCCCGTGATATTAGTGATAATGTCCATGTTCTCGTGGGTCACCTTTCTTGGCAATGGACGGGCCCAGACACGGCTCTCTCCAGCTGGTTGGCAGGTGGCCATCTCCTGCAGGTCTTGCCTTGAGCGAGCTGCCAGTGTCGGGTCCCTGGTTGAACCATCTCCCTCGGTCTCCGTTGCTTTGCAGCAGCACCCGGGCCAGCAGCCTGACTATCATTCCCTTCGTGTTCCTTCTGCGGGGTGTGCTTGTCCTTGGCTCCGGGGCCTCTGCAGACTGTGGAGACGATTAGTGATCTGTGCACCCACAGGACACCAGTTGGGATTCCGTGGAACCTGGCACGGCCATCAGAAGAAGTAGTGGCGTGTGTGTGGTGCTGCCTTTCAGCATTGGGTCTGGGGCGTGTGCCCGTGAACGCTGACCGTTTTCTCTGCAGGGCCCTCCTGCTTAGGGTCACTTTAGATGCTCCTGTCAGTGCCCTCTCCTAAGCTCTCATGTTCCAAGCGGCTGACCCCGGCCAGGGCCCTTGCTGAGTTTCACGTCTGGATTCCGCGTCCGCGTTCTTCCCCCAGTGATGTTCACTGTACTTGCGGATTCCTTGGGGGTTTCCGCAGATTGGATGGCTCCTTCTCTTCTCGTTGGTGGGCACCTCAGTGCGGGGCTGAGGTCAGGGGAGCGGCAGGCAGTGGCGTGTCTGGTGGTGGTAGGGTGAGGGAGCGGGAGAAGGATCGATTGGGAATTGGTGAAGGATGTCCCTCGTGGTCTCCATGGCCCCGGGCCTTTCTCGGGGAGGGAGTGGGCGTTGTGCTCCTCCAGGCCCAGGTGCCTCCCGCAGTGGCATGGGGCAGTGCTGGGACCTTCGAGCAGGGAAAGTACAAACACTAGTCTAACAGCGATAAGGTGCGAGAAAGGAAACCTGAAGCCAACCCAAAGGTGCAGGCAGGAAGGATTGGACAGAGAGGAGGAGGGAGCACTGGTTAATCCTGTGAGCCCCAATATGCATGTGCACGTGTCCCACGGGTTGCCTGAACTGGACTCCTGGTCGACCTCCCTAGCAGCGGCGAGAAGAATAACAAAGTCCCCATTTGGTGCTGGTCTACCTACCTCTCGAGGCCAGGGGTGGCCAGGGTCCTGGGTGAGGCCAGCGGGGAGGGTTGGGGGTTGTGGGACCTGCTCAGTGGCACCACAGACTCCAGCTTTACCTGCGAGCCTCAAGGCGTACAAGACCTGTCCAACGGGTGGGGGGTGGGAGTGGGGTCCCGAGGATGACCAGCGGCCCTCAGCAGGTGCCACTGTGCTCATGTTTGCCGCCCCGCCCCCTCCCATTCAGGGCACGGAGGACTTCATGGACATCTGCATTGAACCCGACACGGTCAGCAAGAGCGACTTCATCACCATTGGGTGAGTTGTGTGGCACGGAGTCGGGGTGGGGCAGAGCAGGGGTCCAGGGTCCAGGATGAGACTCGGGCTCTGGGGCAGCGAGGGCAGAGCCATGGGAAGCGCTGGTCTCCTGGGGGCACTCCACGTTCTCTTAGGCTGTATGCACCGGCCCACTCCACCAGTCAGGGTCAGGGGTCAGGTCTGCCAATCCCACCTGTCAGTTGATGTGAATTCAGACAGAACAAAGGCAAGACCAACCAACGGAGATCCCAGGGCAGTGAGTGCCCAAGGAGGGACTCCGAGGGCAGGAAGGGGGGGGAGGAGGAAGGGAAGCAGTGGTAGCGGGACCTGGAGGAAGGGGACAAGTGCTGTGACTTCTCAGGGAGCACTGTCCACCAGGAAACCCCTGTGTCTGACTGCTGGGCCATAATCCACTTTGCTCCGTAAGTGCTTGTCCAGGTCTCGGGAGAAAGCTGAGCCAGCACTGTGAGCACAGTGGCCCCACCCTGGATCCTGGTGTGTCTGGTGGTGTGTGCTGGGCCTTCCCATGGCTGAGCCTCTCGTTCAGCCCTGGCTGTGCCCTACCCTGTGCCCCCTGGTGCCCACATGGGCTTGGATGTGGCTGGGCTGCCCGCTTACTGCCTCTGGCCCCCCTGTGCCCTCCTAGTGCCCAGGAGCTGGCCACTGCCCTGGTTCTGCAGGAAAGAGAGGCAAGGCTTGGCCTGGGCCCCCTTGCCTGTGGGGGTGGGGGTGGGCTTGAGGGGAGGGAGTGCTCACTTGGCTCTTAGGAGACTGTCCTTGGGGCAGGCGAGTGGCTCTTGTCTAGAAACATCTGGACGGAAGGACAGCTGCTGGTGCCCACACTGCCAGTTCCTGGATGGGGCAGGGTGGGTACACCCTGGCAGCCAGCTTATCCTCTGCAGAGAGGGGGCGTGCTGTGCCCCGGCAGCTGGGCTAGCCTCTGCAGTGGGGAAGTGCTGGCCAGGCTCCTAAGCCTACCCCCC
>NW_022103920.1:5657086-5675596 GCF_000313985.2 Echinops telfairi | reverse complement strand
GCTGCAGGACCCAGCCCTGTGTCCAGCCGGCACGGAGCACCTGCAGGCCAGCAAGTGCATGCTGCTGCTGCCCGAGGTGAGAGGCCCAGGGCCACCCGCCCCAGGTCCTGTTCCTGGAGCGAGCCCCACAAGGTGGACAGGTACCCTTGTTGGGGGGGTGGGGGAGTGCATCATAGGGGATCCTTTCATTGCCACCGCCATTCCTAACCAGCCGGCCACCGGATGTAGCACGTTCTCTGTGGAGCCTACTGGGTGTAGAGCATCCTGTGTGTAGGGGGGTCATGGGGGGATTGAGGAGTACCCTACTGTTTAAGTTGGAGGTCAGTTGTTGGGTTAGTGCTAGGTTTTCCACTGTACTAGTTAGTCTGTACTATTTGTTACTACTAGTGATTCCACTGTATTAGTTGTTCTACTGTGTAGTTAGTTGTTGGTACTAGTTATTCCACTAATACTAGTTGTTCCAATGTACTGGTTAGTTGTTAGTGCTAGTTAGTTAAGGCTAGTTATCCCATTGTATTAGTTTGTGTTGGTTGTCTTGTTGTCCTAGTCCAATGTGCTAGTTAGTTGGTGCTAACGTGCTAGTTGTTCTCTGTACTAGTGAGTTGTCTGCACCATGTAGTGGCTCCACGGTGTGAGTCCCCACAGCTGCTGAGGACTTGTGGCTGTAGGACCGTGGTGGGCACCCAAGGGAGCTGCCCAGGCTCGGCAAAGCAGAGGCTGGACCCCGGGCACAGAGAGGGGAGGGCTCCCCAAATCCGAGGGGGTGGGGACTCCAAGGTGTGAGCCAAGACTCTCCCCAGGAGGGCTGGGGTCACAGGGCTTCCTGCAGCTTCCAGAGACCCGGATCCTGCCTGGGGGATCCTCCACCCCAACTCCCAGGCCAGCTGGCAGGCTCACCGCCCGAGAGGGTGGGGCTGACGTCATGTTGGGATTGGCCCCCAGGATAGGTGACCTGGCACTGCCCTGGGTTGCCCTCCTGGGTCCCCCTCCAGGCACTGATGCTGGCTGCCGGTGCCCCCACAGGGAACTGGGGGCTCCTTCAGCATCGACAGCGAGGAGTACGAGGCAATGCCCGTGGAGGTGACGCTGCTGCCCCGGAAGCTGCTCTTCTTCTGTGACCCCAAGAAGCGGGAGCAGGTGCTGCAGGCCCCGGCCCAGGAAGTGGCGGAGCCGCAGGGGCCTGAGGTAGCGGCCTTGTAGGACAGGCCCCTGGGAGCTGGATAGCTGCCCCATAGAATCGCCAGACCCCACTCTGCACAGGGCCCTCTTCTCATGTGACCACTGTCATTCCTCAACATGGACCATCTACCTGCCCCCCTTCCAGAAGGTTCCCACCCCCCAGGAAGGAAGGGCCAAGCCGTCCAGGAACCCAGGCTGTGCCAGCACTGGAACCAGGGGTGGGGGCACTTCCCCCTCCTCCCCACCGGCCTTCAGCTCACTTCAGTTCTGCCCGCAGTCAGACATGCATGCAGAGGCCACCTCCCACCTCCTCAGCCAGGCCCAAGGGTGGGGTGGGGGGTGGTTTCCACCAAGGCCAGGACCCAGCTGGCTGGCGGGGGGCTCCAGAGAGCTGACTTCTCATCTGGGTGGGGTCAAGAACTCTGCATTTTTACAAAGCAGGTGGCTCCCCCTTACACGCCCTTGAAGAAACAGTATTTTAAAGCCGTCCCCCAGAAACAACGTCTCATGTTCCCACAGAGGTGTTTGGAAGAATCATGTGCCCTCCCCTTGAAGCTGATGTTAAATATGCCCATGGTGAGTCGGTGCTTTGTGAGCAGGTTCTTTCATGCGGGGCATTTCTGTTGACGCTGCAATGGGTGTGGTCACGGCGGGCCTGCTGGAAGAAGAGGGCAGACACGGTGTTGGGGTGATAAGGATTTGGATAGTGTCCACTGAGCCCATGGTGATTGGGTGGGTGGGGTGGGACTCATTCAGGTCAGCACTGGTGAGTGGGCGGGGTGCACAGGTGCATGGGAGCAGGTGAACACAGACAGGAGGTGGAAGCAGTTGGGCATATGGCCGGGACAGACTCTGCCTTCAGAGGGCCACCCCTTCCCTCCTGTGCCCCCAGAACCCCGGTCACCCACCTCCAGAACCTGTCCACCATGAGCTATGCCCTAACCTGCCTGGGAGGGGCATCAGACGCGGTGGCCCCAAGAGCAAACCATAGCCGGCAAGTGGATCCGGGCTGGAGCGACCCTGTGGGCAGGGCAGAAAGGCCTCTAGGGCTTGGGTGTCCACAGGCCTGTCTTTCTCCCCGTGTCTGGAGCATCTTGAGTGCTTTAGCCTCTGTGCCACCAGGGAGCCTCATGCTTGGTAGAGAGACTTGCTCCTCGAGCGAGATGAGTTGACACAAGGGTCACGAAGACATAATGGGGCCACTGTGCTCCCAGGCCAGCTCGGCCTCACACCACCACCAGCCTCCACCTTGTCCTGTGGGGAACAGAGGTCAGAAGGGGCCAGGGCCCAGGACCCATTGACCCATCTAAAGGGCTCCTGAACTTTCCATCCCACCCAGGGGCCCCGCTGAAGACTCCCTGCAGGCAGGCGGGTGGCACCAACGCCAGCCCTCGTTTCTGTCCATGATGCCAGGCTGTTCCCAGGCACGCAGTGAAGGTAGCTCACACCCGCACCCCTGAGAGGGAAAAGCAGTGCTGTAAATGGGAGGCCCAGGGTCCCCATATACAGGTCCCTCACCTTACTGCCAGAGGGAGTCTTGACTCAGGGGTCCTGGAGGGGAGGGCTGTGCTGTGGAAGCCTCTCCCGGACCTTGCAGCTCCTGGTTCTGCCCCTGCATGTGAAGCCCAACACGGCCCTTCCTGCCCTGAGGGGCCTCCAGTGTGGTCATGATTGCACCTTCCAGTGGACTGGCCGGCTAGGGGGCTGGAGGGCATGTTTCTGAGTTTGCCTGGGAGGTAGACTACGTGAGAGTGGCCCTCTGTGCAGCCACGTGACTCCAACTCCTCATGACACCATGCCCTACAGAGCGAGACGCTGCCTGGTCCTGCCCCGTTCTATCCCCACAGTTGTGGCTTGAGCCCTTGTTGCAGCCTCTGTCAGTCTATCTCCTGAGAACTTTCCTCTTCCTCTCTGACCCGTGTGGCAGCCTTTTCCAGACTGATGCTTCCAGAGTGCGTGAGACAAAGGTCCACCATCCCTTCCCCCAATATCCCAGACTTGGGACCTTTCTCAGTCAAGCTTGAGAGCCGAGTGCCTTGGATAGACCTCCTGGCAGATCAGTGCCACTCGAAGGTTAAGATGATGCCTATATGGCCATCGGCCATCGGTAGACAGCCTGGCTGTGGACCAGGGCAGCTGATCCCAGCACCTACACGGGTAGTCGTGTACTCTGACAAGCAGCTCCCCTAGTGGTCGTCAGGATCAAGGCTACGTGGCGGTCAGTCTAAGACGCTAAGTTACTGCTTCTCAGCAGAGCCTCCCTGTAGGTCTACTCACTTCTGAAGGCGGCCTCTCCATCTCTCCAGCCAGCTTCCAGCAGAGGGGCCCCGGTGGGGAGTGGATATGCAGCGGGCCGTTCACTGCAAAGTCAGCAGTTCAAACCTGCCAGCTGCTCCACAGGAGAACAACGAGGCTTTCTGCTCCCATAGAGCGATCGCCTCAGAACCCGCAGCGTAGTTCTACCGTCCTGTAGGGTGGCTGTGAGTCAGCGTCCGCTCCGTGGCAGGGAGTCACATCGGCAGTGTGGCACCAGGGCCTCCTTTTCTAGGCTCTTAGAGTTTGGCAACAAAAACCTGCAGGGTAAGCTCAGGGCTGGAGGGTGGACGGGGCCCTGTTCCCACGGCCTTGGTGGGGTATAAGGTACCAGCACAGGAGCAGCACCTACCCCCGAGAGCCCACCCACCGGCTCACCCAACCGTGGCCCCCGCCTCCGTCCTTGCTCCCGCCACGGGCCTTGTTTAGATGTCAAGACAAAGAACTGCCAGACAGGCGCTCTTGTTAAAATGTGAGCTTTAATTGTAAAAATGGCTTTCTGTAAATATAGTTATCTCAGCCTCTCTGCACACAACTTGGCCCAGAATATACAGGTAGGATGTCTGTACACAGACGGTATTGGTACCACAGAACAAAGCCAACGCCAGCAACCACGGCTCTCCCTTCCAGGCTCAGCCTCCCTCGCTGTCTGCAGGCCTTGCAGGAGATCTCTGAGGGTCAGGACAGCAGAGCTGCCACCAGGGGGTAGGAGGGCAGGACGGGGACCTGGGGCCAAACCGGCCAACCGTCTTGCTAGGTTAAGAACGTGAGGTAAAGTCTGGAAACAAAAATAGATTCTGTGTTTCTTATTGCTAGACCTCGGAGGCTGGGGCGTTCATCAAAACAGGACTTCCTGTTTAAGACAGATGGCAGGAAGGCCCACCCAGCTCCTAACTGGGGAGGGGAGAGAACAAAGACGGGAAAGCTCGTTTCCAAGGCTACAACCCCTTGTGTTCCAGGATTTCTGTCCCAGACTTAATTCAAAGCAAAAGCAAAGAGCTAGCCAGCTTGGGGGCAGACAAAGGAAGGGGAGTTTGCTCTTCTGCACGCTGTACCCCAAACACTCGTACCCCACGGTGCATACACCTCTTCTTCGCTTCTGGTCTCACGCCACCTCCCCAAAGTGCTGACCCCCACATTCACCTGGAAGAGGGCATTCCCACTAATGTCCACTCCCGGACTGCTGTGGAGTCTCCATCCTGTGGGTTGGTTCTGGCGTTCTTACAACCCTTGCCCTGGATACCCTGCTGTCCCCCCCTCCCCCTTTGTACTTAGGAAGCAAGGTGAACTTGGTGTTGGTGTAGAAAGCTCATCCTAAGCCAAGCCCAGCCATCTGCCAATCCACACTCATCCCCGACTTGTCTCCCAGCCTCTGCTCCACCGAGGCCTGCGTTCACTCCAAGTCCACCCAGAGGCCTGGAGTAAACCGAGACGATGGAAGCTGGGGCTTGATTTCCCCACTGCTAGCCCTCCAGACAGCTTTAGAAAACTCAGACTCCCTTTCTACGCTTGCTGCTCTGCTCAGCTACCCCGGGATTCTGCTCCAGAGAATGCAAAGTGCCAGCCAGCTACGAGACTGAGACCCCGGCTACCCTACGGCGTCCCAGTCATTTCCTCGCTCAGGCTGCAGAACCTTCCATCAAATGGAACGTCCATCTATGCTGTCCATATCTCCTGGGACGGAGTTCTGGAATGCCCTTTGAAACCCCACAGTGACTTCCGGGTCTTCCTCAGCTCCACCAGCTCTGAGGACAGACGAACCATGGTGGGGGGGGTGCTCCCTCCTACCCTGCCTGAGCCAGGCCAGGGCCTTCCTGGCATGAGGCTGGTCTAGGGCAGGGTGGGTCACCTCCTCAAGGACGTGGAGTCCACTTCTGCAGCAGGGCGAGAGAAGCCCTGCTAGGCACTGTCCCTGGTCAGCCTCCTGTTGGTTTGGGACAGCATCTCATGAGGGCAGGGCTTCAGGGGGCTGCCCTGGGAACCGCCTCCCACCACTGCGGGGCACAGGCTCCCTGCAGGCCTGGTGCTGATGGCCATGCCTTTCAAACTGTGAGGTCTGTCAGCAGGCGTGAACCCCAGGCCCTGATCTTGCCCTCCTGGTTGGCGGCAGCCCCCAGGGCATTCCTGATTCCCTGAAGGGGCAGAAGGGGTCTCGCTCACCCCACAGTTCACACAGAAGCTGACTGGGTGAGTTAAACTCACTGCCCTAGAATTGATGCCACCTCATGGCGACCCTGTAGGACAGGGTAGTAGAACAGCCCCTATGGCAGCAGGGGGCGTCCACGCACAAGACCAAGCAAACTCCAGCCAGTGGCCATCCCCAGCCAGGGGCATATGGACAAGTTCCCTCTGGTGGTAAATGCCTACCTGCTGCTAAGCTTAGAGGTGAAGTAAGCCCACTGACTGCCACCTGCCCCACGTAGACCTTGGCCCACTCCGAGCCTGGGCTCCAGCCCCACCAGGACCCTTCTCCCCTGAGGGCCTGACTAGACCCAAGAATGAAAGGGCAGCCCTGTGTCAGGCTAGTGGGCATTTCTAGATGGCACAGGTCTGAGTCCACAGCAGACCACAGGCCAGGCAGGGTGTTCCCCTGAGCTCAGCTGGCTTAGGCAGCATGCAGCTGGGGGAGGAACTGGTCTGGGCTTCCAGAGGTCTGGGGGTACTGGTCCTGCCCCTGTGAGGCTTGGGGATGAGACAGTAATGTGGGGTGGCCACCAGCTCCTGGAGCCAGGCCTGATGGCCACCTGGGAGCAGACATGGTGCTGTGGACACGGTGCTGCAAGGCCCAACCTGAGGGTGTCCTCGTCAAGGGAGTACAGGAACAAGGCGCAGCCCGGTCCTGGGCCAGCACTGCAGTGTGGGCATCAAGGACCCGGACCAAAGAGGATCACAGAGAGGAACGTTCTGGCAAGTTGCAGAGCAAGAGGGTCTGCAATGACCAGAGAATCAGGTCCTGCCTCTCCCCCTTACCCCCTTCGAGCCGTCCTTGACCTTGGGTCAGAGGTCCCTCCTCATGGAGATGAAGGCTGCTTTGCTCTCTGTAAGATCAGCTAGCCAAGCCCCAGCTTTGAACCCTGACTGCTTTGTCACTAGTGGGGTGGCTGCCCCCTCCCCACTGAGGGGCCGCCAGCTCCACTGTGGGTCTGATGAACTCCAATCCCACCTGTATATTTACAGAACAGACTTGCTCAAGCCTGAACTTCCTGGCAGTGCCATAATGAAGCCCTTTGGGAAAGGCAGTCGGCCCCAAGGGCCTGGGCCTGCCAACTCGGGGGTCCATCCAGGTGTACAAGTGCCTGGCTGGGCCTGGCCACAGACGGCAGGTGGACAGCCCCTCCCACAAGGAGCAGCCAGGAAAGTGTGAGAGGATGTCACCTGTCACTATCCTGCAGCTGAGCCCAGTCCTAAAACTCTGCACCTTGGGGGTTAGAACCCGGTCACCAGCTGACCTAAAGTGGCAGCCTATCAGGAGGAAGCACCTTGGGGCACCCAGACACTGCTGGGAAGGGGCCTGGCAAGCCTCCCCCATTTGCTGGCTCCCTCCACCAGAGAGGAGTTTGCCTGTGGATGGTCCACAGTGGTTCTGTCCTGTCAGCATCCTCCCCAACCTGAGCTAACCAGCTGCCAGATACTTGCTAGACTCTGGAATCCAGGGACTTGTTCTGGTCCCCATACAATGCCAACAGCCTGTGTCCAGGGGCACAGGTATCCCCTCCACCCTGCTCTGGCTGTGCTCGGACGGCACTGAGCTTGCCCCTCACAAAGGCCCACGTGATGCCAACAGGAATTGCTGCCCTTTATGCCCACACCCACTGCCGTGTAACCCCTTCTGCCCCTAGGGCTCCGTGGGGCCCTAACCAGAGACCATCGGGGTGATGGGTTTACCTGGAGGCCCAGCCAGCACTGAAGCTCAGGATCCCCCTAGGGGAGGAAAGTCCGGGAATATTGGGCGGCTCTCACCCCTTGGACTTGCTTCCTTCTACCATGTAAAGATGTCAGCTGCCTGTTCCCTCCTCAAGAACATCGGGGTCCCCCTCTTGAGGTTCCCAGCCAAAGGGCTGAAGGGACTCAGATTCAACCCAGACCACAGGAAACAACGTCATTAAGGAACACAAATCCCAAGCTGTCTACAGTGTGGCCATCTGGTCTACCCAGCCTGGAGGCAGAGGTACATTCATCTAAGGCCACGCTGTCTAATCCGAGAACACATCTTGGGGCAGACACTACCCAGATGCCCTTCTGTCCAGCCCAGTGTCCGGAGCCAGGCATCCAGGTGATGCACGTCTTTCACAACTCCCCTGTCTCTCACCGAGTGACGAGGGTCCACTCTTACTCCTGAGGCCAAAAATCAAGGGACAGATTCCAACCACCCACCTCCCCCCAAAGGGAACACAGAGCCAAGGTGGTCTTTTGTTAACCTCCGAGGAAGAGGGGAAAGGAGGAAATTGCAGAAAGTGGCTTTGTTGGGAAGTAGGAAGCGTGTCCCTTTGTGGGAACGTCATAGAAACTGGGGCTACCCGCCGGCCTGCTACTGGCAGCAGGGGTTGTCGATGACCAGCATGACGTCAATGCCGTAGGCCTCCAGCAGGTCCAGCAGGAAGCTGCGGTCTCCCTGGGGGTCGAGGCCCATGCCCCGCGCGTGCTCGGCTGTCAGGGTCTTGTCTTGGCTGGCAGACACCTCCAACAGCGTCTGGAAAATCCGGTTGTTCTGCTCCAGGAAGAACCTGGGAGGGTGGGAGACCAGGAGGCAGACAAAAGCGCGTCCACACCCAGGGAGGTGGCCACCACTCTCCCCAGTGCTCCAATAGCATCCAAACAGTTCAAGATGGAAGAAAACCGATACCAGGATGCCCTTGCCTTCCCGGAGACACCCCCAGCTCCTTCCACTGCCGGGGTGCCCCTAGTTCCCCTCACACACACCTAGGCACCCCCCAACTACTCTTGGTGAATGTCCCTAGTTCCCCAGGCACCCAGTGCTGGGCTGCCCTGGCTCCCAGGTCCCAGCAGCACCTCAGGCTTTGGGTGAGCAGAGTCTGGGCAGCAGCCAGGGCAGGGACCCTGAACTATGCCAGGGTGAGGGGTGGGGGCAGCAGGGAGGGTCAGGCTCCCAGTCCCTCACTCACAGCACAAAGAGGTCCTCTTCGCAGGGGTTGTAGTTTCCCTCCACTTCCTGGGAGTACAGCAGCATCTGCCTGGGGGGCAGGGGGCAGTGAGGAGACTTTAGGCCCACCAGGCTCCCCCGGGGTCAGGAAGCTGCACGCACAGATAGGACCCCACACCATCCAGAGAGGAAGGGGGGTGCAGGGCTTGGAGCTGACCCATCCCTTAGTCTTTCCTGCTGTGGGGACCACGAGAACAGCCTGTGGCCCCAGGACAGCCCACTTCCTGGGCCTGGCGGAGGGTGCATGGGGGGAGCTGGCACTTGGTGAGTATCTACGCAGGGCTGTCCATACGCCCACTGCTCTCAGAGTCCCAGGTCCCTGAGCAGGGGTCATCTCACATCCCTCCTCGTCCCCGTGTCCAATGCCATGCGGCAGGGATGTCCAGGTCCTGGCCCCAGCACAGAACCGGCTCAGAGGCCACACTGCCCCTGCTGAGTTCCCAAGGCAGGGGTGTCCTGGTCCCAACCTAGAAGACAGGCTCAGAGACCCTGCTGTCCCCACTGGGTGACCATGCATGGATGTCCTAATCTGAGCCTAGTCCTCAGAGTCCCAGGTCCCCACCCAGCGCTGAGTGGCAGGGTTGTCCTGGTCCCCGGCAGCCGGGACAGATTCAGGGGCAAGCAGTCCCACCTCTGTTCCGTGAGCCGCCTATACTTCTCCCTATCGGCGCTGTTTATCTTCAGCAGGGGTTGCAGGTGCTCATGGTGTGTCTTCACGTTCTGGTTGTCCACGTACACGTCATACAGCTCGCGCTTCTCCTCAAAAACCTTCTCGGTAGTGCCTGGGGGTGTGGGCGTGTGGGTGGGCGCAGGGCCACTGGCCTCCTGCGGGTGTCAACAACCAGGGCCGGGGCCTGACCCCCCCCAGGGCCAGCAGGTGGAGGGGAGTAGGCCAGACCCTGGAGATGAAGGTGGGGGCGCGGAAGGCGGCACCGGCCCCACCCTAGGGGACAATAATGGAGGGACTCAGGCCAGACTCCTGAAGGTCTAGGCAGGACAGGCAGAGAAGGGTGGGAATGAGGCAGCACGGGGGCGGGGCCTATGCTGTGCAGGGGCTGGCTGGAGGTGGGGTGTGGCCGAGGCAGTGAGGAGGCGGGGCCAAGGCCTGGGGTAGAGGCGGGACTGGGAAGAGACCTGGTGGGGTCAAGGCAGCACGTGGGTGAAGGCGGTGGGTAAAGGCGATGCGGGGACAGGCAGCACATAGGCTGGGCAGAGGCGGGCAGGGGGCATGTGGGGACTGGGGACTGGTGGTTGCACTCACAGGCCACGTAGGACACCTCCACCTCCAGGCTGTCGATGTCGGCCACGTTCACATAGAAGAAGGGCTTAGACTCTGGGATGGTGCCCCCGATGCCGGGCAGAGAGACGTTGGCCAGGCAGCAGCAGCAGTACACTGGGGACAGCAGGGATAGTGGGAACAGGCTCAGCTAGCCCCCGCCTTCGGCCCAGCAGCTCATCCCGCCTCCCAGGCTGCGCCTGACACCTGAGTCACCACCCCATGTCCTGCTTTCTGAGGCTATGGGGGACTCTTGGGGTCCACATGGTCCCCACGTCACCATTAAGCGCCAAGTGCAGGAGGCTTGTGTGCAGGCCATCTCTGAATCTGACCCTGTGGATCCTTGTCCCCCACCCCCACAAACAAATCTTTGGGCTCCACCCCCGCCTGGTCCTCTCTGCCCCGCCTGCTGGGTGATTGGATGGCAAGGGCAGCCCCTGCTCAGGCAGTGTCCCCAGCCATCAGTACCACCCCCACACACCCCAGCTTCCCCCTCCTGCTCTACCCCCTAACCCCCAACATCATCAGTACCACCCACCCTGGAGCAACCCCAATGTCCCAACCACGCATGGCTCAGCCTCCTCCGCCCTGCTCCCCCCTCCCACCCCCACCCAACCCCGGGCTCTTCCTCCACTCCACTTTTGGCCCAGAAGACACAGGTGTTCACCTTGGCCCATCAGACACAGCTCTTCCGGACACCCGAACAAAGCCAGCCCCCATCTGCCACCAGACCTCCCCGGGGCAAGCCAGCCAGCCTGGAAAGCACCCCAGGGAGGGTGGGCAGGCACTGGTTACCTCGGTAACACACCACGCCCACGGGCGGTGGGGAGAAGATGAGGATCCGCTTCCGCAGGAGTGCAAACTTCCAGAGCGTGAGGATCTGCTCGCCGAAGAACTTGATGAACTGCGACATGCAGCCGGCCGGGTGTGTGATCTGCAGCGCGGACATGGGGCCCGGGAGGAGGGGTGACCCGAGACGCACACCACAGAGAGCGCCCCAAGTGTCCCTTCGAGTCAACTGCGGCTCGTCTCACTCTGCCAATGAATGGATGCCGCCTCACTGGGAACCTGCAGGGCAGGCTCGAACTGCCCTGTGGGTTTCCGAGGCCCTAACCCTTTACAGGAGAAGTAGTCTTACCATTCTCCCATGTGGGGAGAAGTCAGACACTTGCTGCCAGACTGCTGTCTCATCCCACAGCAGGGCTGGGCCTGCTTCCTGCTGCTGGGGACAATGGCCTACTTCTCTCTGAAGCTTTGGGACCATTAGCTTGGTTCCTCTAGGTGGGGTTTGCACCCTACTGATAATGTTCCTATGGAGACCCAGAGACCAACCCCTAGACCACCCACTCATTGCTGTGTAACCTATAGTGCAGCCCCTTCCTGTGACGTATGTCTTTACCTGTAATTAGTGGGCTGGATTGCCCCCAAAAGGTATATAGGTGTGAGTCAGCGGAACTTCTCTCTCTGACTCTCTCTGACCCTGAGCTCCTTGCTGCTCACTCCCTGGTCACTCCCCTCTCCCTTGTTCCCCTTCCCTCCTTCCCTTCCCCCTCTCTCCACGTGGACCACCAAGCTGGGCTGAGGTGAGCAATGCTACCATAAAATGTGTCTGACTGTTTCATTGTATTATCTCTCATGCTCTCGATGACTTTAATATAATGCTTATATATCTCAACCGTACAATTGTGCATTACTGAACCCAGAGGTAGTATTACTGAACCAGTGAGTTCAAGCAGCGGGTGGGGGCTGGCCCCTTCACCCTCCCAAGCGTCATTTATTATTTTATTTAATACTACACTCCCAGGAGTGGCAGGTGGTTTCGAACTGCTGACCTCGTGATTAGCAGAACAGTGCACCAAGGGTGTCTCTTCTCACAGCAAGGTTTCCAAGACTTAACTCTGCACTAGAGCAGCCTTGTCTGTCTTTCCCGCACAGAACAGCAGCTGGCATTAGCAGCCCCCGTCTAACCATCGGTGTCAGTTGGGCATACAGAAACACAACAGTGTGGTGGGTTATGTGGTGGGGAGCAATCCACAAGGTCGGCAGTTCAAAACCACCAGATGATCCAAGGGAAACAGATGGGGCTTTCTACTCCTGTAAACAGTTACAGTCTCAGCAGTTCTACCCTGCCTGCAGGGTCGCTGTGAGCTGGCATGGACTGAGTGGCAGTGAGGTTGGTTTGAGTGATTTGGCGTAGTGGGTTAAGCACGTGGTCATCAGGGTCATGAGGGGAACTGCACATAATGCAGGCCCCCCTGTCACACTTGGTGGCCCCGGTGCATTTTACAAATGGGAGGTTGGTGGCTACGTCGGGGCCCTGCGCCTGTCTGTCTTGCTCATTCTCATAGAATGGCAAACTTTTCACGTGGCTGCTCCACTCTCCAGAATGCAAGCCTAACTTCTAGGAACCCGGGGAGCCAGGGACACCGTGACTGGCTGTGCCTCGGGGGTCTGGACTGAACCCGCTATCCCCAAGGTGTGTCTGTTCTCAGCCGCTGCCACTGTCCCCGAAGGAACAGGAAGCCTGCAAGCTCAGTGCCACATGATCTTTGGCAAGTCACGCTGCCATCCCCACCTGGGGCACAGGTGGGACTGCTGGAGAAAGTCCAGGCAAAGCTGTGTGCAGGGATTGCCCAGCAGGAGGCACTGGACGCTGAGCCTGGAAGACCAGTCTGGAAAGGTGGGGTGGCCCTGGGACTGGTATCTGCACCTCAACTTCCCAACTTCCACCCAAGGCACCTCCCCAGGGGTCTACCTCAGCCCCACTCTTCTCTGGGCAGCCCTGGGAGCCCCAATGTGTCAGCTGGCCGAGCTGGGAGGGAGGAGACCAGGGCGAACTGCCCATCCTCACTCACAAGGATGCCTCAACAATCGTCCTTGGCCAGGTGTTTTGTCAAAAGTGAGCAAACATGTCCTTGAACCAAAGACAGGCGATTAGGGAAAAACATACCATGAAGTAATGCAGGAAAGACCCTCGCTAAGCGAATGCCGAACCTGTGCCTCAAAGGCCTCCTCTCTGGTCCACCTGTGCAGCTTCGGTGAGCTGAAGCGAACACACTGGCAAGTCCACCTCCCCTGCGACCCCATCACTGCCCGCCAGCCCTTTAAACACAAAGAGGGCGGGCTGCGGTGTGCCCGGCTCTAGAAACACGTTACTGAAGAGGACATGGCTGGTGCCAGACGGGAGGCCAACGTGATTGTCCTGGATCTCACATTCTGAGCACCCCGAATTGCAAAAGGCTCTGGAAGGCATTGACAGCCCAGAACCCATCTACAGGGGCCCCACATAGACTACACCTCCAGGGAATTCTTTCGGATGTTGAACCAAGGGTGTGGCTAACCTTGCCTCTGGGCAGGGTGCCTTGGAAAGTAGCTTCCCTCCAAGGCTCTCTGGCCAGCCCAGGGAGGGGCTTGCCTAGTGTGCCCTTGATGGAGGTCCCTGCACTGGGGACAGGACAGGGGGTGGCATGGCCATGAGTCACACCCTATCAGTGTCCCCCTGACTGTGGTGGTTGGAAGCCCTGGACCAATCTTGTGAGCCCTTCTAGCTACCATAACGTGTGTGTCCCCATCATGGGCCTGCTCCTGCTCCTGTGGGCCCCCTGTAACTGTGACGCCATGAAGTTGTGACAGGTCCTTTTGTTCTGTGGTGTTAACAGCCTCCCTCCTCCGGCAGGATTAATGTGTCTGTGTGTCTTTGCCTCTTTTAAGACTTCATAAATGTTCTCCTTAAATTATATTTGAGATGGGGCTCTCTTTTGTGCCCTAAACCACAGTGTTTCATCATCCTAGTCTGTGAAAGGCAGAGCCCCTGCACACTCTCCTTAAGAATCAGCCCAGGGCATGCTGGGAGAGCAGATGGCCTCACCTTCATCTCCGGGTACATGTACCGGTGGATGGAGGGCAGCCAGTAGACGGGTGGCAGGCGGTCACCTCTCCCCGGACCTGCATGGAGCTCCCCCTTCTTGTCCTCATAGAACGCAGCCAGATGAGAGTAGTGGCCTGGCATCTCCAGCTGGTGCCTGCACAGCACACGCACACACAGTGAGAACACCATTGGCATTCATGCCCCACCTCCAGTCACACCATCCAGGGTCAGGGCCCCTGTACACTAACACCCTGTGGATCTGCCTTTGGTGCTATAGAAGGCCCTTAGGCAAAGCTTGTATGTGGGCCCGGCACCCCCGGGGCATCGCGTCACTGTCCCTTCTCAAGGGAACCAGGCAGAATGAGCAGAATGTGAGGGGCATTGATTGTTAACAAGGTACTGGCATGGATGCCAGCCGGGGAATGGCTGCTGGCTGGGGAAGGAGCGGGAAGCCTCCGCTGGTCGGGATGGTGATTGTTTGCCCTCTCTATTGTCAGAAAGGAGGAAAGAGAAGTGGCCTCCCCCTCCCCCAGTTCAGGAAAATTAGCTCTGATGGGTGGTCATCACCCAGGGTCCCAAGTACCACGCGAACAGCAAGCAGCAGCTCGCCTTCAGATCCTCCTACACCCAGCGCCCATGGTCACCCAACAGTGCAAACATCCCCCACTGGCTGCTACACAATGGCCTGTGCACGCAGTGGACTATCATCACGCAGCGAGCGAGCGAAACGAAACCCTGACCCACATGCACGGGAGGCTGAGTGAAAGAGGCCCGTTGTAACACAGGACAAGCTCCGTCTGACGTGCTTGGGGGTAGTTTTCCCATAGTGGGTCCTGAGCTTCTGCTAGAGGTGGTGGAATCATTTGGAAATGGAGGGTGGGGGTGGATGTCCACCGTGGTGACCAGGTCACCGAACGGTCGCTGTTAGGTGCGGTGGGTTTGGACACATAGTGACCCTGCACAGAACAGAAGGAAACACTGCCGGGCGGAGAAGTACTGACACGAGGCTGAGGTCCCTGGAAGAAGCATGGAGCTTACAGGTGATGGGAAAGCAGACCTTGCTGGCGTGCTCCCCGAGGAGATGGGTGGCCGAGAAACTCACACTTCCCACCTCGAAAGCTAGAGGGAAAATAACTTGCTCGGTCCATGCTGCTGACCCAAACCCATGTGCTTCGGGCTCAGCTCGAGAGTGCTCTGCAGGATCAGAGACTGGGGCTTCCCAGCAAACCCACCAGCCCCCTTCAGGGGAAAGACTCAAGTTCACAAGGACTTCGCTTTCCTGCGATCCACAACCAACGTTTCATGGTCGACTTAGTGCAATGGGAAAATATGCTGCCTATTACCCTTCAAAGGGCTCAAGGGCAAAGATGTCCCTCGGAGGCCTAAGGTGTGCCTGACTCCGCTGTGGTGTTCTCAGGTGCCACAGGGGTATCTGTGTGGCACTTGGGCAGTGAATCCGGAAGGACTACACAGAGTGGACGCATGTGAATGACGGTGTCTGTGAAGAATAGTCCGAGGACCTTGGACTGCCAGAAGAACAAACCAATCCATCTGGAAGAAGTCCAGCCTGAATGGTGGGTGGTCCCTTGTCTCAC
The DNA here is from genome assembly GCF_000313985.2 of Echinops telfairi. Taxonomy (NCBI): domain Eukaryota; kingdom Metazoa; phylum Chordata; class Mammalia; order Afrosoricida; family Tenrecidae; genus Echinops; species Echinops telfairi. The sequence continues at coordinate 5,660,204 of NW_022103920.1, read as the reverse complement.
ATACTTGCCAAGGACTGGCCCTGTGTGGCAGTTACATCATCTGTTGTCAATCTGAGACTTAAGAGTGAAGGAGTGGAGTTTAGCCTGTCAATCAGGTCACAGCTTGATGACCTCATTTGGAGGTGCTAAGGAGATAAATACCTCACTGGAGGTGGGACACATGCTAATTCTCTGCAAGACATTCCTGTTGAGAAGACACATGGAGCTACCTAGAGCCCTGGAGCTGGAGGAGCCATGTGGAGACCCCTGTCAGTGCTGAGATGATTCCACTGCCACTGGACCCACAAGTCTTTCTTCCCACTGGCCTGTGATCTTCCTGCACTCGACATCATTGCATGTGCTGTGTGAGTCTGAAGAAGGATTTATAGACTGGTGATGGCATATGGGACAATATCGGATGTATGGACTGGGCTGGGATGTTTTCATAATGTACAATTAATTACGCTTTGATTGAAAGTTCTCTCTGACACACATCTGAGTGTGTCTGTGAATTTGCTTCTCTGGTCTACCCAGACTAACACAGGCCCTAGGAAAAGACCTGGTTGCTTGGTGGGCGCAGCAATACGCTCGCACAGGGCCGTGGCTGTAAGGCTGGCGAAGGGCCGGCAGTGTTTCCTTCTTGGTCCACAGGGCCGTGGTGAGTGAGCCGCAGCCAACTCAAGGACACCCAGAGACAGGAGGCCTGGGCAGGGCGAGGGAATCCCTCTGTGCTGACAAGCTGCCGAGGCTGTGGTCTGTTGCCGCAGCGGGCATGGGAAAGTTGGGACAGTGATTGTGCTGGTGTCCCTCATAACACCCCTCACTGCCCTCTCCACTGCCGCCTCCCCATCCCTGAGCTGGTGATGCCGGACGGAGACCCGGGGCATCCAGTGCTGCCCCAAGCTGTCTCTCTTCCAGCTCTGCGAAGGCCGCAAACAGAAAATAGCTTTGTGGGTACAGAACAGGCCTGTTCTCACCCCTCCTGTGGGCTTGGGGATGGGGCCTCTCCTTTGTTCTTCCTCCCTGAGCTGTCCTTGCAGTACCACCTTCTGCTCTCTGGGGGGCACTGTTGCTAGGCTGCCAAGGCCCAGGAGTGCAATGGTGCCAGAAGCCCACAGCTTCTGGGCCTGGGTCACGCCTTTTCTCCAACAACCCCGACTGCCCAGCCTGTCTGTCCCTTGACCTGGGCCACCTGGCCCAAAGGTGACAGGGTGCAGGTGAAAGGATGCTGCTCTAGGGTCCTGCACCTGTCTGTTTCCTTGCTCCTGGGCGGGAAGAAACATCACCCCCCTCCGCTCCTCAGTAAGGGAGGTAGAAAATCGCTTAAGAACAGCGAGTGCTTATGAGAATGAAGGCCTCAAGCTTTGCTAGAGACTGAGGGGGAAGAGTCCAGGGCACATCCTCCTCTCAGGGGGTCAGGGAACAGATGCAGGGAGATGGGACTCCCAGTCTGATTGCCTCTGGATGACCAGCGCAGGGAGGCAGGGAGGGAAGGAGAGCAGATGGAGACTCCGGCGGCGGCAGAACTTTGGTGAGCCCGTGGGAAAGGGCATGAGACGGGAGCTCCCACGCCGTGCTGGGCGGGCACAGGATGGCACCCCCTTTCCAGGGGACCCTGCAGATACCCTGTGCCCCAGAGAACGGTGCATGGACCATAGCACGCACTTCCCCACAAGGTTGCTGAGGTTGCCGGTGGTGGAAATGCCCAAAAAAGAGTCCAATGACACAGAGGCGTCCACCAAACTGAAAAGTGGAAAAGCAGCGGCCGCCAGTCCCGGGTCGCAGCCACCTACCGCACTTGGTTCTCCAGGAAGTGCATGTAGCGGTAGAGCAGGGTGTAGGAGGGGGACAGGATGCCCACGGACTTCATGCGGGCGCCGCGCTCCAGCTCGCTCTCCACCGGCATGTTGGCGAAGCAGGCCAGGCCGAAGAAGGGCCCCTTCCGGAAATAGCTGGAAAGAAGCCAACACAGAGTGTGTCTCAAAGGCTGGGAGAGATGTGCTGCCTGGATCTAGAGACACAGCCCCAAACCCAGCCAGAACTCGGGCCTGGGGCTCCCATGCCACTCGAGGCTCAGCCTTAAGACAAATATTTTGGGATCCTTAAAGCCCTATTTAGCCTAAGTCAACCCAGCGGCATCACCCAGTGTGGTAACTCAGTGTGGTCCCCTCCCCCGTACCAGACCATCCTAAGAATCCTTATACTATTTTTGACCCATCTTGACCACAAAAAATACCATGTGATGAGATAGAGTTTTAAGTGGCTCAAATGTAGCGTTTCCTGGATCATAGGACCGCTAACAGAATTGGTTTGTGAACTCTTTGGATGCTGGACAACATTATTTGTGGCATCAATAATGAACCTCCCGAGGGACAGTCCTTATATTGCTCCTTCTTTTCCTACTTCCTTCTCTGAAGTTACCAACGTAGATTCAGAGATGCCACTGGCCGCCCTGCTGCTACCACCACACCTGGACCAGCCACGGAAGCAACAACGCATGCTTGCTGTGAGTGATTGGAAACATCGGTGCTGACCAGCCCCCGCGACAAGTTTCAAAACATAAAGTATCCTAATAATACCCTTTTGAGACTCAACGGTTGATTACCCTAAGGGGTGCACAGGCTCAGTGTTGTTACTGCAGCCTATCATTTGGCTTTGAGTCCAGGTCCAGAACTGAAGGACGACAGAAGGGCCATCGTCTCAAGGGCCACCGATCTCTATCTGACCAGGAAGCCTGGTCTCTATTACGATGCAGACCTCTGGCCTCCTAGTTTGTTCCCCTCTGTTCAGGGCCTGGAGAAGCAACCCTTTTTTGGAACAGATGGTAGCTGGGCACCATCTAGCTCTTCTGGTCTCTGTTTTAGCCGTTATAACTCTGAGTTGTCTTCTGAGTCCCACAATGGAGGCAACCACCTCTAGGGCACAAAAGAAAGATGTGGCAGACTTCTGTCTAAGGCTTACTGCCATGGGAACTTATGCTGGGGTTCTCCCCGTCCTATGGAATCTCCATGAATGCAAATTGAATAGATGGCAGCAGGATTTTTTTTTTCTAATCATTTTATTAGGGGCTCATACAACTCTTATCACAATCCATACATACATCAATTGTGTAAAACACATTTGTACATTCATTGCCCTC
>NW_022103920.1:5653978-5655828 GCF_000313985.2 Echinops telfairi | reverse complement strand
CCTCACCACCAATTTGGATCACTTGTTGTTCCCTTGTCCCTGGGTTTATTAACACCACTTCCTTTCCCCCCACCTCCCTTTCTCCCATGTCCCTCTAGAACTGTCGGTCCCATTGTTTTCTCCTCCAGATTGTTCATCCAGACCAATGGCCCTTTTGCTACCCCTTGTCTGACGATGTCACCTGGTGTGGTAGTTAAAGAATCTGACGTGAACGTGTGAAGGGGTGGAGTCTATCCTGTCAATCAGGTCACAGCTTGATGACCTCATTTGCAGGCACCAAGGAGATACCGTATGTACCCGTGTATAAGCCGAGTTTTTCAGCACATTATTAATGTAGTTTTTGTGGTAAAATGAGGTGCCTCGGCTGATATTTGGGTCGGCTTATACTCAAGTATATACGGTAAATAGCTCACCGGAGGGGGTACACACAGGCCCTCTGCTTCATCTTGCTGCTGACAAGATACATAGAGCTATGCTAGAGCCCAGGAGCTGGAGGAGCCATGCATAGACCCCTGCCAGCGCTGAGATACTTCCACTTCCACTGTATCCACAGGACTTTCCACCCACTGGCCTGTGATCTTCCTGCATTCAGCGTATGTGTTGCATGAGTCTGAAGAGGAATTTATCGATTGGTCTTGGACATATGGGCTAATATTGGACTTCTGGACTTTATCTGGACTGGGCTGGGATGTTTTCTTGATCTTCAATTGCTCTTTTATACAAAGCTCTTCTTTATACACATATGAGTATCGATGCATTTGTTTCTCTAGTCAACCTGGATTAACACACCGGTGTGGTCTGCAACCCCCACACCCTGCACTCTTCCAGTGCTGTCAGCAATGAGACAGGCAAGGCCTGAGACCGCAGATTCACCCAGGCCATCCCTTGGGGGCCAGGACTTGGTCATTGGTAGTTCTGCCACCGTAGGCCATCCCTTCTCTCTTGCAGCCAGCCGGCAAAGACCAGTCTACAAGTAGCCCCTTTCAATAGCACAAGCGCTGCGGGTTTCCCCTGGGCCATCCTGAGCCTGGGTTATTCGAGAGGACTGATGATCAGAGTTCCTGCCTCAGATCCCTCCCCTTCCACTGCGTATGGCAGCCGTGGCTTCTACCTGGCAATGAGATTAAAGCCACCGTGTCCCCCTGGCATGTTTTCCCTTCTGCATCTCATGAAAATTTCCCCGCCGGCCCTAAACAGAATGGTACCCTGGTCTCCTAAAGACTGGGATTTCAAACTGAAGCACTTCAACACTTAAGCAATTTCTTCAGCTAACCCAGCTGAGTTAAAACGCCACCCTTTCCTTAAGTGGAAGGGCTTCTCAAGGCCATGTCCTCTCTTGGAAGGCGCGCAAACACTCCCCACGGTCGGAGTTGTTGGGAGCTGGGAGCTGGGGTCCTCAAAGCAGCTGGAGATGCTGAAGGGAACATTGAGTGCCACCCCTGTGCTGTGCTGTCAGAGCCCGCATGCCTAGGAAGGGAGACAGCACACTCACATGAAGTCGGACTGGATCTTATGAGAGCCGCTAGCCATGGACTTGAACTCCACCCCTTCGAGGTCGACATCATGAGGTAGGCACCATTCCACCATGTTTCCTGGAGGAAAGGGAAGACAAGGGGTGACAAAGACGCATGAAACCTCGCCTGCCACAGAGGCTCTCGCCCAGGGCTCAGGCCAGGGGGCCCCTCTCGGCCTGTGGGACCAGCGTCATGGCCAGTGGCTCATCCCATTCCTCACAGGCCTGCTGGTCAGCTCCTGGATGCCTCAGATGGTCCACTAGGGGCCTTCGATGCCTCCCTGAGTTGGACACAGCTCCAGGTGTTACAGGGGTCGGGGGGAGAAAGCACGTGGTT
>NW_022103920.1:5644498-5653668 GCF_000313985.2 Echinops telfairi | reverse complement strand
CGCCCTGGTGGCACAGCGGTTATGATCTGGGCTGTGCCCATCCACATGGTGGGCAGTTCAAAACCACCAGCCGCTCTGCGGCAGAAAGGGTAGGCTGTAACCCACTGTGCTTAGTTCTGCTGTGCTTAGACAGCAGAGGGAGCAAGAGGTAGGGAGGGATCCTTTGGAAGAGGATCGCGATAAAGGCTTGCTACAGCATGAAGCAGCCACCCGCGCACTGACTGGACTCGTGGAGCTGTGGAACTGGTGAAGGTTTGCCAGCTCACATGTCTTTCCAGCACAACAAAAAGGCACGTGCATGCCATCCCCAGGGTAGCGCTCCATCTCAGTTCGGATCCTGCTTCTCCAGTGGGTGGGGCTCTGCATCCTGTCCCCTTACCCCCCACCCCATGGCGCCCTTCTCCAGAGTCCAGCCTTCCATTCTTGGCTTCTTGGATGCCGTACTGGGCAGGGTGGGTCTCTAAATCCACAAGGTTCTCGCTGATTCCAAAAGTGATTTGGCTAAAGAACTCACTCGTTCAGAAATATCATAAAAGGGCTAATTTTATAGAAGACATTTTGGGGAGGAATGCTGGCTTAGGAGAGGCTGTAAGTGGCTCTCAATATCTATTCCCTCCTTCTTTGACAGGATATTCTTAGCTTGGCACACGGTCTCCCAAAACACACCCCCGTTCCTTGGGCCCCCTTGCATCTGGGTTTGTCTCCATGAGGTCCCTGGGTGATGCCAATGGTTAAGTGTTCACCGACCAGCTGAGAGGCTGGCAGCTCAAATGACCCCAGAAGCCCCTTGGTGGCCTGCTTCCGAGTGGTCATGGCTCTGCACACGTGGGGACCCAGGTGAATTGGAAGCCATACATCACAATAAGTCACTACTGACAATATCGACAAGACGGAATTCTGGCCAATCAGATGTGGGCGTCTTGAGCCCCCTCCCTCCATCCCGCTGCCTCCAGGGTGGACACGGTGACTCGCCATCTTTGATCTTGCAGTGTGCTGTGGCATCAGCCCAAGGACCATGGAGCAGACGCTGGCACAACAAGCCAATGGGAGCCTGGATGCCTGATGGACCCGTGGACCTGAGCCAGTGTGCCAGCCCCGGGCAAGCTCACTCCGGGTATTGCTGTCACAGGCGAGAGAAGCCAAGCCCGATCTGGCTGAGGCCTCTGGTGCTCTGGGTCAAGCCCATGTCCTCGTCCCTAGACTGGACTCAGAGGGGGCAACGTCCATCGCTCAGCCGGCTCTCAGAGCCATGCTGGGTGGTCTCCTGTGTCTGGCCAGCCTCACTCTTCAGAAATAGGAAGCACCAGATGGCAGGCTGGCAGCGCTCACCTTCAGAGGGACATTGCCTTGTTGGATCAGGTGTGTGTGTGTGTGTGGGCACCAAATGGACTACAGCCTCCCGACTCCAGGCTGGGAGAGGGGGCGGGGATCAGGGTCCCACAGAACAAGCCTGTGGACACACTGCTGTGTGACAAGGAAGTAGACAGAGCAGCATGGCCCGGAGCCCAGCCTGTGTTCTGGTGCCTGGGATGGCTGCCCCCCAGGAAACAAACTCCTCAAAGGAGCCTGGCTGCCCATCTTCACTCACCCCATGTGGCCCGGGGTCCAGCCCAGGAGGGCCTGGGCTTCATTAGCCGAGTTTCTGGAAGGACAGCATGAGCCGAGGAGCTGCGGCTCAGGACCCAGTGTGGCCATGCTACGGCTGTCCGTTAGAAAAAGATCCTTTTCCTTACATGTAAACGGAAGTATGCCGTCTGCAGAAGCCCTGGAGACGTAGCACTGAACACACACGTTGGGCTGATAACCACCAGGTCAGCAGTTCGAAAACAGCAGCTTCTTCTCGGAGAACGATGAGGCTTTCTACTCCCATGAAGAGTGACAGTCCCAGGGACCCACGGGGCAAGTTCTACCCTGTCCTGGGAGGGTCGCTATGGGGCCACAGCGAGTTTGGTGTTGGGAGGGTTAGTCTGCAGCGAACTTTTAAGAGCTTCAACAAGCCCAGCCAGAGAAGAACAACAAACAGCAAAGGCGCTGGTGGCACAGCAGTCAAGCGCTCAACTGCAGACCGAAAGGTCAAGGTTCGAACTGACCGCCGGCTCCCTGGGAGAGAAGCCGATCCCCCTGCCACCTCCAGAGCCTCTTCCGGCCCCTCTTCAAAGTCTCATTCACTCACTGCCACCAAGTCGAGGCCGATTCACGGCATCCCTGCGGGGCAGGGCAGAACTGCCCCTGTGAGTTTCCCAGCTGCCACTCTTTATGGGAGTAGAGAGCCTCTTCTTTCTCCCTCGGGGAGGCTGGTGGTTTTGAACATCTGACCTGGCGGTGAGCAGCCCACTATGCCACCGGGACTCCTCCTTCTCTAGAATCCTCACGTGTCCACTGTACTGCCCTGGTCAAGACCGGACCAACCCACCAGGTGGCTGAGCTAAGTCCGTGCGGGTTCTTCCAACTTCTCTGGGGTTGGAAACAACTCCACAGATGAACTGGGAGAACAGAACTGAAATAAGATATGCGGGGGCACGGGAGTGGGGGTGGAATCAGGTCATTGTTGTGGATCGAATTTCATCTTCCCATCCCGCTGGGAACAGGAGCTCACCAGCAGCTCTGAGGAAGAAAGAGGATGCTTTCTGTCCCCATAAAGATTTATATTCTTGGACACCGGCGGGGGCTGTTCCACTCTGTTCTCTGGGGCCGCTGGGTGGACGACTTGAAGGCAGTGAATTTGTGCCCTGAAAACAGCTATGTAGCAGCCCCTGTTTTAGGGTACAAAAGACACCCCATCTCAAATATAATTTAAGAGCACTCACTGAGTCTTAAGAGAGACAATGACAACGCAGACGCAGACATGTCATCCAGAGGCAGGAGCCCCTTACTTAGCACGGGGTGAAAACGGCGACCAAGGGTTTGTTGTGATAAAGTTTTAGAAGCCACAGGGGAGGGCAGAAGAAACTGTCACAAGAACATGATTGGCAGCAGACCACACTATATCACAGTTACAGGTGGGACCACAGGGCCAGGAACAGGGCCATGATGGGGACACACGTTGTATTGGCTAGAAGGGCTCACAAGATTGGTCCAGGACCCTCCGACCACCACAGTCAGGAGGACACTGATAGGACGTGACTCATGGCCATGCCACCCCCTGTCCTGTCCCCAGTGCAGTGACCTCCATCAAGGGCACATCCAGGCAAGCCCTTCAGAGGGAGTGCCCCTCGCTGGGCTGGCTGGAGAGGATGGAGGATCCACTCTTCAATCTGCTCTGCCTGAGGACAAGAGTGTCTACATTGGAGGCGAGTGATCAGAAAGAACTGACTGGAAGTCTAATCCAATTGGACACTCCTGCTGTCATTGCCATTGATAACTGATAGCCCTTTGCAAACAGTGTGCTCTGAATTCATGCTCTAACACATCCCAAACCCTGGTACAGATGAACCAGACCCTCTTTGGAAAGTGGATCTGTGCAGATGCATTTAATTAAATTAACATGAGGTCATACTGGAGTAGGATAGATGGTGACCCACGTGGGTGGTGTCCGCAGAGAGACAAGGGGAGGAGCAGCGAGCAGTGACAGCCACCAGCAAAGGACTGCCTGGGGCCACCAGGAGCTGAGAGACGGGGACAGACTGTCCCATGCGGCCTACAGAGATAGAGGGGCTCTGCAGTCAACAGCCAGGACTGGGGGACAATACAGCTCTGTTCCCATCAACCTGTCAAGGGGTTTTGTTGTGGCAGCTCCCAGAAAGATCATTGGAGTGACAACAAGTTATTGGAGCACAGTGCCATGTCTGATAGGAGAAGCAAGAGCTATCTCGGCTAAGGCCGGTTTTCAGCAGAGCTATGACATCATCCTCAGGCCACTGTGAATGGGGACTTTGTCAACACTTTAAGAAATAACAGACCTTGCCAACTAACCAACCAGTTGGTCAAGCAGCCAACCAACCAACCAGCTCACTGCCTTTTGATCAGATTTCAGTTCATGGCGACTGTCGACAGAGTTCAACTGTCCAGTAGGGTTTCCAAGTCTATGAATCTCCACGGAAGCAGACTGCCTCATCCACCCTTCTCGTCCCAGCAGCTGGTGGGTTCAAACCAATGACTTTTCCACTCGCAATGAACCATGTCACTACCAGGCCTCACTAACCATCCTTGCAGACCCAAGCCACATTCCCTGCCCTGGAGTTGATTCATCATGACTACAGGATGCAGCAGGGCTACCTCTGTGGGTTTCTGAGGCGTCAATCTTTGTGGTTTAAGTGCCTCGGGTTGGCTCCGACCCATAGCCGCTTCATGCACAACAGAACGAACCACTGCCCAGTCCTGCACCACCCTCACCATTGTTCCTATAGGGTCCCATTGAGGTAGCCACTGTCGATCTATCTCGTCCAGGGTCTTCCTTTTTTCCGCTGCCCCTCCACTGGACCAAACATGAGGTCCTTCTCCGGGGACTGGCCTCTCCTGGCAATTTGTCCAAAGTGTGTAAGAGGGAGTCTTGCCACCTTAGCTTCTAAGGAGCACGCTGGCCTCACTTCTTCTAACACAGATCGGTTTGGACCAGAAGCACAGCCAGTACACTACTTAGGAGGGAAGATGGCGAGGTTCTGTCTCTCGTAGGTTGGACATGCTATCAGATCAGTCCCTGGAGGAAGACATACTTGGTGATGTTGTGGGACAGTGAAAGTGAGGAAAGCCCTCACGACATGGATGGACACAGTGGCTGCATGGATGGGCTCAAACATAGGAATAGTTGTGAGGAAGGCACAGGGCAGGTGGTGTTTCTACTGTACATAGGACACCTAACAACATCAACAACATGGCTACTCAATTCCCAGAGCTGTTCCCCGCCCCACCCCCCAGGGCCAAAGCTGTGCCACTTCCTAGTGGCTGCCCAGTCTACACACAGAACCCGTGAGTGGTACATCTGGTGACCTTTCAGCTGCGGACTACAAGGTTGTAGGTTCAAGTTCATATAAGTTGCCATAGAGGCCTGGTCATCTACTCCCTTAAAATCAGCCTTGGCCGCCCCACAGAGCCCACGGGTCACCGGGAGTCTCAGTGTCTTGACTTTAAAAAAAAAAAAAAGCAACTGCTTTTTGTTTGTTTGCTTGTCTGTTTCTCCGAGTCACCGAGGAGCCCCATAGGCACACCTGGAGCTCATCCAATGCCCAGTCCTCTCGGGAGAAGAGGCGGGCGTTTGTCTGTTGCTGTAACTATAAGCTGTTAGCAAGCTCATCTCAAAATGCAATGGCCTTGAACCAGAGCAAGCTCCTTCTAATGGGAACTCCCTTCCCCCCTTGGGTTGGGGTAGAGCTTGAATTGTGCGCGCACACGCACACACAATTTGTGGAAGTCCTAACTAGGTTGTCCACAGGTCATGGGGTTTGCTTTGTCGACCTAATGATGCCACATCAAGAAAGTCTAGAACCGTGGTTCTTAACCTGTGGGTCTCAACCCCTTTGGGGGTCGAATGAACCGAGACACCCCTCCTCTCTCTGTCTCCAGGCAGATCTGCCCACATGCAGATACACCCACATATCAGTACCCGGCAAGAAGACTGTTACCCATGCTACACCATGCTTCAAGACAGAATTTCATTTATGTGTCATTAGAAATAAAGATTTCATAATAGATAATTACATCTTATTTTGTGATGAATCACTATGCTTTAATTATGTTCAATGTGTAGCAATGAAAATACATCCTACATATCAGATATTTACATGATGATTCATAACAGTAGGAAAATTATAGTGATGAAGTAGCAACAAAAATACTTTTATGGTTGGGGGGTCACCACAACATGAGGAACTGTATTAAAGGGTCGTGGCATTAGGAAGGTTGAGAACCATTGGTCTCAAATGACTCCCTTCTGAGTGGTCTTATAAAGGGGAGCAGAGCTTGGGGAGGGGATGGGTGTGGAGAGAGGTGGGAGTTGCCAAATGCCTGATGCCTCTAGAGTGGCAGGAGATGCTGAGGACAGCAGCAGCCCCTGGACACTGGAAAGGGCCCACTGCAGGGGAGTTCATGGCTGCGTCTTGAACTTCCAGCACTGTGAGGATATAGCTTGTGCTCTAGGAAGGCAGCCAGTGTGGTATTTCGCCCCCCTAGGATGGGTGGTTCAGTCAGGAATTCCTCTGGAGGCTTCTCTCATCACCTAGAGGTCACCTGGCAGCCCTTTGGGCCTCAAGATTATGGCTTTGCACAAGGGGCCAATGTACAATAACACCCTCACCCCACCCCAAGCAAACCCGCTGACATTGAGCTGGTTCCAACTCCTAATGGTTTGAGACCTGGGTAGGGTCTCCTAGATGGTCCATCTTTATGGGAGCAACAGTCTCCTAGGGGAATCCCAGACACCTCCATGACCCAGAGACCAGAAGAACTAGATGGTGCCCAGCGCCCTCTCAGCTGCTCTAAGAGGACTCACACAAGAGGTCCTGGGGAGAGCAGACAAAACACAAACTCAGGAAACAGACCAGGCTTCCTGAAGGTCTGAGAGACAGGTGAAATCCCAAGGATGGGAATGGAACTCACCCCTTGGCTCCACCTTCAGCCAAAAGACAGTCAGGCTTAGAAGGTGAACGACAGCAGCACAGAGAACGGTCAAGCTCACGGTTCAGAGGGCAGCATTTGCCCTGGGAGAAAGCTCAGAGACCAGAAGGGTTGGGGAAGAAGGCCGATGGGACCTGGAAGCCCAGGGAGAGCGCAAGGACATGATGTGGACAGCAGCCGATGCCAGGAGACAAAAATCGGTCTGGATCGTTTGTTGGACGGAAAACCAATGTCCTCATAACTTTCACTCAAATCACAATGGAAAGTTCTTCTTCTTTTTTTTTTTTTTTTAAGAAATCATTTGATTGGGGGCTCTTACAGCTCTTTTAACAATCCATACATTCCTGCCGAGCACCTTTGTACATACATCGCTGTCATCCTTTTCTTCCTACTTGAGCCCTGGGCTCTTCCAAAGGTGGACAGCCTGTACCGGCAGACTGTGGGTGTTCCGACAGCTGATCCAACCAGGACGCGCGCATATGTGAATCGAAGGAAAAAGAGTCTGAACACCCAGGAAGCCTGAGTCAGGATGGAAAGAATAGGGGAGGGGGTTCACACTCTGCCATCGGCCAGCCAGGGCTGCCTCCTGGGGTTTTCATTTTGCACAGAACACCCTTAGCATCCGCTGACCCCTACTTAGAAGTGCTGCCGCTCCCCAGCCACTGTCAGCAGAGAGAAAGCTGCAGCCGCCTGCTTCTGTGCAGATGACAGGCCTGGGAGCCATGCCCTCTGGGACCACTGCCCTCTGTCCACTGGGGACGTCAGGAGTGGTCTGTCAGCAGGGGGTTTGGTGTTTCTATTTGGGGTTTCCCCCACCTTGGGGTTCTGTGAGGCTCTCGCCCTCACAGGCAGGCCAGTCACGGGGATCAGATAGCTCCAGCCTGCACGGACTACCAACTTCACCCTCCCCGGGGGTCCACTGCACAGAGAATTGAGCCACACAGGGTTTTCCCGGCTGTAATGCTGGAGCAGCAGATGGGCAGGTGTGTATTCAGCAGCAGTGCTGGCTTTGGCATGGGGTAGCATCTGACCCCCTTTTGGTTGCTAGACCAGGGTAGGCAATGCAAACCTCCCAGAGGGACAGGTACTCACCACGAGCCGCACTCAGCCCTGGATGGCAGCGGCTGGCTCTCCTGTCTTCCCTCTGCTTGTACGTCTGGCAAAGAAGCCAGAGGAGCCAGCTGGCAGCTGCAAACCCATTCTCCCAGGAACAGCTACAGGGAGTCATCGAGGCTGGGGCAAGGCCCGCCACCATAGTGACCTTATAGGACAGGCAGAACTGTCCCTGTGGGCTTCCAAGACAGTAACTCTTTACGGGAGTAGAAAGCCCTGTCTTTCTCCCATGGAGTCACTGGTGGCTTCAAATTCCAGAACTGGCGGTCAGCAGCCCAACCAATATGTAACCACTTCCCCCCAAAACTCAAAACCCAACTCACTGCTGTGGAGTCGACGCCAATTCATAGCAACCCCATGGGACCGGGTAGCACTGTCCCTGTGAGTTTCTGAAACTCTAACACTTTATGGGACTAGAAAGTTCCATCTCTCTTCCGAGGAGTGGCTGGTGGTTTTGAACCGCCGACCTTGCAGCTGGCAGCCCAACACATAACCACTCTGGGCAATGAAGCCTATTCTAGGGCAACTGGGATTAGGACAAGAAGAAACAAAATCGTCACCTAGTAGCTGTTCCTGTGTAGCAAGGGCGGCATTTGTCTATATGTATATACATACATATGTGTGTGTGTGTGTGTGTGTATAGAGAGAGAGAGCACAAGAGCAAATGGTAACTAGGAGTCCCAATCACTATGAGTCATGTCCACCACGTGTGAAGAGCATTAAAAGCATGGAAGGGGGTAGAAACCCCAGGAACTGCTGCTTGGAGAAGACGCATCCTTGGAGATGCCGGTTCCAGGCCCACGGATACACAGAAACTAGGCTGCGAAGTAAAGTTGATTCCACCCATTAGGTCAAGTTGAAAACGTTTGGAAGCCGTGGAACGGAGCAGAGGAGCAGAAGAGTGTGGCTGCCCATGTCCTCCTGGCTACGCCTGCCTTTCGGATGGGACCTTCCACTGGCTGGACAGACCCACTGGACGTTGTTAACCTAGAGCTGTGCCTCCAGGCGCAGCGCCCCACCTTCACGCGCCTGTCCCGGGCACCCAAGCCTTGGGAAAACCCCATCACAACCTCAACCAGGTGAGACCGAGGCGAATTAATTGTCCACTCCTGAAAAAGCGCCCACCTGAGGCGGCTTCTCCTTGCCCAGCGCCCAGCCCAGCCCTGCAGCCTGGTCCCTCCTTCCCAGCTGGAGGGCGAGTTCGCTGCCGGCAGTACCTTGGCCCCGGGAAAGTTGCGGGGCGGTTAGCAGGCGGGCAGGCACCCTGGCCTGCCGCCCTTCCGGCTCGGCCTCACCTGGGCTTCCTCCCGCTCCGTGGAAGCCCGCCAGCCCCGCCAGAAGGCGAAGAACAAAAGCCGGCCGGGCTCGGGCCACACCGTGGGGGACGCCAGGAGCGAAGTGCGCACACAGCCTAGGGGACTGGGTTCCCCGAAGTCGCGGGAAGGAGCGGGGGAGTGGGGGCGCAGCGACAAAGCGTACCGACCGGGACCCGGGGCGCGCAGATCCAG
>NW_022103920.1:5627449-5643800 GCF_000313985.2 Echinops telfairi | reverse complement strand
GGAGTCGGCGCCGCGCAGGGACCGCTCTGCGATCTTCCTCGAGGCAGACTCGCCCGCTTCCCGCCCTCAGGCCCCTGCAGTCTTCCCCTCTCGCGGGAGGTGACCGTCCCCGCTCCGAAGCCGTGGCCACTTGCAGCCGGGGCTCACCTGCCTCCCGGCGTGGGTTCGCCCGGGGCGCCGTGGACGGTGCCGCTTCATCTCCCCGGGACTTTGAAGCCCGGGCCTGTGGCTGTGGCCGCGCCGATTACATAATGCCGGTGCCCACGGGTGGTGGTGGTCGGGAGGAGGAGCCGGCGGGCGGCACAGGGAACCTGAGCCCTGGGTGCGGCCTGCGCTTCCTGTGTGTGTGAAGGTGGGGAGGGGTGCGAGCGCAGGGGTGAGGGGTGTGCGTGCTGGGGAGATGTGGATCGGACCTAGTCTGGGGACTTCCTACTGGAGAGATGGGGGTGGGGGCCAGCGGGCAGGGCTTCCAACTGGGGACCTTCCGCTGGAGGTGGGGGCGTCAATTTAAGCTTCTTCCAACTTTTGGGTTTCCAATTTAGGATGACTTACAACACTTGGGCCTCCCAACTGGGGAAGGACCCCCTTGGGGATGGGGGCCCTTCCAACCTAGGGAGCTCCTGATCCTCCCCACTAGGGGTTTTCTAACTCCAACCTGCGTGGTGAGGCTTCCAACTCGGGAAAAGAGGAGTGCTCCCACTCTGGGGGCCTTCCAGTTGAGATCCCCCGAACTGCAGGGTCTCTCACTGGGTAGACTTGCCCAGGTCCTGGTCATTGCAGGACCTGGTCACTGTAGGGGTGACACAGACAGAGAGCACTCAGTAGTCACTTTGGGCTCCAGGAGCAGGAGGCAGCCCCTTCCTTTCTGGGACCCTGGGTCTATCCTCCTTGACCCAGGAGGGTCTGTTTCTACAAGTCTGTTTCTACATCCCTGGATGTAGACACTGATATTGGGCACCAGGGCTGCACACCTGTCCGGTCATTCTCTCTGGAGGAAGCTGGGCTCCCTGGGCCTCTAAGCTCACCACTCATGGCTGTGATGCCCTCCTTATGCACACCTCCCTCCTTGCCCCCAACAGGTACTGAGCCAGAGGTCCAGGCACTTACAGGGACAGCAGAGGGACATAGGACCCCACCCCCCCCACCACTTTCCAGCCACTTCCCCCCTTCCTCCCAGGAGAAACTCCCTCCCCCTGGTGTGAATTCTCTCAAACACCCCTTCTCCATGTGTATATGTCAGAATGCATAGTCATAGCTGCTCCTTCTGGTGAGGTATGTCCATCACCTTGTGTCCAGGTGAGGGCTGGGTGTTGAATGAGGAACGAAGCCTTTGAAGGATGGAGTTGGGGGCGAAGAGTGAAAGTACCACAGATGAGCACGCAAGTCTGTCTTGGGGGACGTGCAGCCAGTGTGCGCCGTGGAAGCAAGGATGGGGAGGCTTTGTCCCTGGTGGCCTAGTGATTACATGGGGCTGCAATCCCCAGCTCGGCATTTCGAAACCACAGGTAAGAGGAAGGAGGGGCTTTCTACTCCTGGAAACAGTTATAGTCTCATCAGAACTCAAAGGGGCTACTCTACCCTATGAGTCAGCATCAACTCGATGGCAGCTGGTGTGGTTGTGAGCTTTTCTGGTACCGTAGACAGGTTATCAGAGGGATTTGCCATGCTTTGGTGACGTAGGTCAGCTAAACAGAGGAAGACCTTACGTGAGAAGGATGAGCCCAGTGGCTACAATGGGCTCAGACACAAAGATGATTAGGGGAATGGCCGAGGACCAGGCAGGGTCTCATTCTTATCTCGTGGGGTCCTTGTGAGTCAGAACCCATTGGACAGTATCATCATCATCATCATCAACAACAACAACAACCTATGTGCAGCCACACCACAAAATAAGCTCATTCTCTCCATCCCGTCTACTTGCTCCATGAAGTTAAAACCAAGCTCGCTGCCACCTGGTCCATTCTGACTCACAATAGCCCAATAGGACAGAGGAGAACTGCCCCCTTGGGGTCCCAAGGCTTTATATCTTTGTAGGAGCAGTCAGCCTGTCTTTCTCTCATGGGTTTGAATCCCTGACCTTGTGGTGAGCAGTTCAGTGTGCAGCCGGCTACACTCCCCGAGAGAAGATCATGGCTTCTTCAAACTGCAGCCCCTCCCATCTTCTCCCTCACGAGCCCTGCTGCTGTCTGTGTGGTGCTAGTGCCTGGAGTACATGCCAGATGTCCGAGCAATGCTCGCCAATCCAGGGAATGGATGTGAGTGGGGTCTTAGCCCACGGGGCAGCCAGCCCTTTCTTCTGCTTCCCCTGGCCTCTCACATCTAGTAAACCACAACAGGCAAACCCACCACTCTTGTGTTATTCTGATCATGGCTACACCCCAGGTGACAGAGTGGAACCCATTCCATAGGGTTTTCTTGGCTGAGATCTTACCGGGGGCGATAGCCAGGTCTTTCTTCCACGTCACCACCAGGTGGATGCACACCCCAGTCAACTCAACGCCAATGAGTTGGGTTGGGTTTTATCGAGCACAAGCCATCGGCACCACTTAGAACCCAGGTGCTCAAAATGCAGGTGAAGGTGATGATGTCCTTCTGGGGAAGGGAGATCACTTGGTGTGGCTCTCCTATCGGCGGCCTCTGTAACTCCACCCAGTGATTGAGGGAGTGCATGCGGAGGATGCTTAGTGAGGGTCACTGATAAATAGCGAACCGATTCAGGAGCAGGAACAGAGAACCCTACGGCCATCAAGCGGGAAAAACCAACAGCTGAGCACAGTCGAGATTCCTTCTTGAAGGCATGGAGGCACCGAGACCTTGAGACGGAGCAGAGGAGCCAAACCCAGACACTGCAGAGGCTAAGGGACCATGTCGCCGAGAGCTTGAGAACCAGAGAGACGTGGCTGCCAGCACGGTTGAGAAGAGGCACTGTGGGCCAATGAATTGCATCGTTATTTCCTGGCCGGTTTGCTTCCCTAATAAATCCCTATAATCTTGAGCATTGTCTGTGAGCTCCATGTGGCATCTTATTGGGTTATGGAACTCAGCACAGAAGGAGAGTGTCCTGGGAGGGACCGCTGGTAGCAGAGTAGGAAAAGGAGGTTGGAGGGAGGAACATATCTGACTTCTGCCTTGCTGGGCAGATGTGGCGTGAGGTTCTTCTTCTCCTTTGGGTAGCCAGAGGTGGTCAGACGTGGCCACCATGCCAATGCTGCACATCTGTAGCAGTCTGGGTAGACTGGAGAAATTCATGGACACTCATGTGTAGAAGAAATAGCTTTATATACAAGAGCAATTGAATATTGAGAAAACATCCCAGTCCAGATCAAGTCCAAATGTCCGATATTAGCCTGTATATCCAATACCAATCCATAAATTCCTCTTCAGACTCATGCAATGATGCCGAATGCAGGAAGATCACAGGACAGTGGGTGGAAAGTCTTGTGGATCTTGTGGCAGTGGCACCATGTCAGTGCTCACAGGGCTCTAGAGTAGCTCCATGTGTCTTGTCAGCAAGTGTGTCTCCCAGGGTGTGTGCTTGTGTCCCACCTCCAGTGAGATATTTATCTCCTAAGCAACTCCAAATGAGGTCATCAAGCTATGACGAATTGATTGACAGGCTGAACTCCACCCCTTCACTCTTAAGCCTCAAATTGACAACAGGTGATGTAATGACCACAACACCCATCGAAACACACTCCAAATCCGAAAAACCAAAGTCCAAACTCACTGCCATTGAGTCGAAGCTGATGCATAGTGACCCTACAGGACAGGGTAGGACTGCCCCTGGGGGTCTCCCTCCCCCCGCCTCCCCCAGAGGAATATTATAACTCTTTGCAGGAGTAGAAAGCCTCATCTTTCTCTCCAGGAGGAGCTGGTGGTTCTAAACTGCTGCCCTTGCAGTTAGCAGCCTGAGGCATAACCCCTCTGCCACCCAGGCTCCTTGCAGTCTGCAAGGGGCTCATCAGCTCATCCGCCTTACCTCCTTCCTACATTTCACAGGAAGGAATGGACAGAGTTAGGTTATGGGGAAATTGCCATGGAGGACAGTGGTTGCAGAGATGCTAGGAGAATGAGAGCCCTGGTGTTTCTGGGGTAGGACCCTCACCTCCCATGTGGAGACCTCAATTTGATCCCTGGCCACGGCCCCTCCCTTGCCTGTCAGGGGAGGCTCGTGTGTGGCTGTGAGGCAGAACAGGTTCCAGTGGAGTTCACAGCGAAGGCAGACTGGGAAGAAAGGCCTGGCGATGTACTTCTGAAAACCAGCCTGTGAGAACCCTAGGGACCCCACCGATCCCTCAGCGTGTGGGGTCACCCTGAGTCCTGCAGGACCCACTTGTCAACAGGATGAGGCTGTATTTTCAAAAGGGATTCACCCAGCATGTCTGGGTTTTTAAGGAACCATTGCTGTTATGTTTCCAAATACTGAAAGCGTTTTACCTACACTCTATACTTTTGATCTTCATTCTCCCCACCAAGAGGGGTGTTGGCTGTTATATTTGTTTATTTCTGGGCTATAAGTCTTCCAGGTTTGGGCGCGGCCACTGGCCCTGCTCATGACCTATAGCCAGCGGGCACCAAGGTCAGGTTCTCACCGAGATGACGTGTGTGCTCTGCCAGCCATGCCCGACACCGCCAACACCCTGTGCCTAATCCTGTCTCTGTCCTGGGGACTCCCTGGCACCAACACCACTTGCCCTTCGGCTTCTTAGTGGAGCTTGTCTTCTTCCTCCATCCAGCAGCAGAACAGAGGCAAGCGCAGGTCCCTGATGGCCCTTTCTGCCTGGGTTGCTTACTTGTCCCGGTTGAACACAGGGGCATTCAGGGTTTGGTTTAGGTAATTCTGTTCCACTGCCCTGGCCCACTGCCTGTGAAGCGTTTCCCACTCAGCTTGGCACCATAGGACAGGGTAGAGCTGTTCCCGTGGGTTTCTGAGCCACCCACAGGACTGCCGGTGGATGCGAACTGCCGGCCTGACTGAGTGGACAGTTGCTCAAAATAGAACCCACTGCAGGACTGCGTTCCTCTCTGGTCTCGTGGCCAATCCTAAAATACATGGAAGATGAGATAGTGATCTTTTCTATTTTTACACAATGGAAACCATAGTGTCTATCAGTTTTATAGCAGCCCTGGTGGCAGAGTGGTTACTCGTTATGCTGCTAACCGCAAGGTCAGCAGTTCAAAACCACCAGCTGCTCCTCAGGAACAAGATGAGGCCTTCTACTCAAAAACCCACAGGGGCAGTTTTGGCCTGTCTGAGAGGGTCACTATGAGTCAGGGTCAACTCAAGGGCAGTGAAAGAGAGAGAGGGAGAGATCAATTTTGCACGCATTTCCTGGTCACATCAAGATTTAAAACAATCTGCCACCCTATTGGGAAGGTTTTGCCTGCACCATTTAAACTATGTTCATGGTCTACCGGTTTGAAAAATTTCTGAACCACTCCTTCAGGGTTAGACGAATCAAGCCTCAGGCTCTCGCTGAGTGCTGCAACTGATTAAGTGCTCGCCCCAAAGGTGGGAAGCTTAAACCTACCAGAGGTACCTCGGAAGAATGTCCTGGCACTTGGCTCTGGAAAATTCCCAGCCTCGGAAGCCCCACAGGGTGCAGTCCTACCCCTCACAGAGCGGCTGCCACAAGCTGGGAAAGCCGGCTTTGGTTTGGGGCTTAAAGTTTTGGCTTCCTCTCAAGCTGACCAACACTAGTTAACTGTGACATGCCCAGCCTTGGGAAAGGCATCAGGCGAGCCCTGTAGGAGAAGAGAGGGGACAGGGAGTATGTCCCACTCGCCAGGCCGGAGACAGATGCAGCTCCAAGAGCCACAAGGGGGATTAAGAAAAGGAGACAAAAGCCAGGCTGAAGGATGGCGCTTTCATTAGACTCAGGGACAGCAGTGCCAAGGGTCACCAGGGATGGGTGGACCCAGGTGTGCCCCCTGGCAGCATGGATGGGGTTTATGTGTAAGGACCCCTGCAAGGGACCCAGGGGAGCTGGTTTAACCCGTGGTGGATGGGGGGCCTTTGCACCAGCTCCTGGGTGCCTGTGGCTGGAGCAGGGTGTCAGGCCCCTGCTGCTGTTGGCCAGGGCCTGTGGCTCTTTCTGAGTCCTGGGCAGCAGGACTCACCGTGCTCAGCTCCTCGCAGAGGGCAAGTCCACATGCCATCAGCTGCCCACGTGACTGTCCTCTGAGAGATTGCAGGTTCCTGCCTGTGAGGTTCTCTCTGGGCCAGCCTGTCCTGATCCACAAGGCCGAGGGCTTCACTCCATCATGCTCTTGTCCAAATGAGGCGTGGTCACTCGGCCGATCCCCCAGCCAGCTGGTCAGGTGAAAATGGCCTTTGGTTTGACGGTCATATTTGGGGGCTGGACCGGATCATGCTTTCAGAAGTGGCTTGGCTGTTGGCGGCTCCCCTCAAGTGCCCACTTCATACATGTCTCCAGTGGGGGGTGGCACTAGTCTTTGTTGCCAGCTGCTTGAAGCTGGCTCCCCATGAGGACACGCCCCTGTGGCGCCCTGTGGTTCTCGCTGCATTCACGTCCATCGGTGGGTACAGCAGGCACGGGGCCTTTGCTTATGAGACAGACACTGTACCTTGAGATGTAGCCACTCCTGCCCGATCTATTGACATTTGGAAGGGTGGACCCCACCCAGAGGCGGGATCAGCATTGACTTCTGCTTTCATAAACTTCCTTAAAGATTGATTTTGCCCTGTCTTAACCCGTGTGAAGTGTATGTGGATAAGAACCAAACTCACCGGCTTCAAGCCGATGCCGACTCACCGCGACCCTGAGGACAGGGTAGACCTGCCCCTGTGGGTTCTGGAAGTGAACGGCCTCGTCTTTCCCCCGAGGAGCAGCTGGTGGTTTTGAACGGCTGACCTTGTGGTTAGTCCCTCCTGTGCCACTAGGGCTCTTTGGGTATGTGGGTACACGGTGATCATCTTTAAGACTATGAACTGATATTGAGCAGCTCATTAGTGATGGCTGCCCCATTTATCGAGGGGTCTTTGCCATCCTATGATTCGTCGTTTTCTTGTAATGCACGGTTTTGAAGGACTGGTGTTTAAGGATCACCAGCTGATCCGAGGGAGAGGATGAGGTTCTGTACTCGCATAAAGAGTTATAGCCTCGGATACTCGCAGGGGCAGTTCTGCCCTGCTCTGCAGGGTCACGATGAGCCAGCAGTGAGAGGGAGAGAAGGGGTCCCCACCAGTATCAGTGAGGGACAAAGAGGGGACTTCCTATTCCCGTAAAGCGTTAGTCTCCGGAAACCCCAGGGGTAGTTCTACCCTGCCCTATAGATCGCTTTGAGTCCGCGAGTTCTTTCTTTCTTTGTTGGAGAAGTGCCCGGCAGAGAAACCTGGTGATCTGCATCCAGGGTGCTTGTGATGGACAGCCCCATGGGGCGCCGCACAGGGTCAGCACTGTGGACACTCTGGCAGCTGGCTTGGTGGTTTGATTTGGAGGAGAATCAGCAAAGGCTGGAGAATCAGCTCCCCCTCCCCTTTCCAAACCAAACTCACTGCCATCCCGTCCCCACTCCTAGCTACCCCGGTTACAGGACAGAGGAGACCTGCCCTGTGAGCTTCTGAGGCTGTGAATCTTTCCAGGTACAGAAAGCTTCATCCCACCCCGCCCTGGGGCGGGGGGTGGGGGGGCACAGCTGGTGGTTTTGAACTGCTGACCTTGCCCTTGCCCTTTAGCCACCCAATGAGTCACTGCTGTGCCACCCCACCACCCCCATCTGCCTTGTAAACTTGCACAGGGGCTGAGAGGACAAGACACAGGCCGACCCCTCAAAGAGGTGAGTTTGTGATGCGGTGCCATCCATCAGAAGGGCACAGCTCCTGGCTCCCTCCACGGGTGTTTCATAAGCACCTACTGTGTGCCAGGCCCCACTGCAGGTGTGGGGACTGGGCAGCATGGTGGCATGGTGGATTAAACACATGGCTGCTCACTTAAAGGCCGAAGGTTCCAGCCCACCACCTGCTCCTGGAGAGAAAGATGAGGCAGGGTGCTTCCGTTAGGACTGGCCACCTCAGAAACCATCTGGGTTTGCTTTATGGGGTGCCAGAGGGTGGTGGCTATGAGTAGGAGTCCCCTCGACAGGAGTGGGCTGGGCTGGGCTGGGGAGGAGGAAGTATGATGGAGAAAAGCAGACCATTGGATCTGTAATAGGTGATGGGCTGAGGAGTGTTCTGAAGTGAAACTGGGGTGAGGTAGAGGATGGAGTGTGGGCAGTGCTGGGGGTCAGGACAGACCTCTCTGATGGAGTGACCTTTGGGCAGATACCTGGAAGGAGAGAGAAGAGGTGAGCTAGCCATTTGCAGGTGTTGGGCAGGGGCAAGGCTCTGAGGCAAAGAGCTTTGGGTGTCTGTAGGAATGGGGGGCGGGGGGAATAGAGGGGAGCCGACTAGAGCTGAGTTCCTAACGGGAGGGGGAGCACTAGAGGCAGAGAGGTGTGGAGGTCCTATGACCTGTGGGCCTGGGTACCCAGCTGACAGTGGAGATAGAGGTCGCAGCAGAGGCTGTACGCATGGGCATGAGAGGTACCATCTGGCTTATGAGGGGTACCCCCTCCCCGCCAAAACAGAATCTTTCTTCAAAGCTATGTCTAAAAATTTTTTTTACAAAACAATATTATCACCTTTGAAGTACTCTCCATTGCACTTACTACATTTGTCAAATCTGTGAGTCCATTCTTAGAAACAGTTTTCAAACTTAGCTGTTTGGATGGCTGACAGCATCTCCCTCTTTTTTCCTTCACTTCTACATTGTCAACTCGCTGTCCTTTCACGTGCCTCTTCACTCACAGAAACAAAAAGAAGTCACAGGGAGCAAGGTCAGGTGAGTCAGGTGTGAGGGGCAAGAGAGGCATGCTGGGGTTTTATTGCCCAAAACTGGCACACTGAGATGGCTGCACGAGCAGGGACATTGTCGTGGTGGCAAAACCAGCCCCCCCAACCTCTGCCACAAATCAGGCCTTTTTCATTGCACACGGTTATGCAATCTTTTCCAAATCTCTGAACAGAAAGTTTGATTAACAGTCTGACCCCGTGGAATGAACTCTAAAAGTACTATCCCCCCTCACATCAAAAAAATTATCGTCTTGATCTTTGATTTCACTTGAGGAACTTTTTCTGGGGTGAGGTGACTTGGCATCTTCCACTGGCTTGATTGATGTTTAGTTTCGGGGTTGTAAGAATAGCCATGTCTTGTCACCAGTAATGAACTTGGGGAAAATGTCTGGGTCACTTTGGAGTTGTTCTGTCAAAGCAAAGCATGTTTGCACTTGACGCTTCCTTTCCTCGTCGGTCAGGACCTGAGGCACAAATAGCTCAGTGACCCTTCTCTTTCCCAAATCTTCCATTAAAGTTCACTGAACTGAGCTCCGAGATAGTCCAGTTAACTTCCCCATCTCTTCCATGGTCTGTCGTCAGTCTTTGAGCACAAGAGCATGGGTTTTGTCAACATTTTAGTCTGCTCGGGAGGTCGACGGATGTCTAGAACAAGGTTTGTCATCAATCAACATTTCACCTTTTCTGAAAAGATGAGACCAGTCGCACACTTGAGTTTTTCCCATACCACTCGCCTTGTGAGCTGTGTTCAGCATCACAACAAGTTCGGGGGCATTTTTCCCAAGCAGGAAACAAAATTTCACAGCCTTGCACTGTTCTCTTAAATTGGCCATCACAATAAAACTAGATTCGAGCAAAACTGCTTTTACCAAAAAATTCACTGTGACCAGAGAGAACCTTCCAGGTCACGCCACTGGGTGCACTAGCTCAGAGTGAGTTGCTGGGTACTTGCCTAGAGGGGAAAATACGTACTATGAAAGCTCCACCCAGTGGAGCTTTGTTGCCATATTTGGGGGGGAGGTACCCCCTTGTACTTCCACGGACCTCTTTGGAAGAGAACATTGGGCCATGTGACAAAGATGAAAAAGGGGATTCCGGTGGGGGGGGTTGGGGCTGTGTGTGTGTGTGTGTGTGTGTGTGTGTGTGCCAGGAAGAGTAAGCTGGTTTCCCCAGGATAGAAGTAAAGTCTTCTTTGGAGATTGGATGCCTGGCTGAAGGGCAGAAGGTAGTTAAATCACAGTGTTTGCTCCAAGCCTGTTTCCTGAGATATGACAAAATTGGTCCCAAGGGCAGACTTGCCCGGCAGGAGGAGGGGTTTGATTCCGAGCTTGTTATGTCATCACCAAATCCTGGAGGGAAAAAGATACTGGGCCTGGGGGTCCAGGGCCCTGCTCTCAGGAGACATCATGCTCAGTTGGCAACAAAAGCAGCCGGTGCCTGATGTCCCACTTTGGTGAGCAGCAGGTGGGGCCACACAAGCTGGTGGGTGTGTACATCTGGAGCATCTTGTAAGGGCCATGGAGTGGTCTCTCCCCAAGCAGAGCAACGAAGAGGAAGGAAAACCAGGGATGCATGGGCACAGTGTGCCCAAAGGACAGAAGGACCACGTGAACCCAGCCTCCACAGCCGAGACCTGAAGAACTAGATAGTGCCCAGCAACCCCTGTCAGTGTCTCTCAGAGGGGTTGCAGCAGGAAGTCCTGGATAAGAATGGGGGCAGAAGGTAGAGCAACACTCAAATTCATAAAGATGACCGGCCAAGCGTACTGATTGGAGAGAGAACGCTGGAACCCCCAGACTTGGGTCCTTCGACACCGACACCGACAAGCCTGCAATCGGACACTGGCCTGTGGCACTCCTCCACTGTCAGCCGAAGGGCAGGCTGGCCTCGAAGGTGAACTCCAGGGAGGCAGCATCCTCAAAGGTGGCAATTCCGCTGCAGGTGGGGCACTACGTCATCTTTTTTTTCTTTCCTGAAACGGGGGCAGCAGACCAGCTAAGTTTGGGAACCTATGCCTTAGACTCTAAGTTTGGGAACCTATCCTTAGCCCAGTGGTTCTGAACCTTCCTAATGCTGCTCCAGCGGTTCTCAACCTGTGGGTCTCGACCCCTTTGGGGGTCGAAGGCCCTTTCACAGGGGTCACCCGATTCATAACAGTAGCAAAATTACAGTGATGAAGTATTAACAAAAATAATTTTGTGGTTGGGTGTCACCACACCATGAGGAACTGTATTAAAGAGTCGAGGCATTAGAAAGGTTGAGAACCACTGCTCTAAGGCTGAGAGAAACCTACCCTAAAGGATCACAGGGGCAGCCTTTGCCCAGCGGGCTGGCCAGGAAGGGCCGGAAAGGAAGAGGGGATGGAGCCGGTGAACCCAGGGAAGGAGTGGGGAGAGCAGCTGGCGAGGCTATCAAGGTTGTGAATCAGAATGAGTCTGCATGGTCAGATGGGAAACCGACCTGCTCTATAAATTTCCCCCAACCCCAGCAAAACGCTTGTCCTTCTAAGTCAAGTGGAGAGCAAACAGAAAGACTGTGTGCACTGCCCACTGAACATCCAAGGAGAGGTGTCCTCAGGAACTGCAAGTCAAGGGTCAGAGCCCTGGGATGTAGAGATCAACTCACGGGTCCTCAATCCATCCTGGGAGGAACACGGTGGCATCAGGAAAGAGAGGGACCCCAGTTTGAGGTAGAGGACACCTGAAAGTCAGGACACCTCCCATGAGATGGACTGACACAGCAGCCTCAGCAGGACACGTGGAGGTGCCAAGGGTGGGAAGATGGTGCAGGACCAGGCAGTCTCTGGTCCTGCCCTGCAGAGGGCCCTGGTGGAGCAGCGATGGAGTGCTCAGACACTAAGCCGGAGGGCAGTGCCCACCCCCCCCCCACTCCACGGTGAACAGATCCAGTGATCAGCTCTGGTGATGGGGCCCCTGAAACCCTGTGGAGCATTTGACTGATGGGGCCATGGCCTCCTGGGCATGAGACAGTTGGCCGTTGAACAAGGACAACCGAAGAAGAATCGGTGCCTATGAATGATGGTGGAAGAATGTGGAAAGTACCACGGACTGCTCTGTCTCAGAAGAAGTACAGCCAGAACAAATGCTCCTGAGAGGCAAACGGGGCCAGACTTGGCCTCCTGTCCTTTGGACGTGTTGTCAGCAGAGACCAGTCCTGGAGAAGGAAGGATGTCGTGCTTGGTCAAGTACAGGGGCAGCTAGAGAACGAGAGAGAGAGCCTCGACAAGATGGATTGGCACCGTGGCTGCGACAGTGAGGTCAGACAGAGGAACCACTGTGCGGATGGCACAGGACCTGGCAATGAGCCACTCAGGGGCCCCCAACAAGAACAGCATCCAGGGACACTTCTCCGTCCTACAGGGCTGCTGTGACTTTGAATCCACTCCCCGGCAGTGGGCTTTATAGGAAAGTGGGCATTGACTTGGGGGGCAACCACTAAACAATTTGGAAACCATGGCCACACGCGTGGTCTGTGAGCATGGAACAGGGAATGGGGACAGGAGAGCTTTGGCAGGATCACCGTGATGACAGGGACACTGCTGACGCCCTGGGCAGATGGGCCATCAGGAGTGAGTAGGAGTCTTGGGGGCTGCTGCATGTCCAGGCCTGAGGAAAGGCCAGGGGGCCACCCCTCTGAAGCCACCCCCTTGGCTCCATCCATGACCAGGTCCCTAGCCCCCGCCCCTCCCCGAGAGGCTGGTGGCTGGCGTGGCTTCCTGGGAGTCCATCAGCTACAGGTGGGTGGGAGGGAGGAACAGCTCCACCTGGCCCACTGGTTTGAAAACAGGAAACTGGCGGCTGGGTGGGGGTCTCAGCTGGTACTAATTTCCCCTCTAGAAAGCAGCCTGGAACCATCTCCCTGTGGTGGCTGGAGCTTGGATGGCCTCTGAGGGCTGCTGGTCCCCTGACAAGGTGCGTGGCAGGGGCTGCAGGCTGTGGGCTGAAGTTTACCTGATGGTGAACTGTAGGGGAGGCAGGGGCCAAGGAAGGGTGGGGTCTGCACTTAGCAAAGACGGAAGTACTTTCAGATCCCACACCCAGTTGGGTTTCTTGGGAGTGGAGGAAGGAGGGAGGGGGAGACATAGGCGAAGAGGGAGAAAGCAGGAGAGGTGGCCAGCCAGGGGGACAAGGGACACAGAGAGAATGGAAATTGGTTTCAGCCATGATTCATCTTGTCGCTGTGGACCCCTCGTGAAGCAAAACCTTTGTCTGTGGGCCACCCAGAAACCATCCGCACAGGGTGCCGAGGGCCCATCTGCTTGTCCTCGCTGTGGACCGCCTGGTCAGGGTGCTCTTTCAGACAGGTTTTGGTCCGTACCCACAAGGCTTCCACGTGCAAGAGATGATGTGATGGAGCTAAAGGGCTCTTGACTGATTAACATCCACCCACCCTCTGCCATCAAGTTGATCCCAGCTCAGGGTGCCCCACTCTAGGGTTTCTGAGACTCTGTGAAGCTTCACAGAAGCAGAGAGCCCCCCCCCACCCCCGCAGAGCTGTTGGTGGGTTTGAACCACCAACTCTTAAGCCTACGGAGTCGCCAGGGAGATTGAAGAGAAGACTAGAAAGCATTTTGCAAAGTAAGGCATTTTTGTGAAGAACAACCATCATTTGAAAGCCCTTCTCTGCTGTTGGCCTGTCTCCTCTTTCTCCTGTGGGCTTCAAAATTCCATGTGACAGCCTCGGGGCCAGGGGTCTGCATTAGGGCAGGTGTATTCCCGAGAGCTCTAAGAGGTGTCTTTAGCAGGAAATAATCTGCAGTCACGGTGTGCGTGAGGAGGTTGGATCAACGTGGTATCCAGACTCTCTGCTGTTCAGTGGATGCCGACTCTCTAGGATAGGTTTGGGTTTCTGAGATTGTAACTTTCTCCCGCCGCTGGTGGTTTTGAACTGCTGGCTTTCGGGTTAGCAGCCCAACACGTAATCACCGTGCCACCAAAGCGCCTTTATGATATCCAGGTGGTGCCAGATTCTAAAGAGCTCCTCTGGTGCAGTCGGCTGCTAACCACCAGTTCAACTCCTGCAGCTGCCGCTCGGGAGAATGATGAGGCTGTCTGCTCCCGTAAAGATTTACAGCTCCACAAACTAAAGAACCGTTCTCCTCTGTCCTGTAGCGACCCTGTGAGTCGGAATGGTACCGGGTTTGTTCTTGACTCACCATGAGGCAGGAGCCTGGGTGACGCAGTGATTAAAGCGCTCCACTGCTAAGAGCTAGGTCAGCCCCACCAGGCCCTGGGGAAGACAAAGGTGGCAACCTTCCGTCAAGGTCACCGCCTCAGGCATCCTGTGGGGCAGCTCCGCCCTGCCCTACAACATCACGAGGAGCCAGAGTAGACTCCCAGCAAGACTTACAGCCACTGGGAGGGCGGGTGGGAGCAGGGACGAGGAGAGGGTCAGTGCTGAAGCCTGAGAACACTTCCTTTCCAGCAATGATCTTGTCTCCAAGTTGCCTGATGAGCCTCTTTGGAAGGCAGTGTTAAATGGCAGGTGGCGGGCTCTGTGGGGTCAGGAGACTGTGAGCCAGCTGGACGTGTCCCCCACAGAGCCAGGACCTAGCGGTGGTGGGATTGAGCCCAGGGCGGTTTTGCAGAGGAGGGGCGTGTTGAAGGGATGAGACGGCCAGGTCTCTGCATCCCAGTGGCCCTGGTGGGGCAGGGCATGGCAGGCTGCAGCCAGGGGGCTTGCTGGCCACCTCCTCTCTTGCTCCTCCTCCCTCGGCCAGAACCCCCTTGCCGACGACGTGGTGAGGCTCTGTGACCGGGATGGATGACGGTGGCATTAACAAGGAGCTGAAGCACAAGCTGAACTTTGCCTCTTGTGAAGAAAACACGGGGCGTGACGGGCAGGAGGCCGCCCGAGCGAGCCCAGGGTGCTCGGACCTCCAGGAGCCAGAGGCTAGACCCCCCTCTCCCAGGACGCCGCTCCAAAACATCCACGGGTGCGGCCCAGGCCAGAGGAAGGAGGACATCAGTCCTGACCTCCCAAGGTCCCCTGAGACACCTTCTCCGGTGGACAAGAGGACACCCCAGGGCAGCCCTGTCACGCCCAAGGTGAGTGGGCCCCGGTGGGAGGGAGCCTTGGCTGGAGAATCGGCGTGTGTGTGTGTGTGTGTGTGTGTGTGTGTGTGTGACGAGGATGCGAGGAGCTGTCTGTCCTCCCCCAAACGGAGTGAAGTCCAACTCACTGCCATCAAGTTGGCTCCAATTCCTGGTGACGCTGGGAGACAGATAAGGCAGCCCTGAGGGTTTTTCTGCGATTGTAGCTCTAGAGTAGACAGCCTCGTCTTTCTTCAGAGGAGTAGCCAGTGGTGGTGAACTGCTGACCTGGTGGTCAGCAGCCCAGTCTGTAACAGCGTGCTCATGGGTGGCACTGACGAAGCCTTTGGTTACCAGAACACATGCACCACACAGTGTTGTCTTCTCTAGCTTGTTAGAACCAGCAGGTATCCGAGGGAGGCCCACCCCATCCTTGGGGGCAGAAAAGCTCCTAGTGGAAGAACCCTGAGAGCACAAGTGCAGTTGGGATTGAGGCACCCTCCAGACAGCGAGGCCTCGCCTGGCCAGTCAGGGCTCGGGATTCCACGGTCCTGCTCGTTTGTGCCGGTCTTTCCATCCCACCGTCTCGGTTGCATGTGGTTGTTGACAGAAGCATCCTAAACACATACCTCCCTTGGCCCTGCTCCTTCCAGCAGGAATTTCTCTCTCCTCCTGCATCCGGAGAGGCAAGCCTCCTCTTGCGTCCTGGGGGCTTCCAAAAGCTCACAGGAGAAGCACCATGGTCTTCCCAAAGCTCCTCCCCCCTTGGGTGTCCTTCTCTCGGGAGCGAGGGGGCTGTGGGCATTTCCTGGGGGCTGCCATAGCAAAGGGCCCAGCCTGACCAGCCGGCTTCCTAAAATCAGAATTTCACAGCCTCACAGTTCGGGAGGCTGGAGGTTGAGAACCAAGGTGTGAGCCCGGCTGCTCTTCCAGGAGCTCGGGTGGGAATCTGCCCCACGTCTCCTGGTTCCTCGTGATCCATGACGTCAGCGGTCCTCACCTTTGTTTGCTGTGGCTCTGACACTCCCACCTCCACCTTCGCCATGCCCGTCTCTTCTCTTTCATAAGGACCCGCTCCTGTGGGATTGAGGCCCACCCTCTCTGGCTGCAGTATGACCTCGCGTGGACAAGTGAGCCCCGCAGACACTATTGCCAACTGAGTTTCTATTCGCAGGGAGGGGAGGGGCTCATGCTAGGACCTCAGTGCCCTCTCCTGGGGGAGACAGCTCCGTCCATCACAGATAGCAGATAAGCTGAGTTGCAGTGGTCAGAGCATCTCTCTTGCTGGTCCTCTGGCGTCTTGCACATTCTGCACACTGCGGCTGGGCAGGGCTGCTTCTGGGGGAGCCTGCCTGGTGGGAGGGGATCCCTGGATTAGGACTAGCTCTTCAGCGGGAGGCCCTTGAGATGATCACAGGAGTGTCTGCGGCCTGAGGCAGCATAC
>NW_022103920.1:5607124-5626599 GCF_000313985.2 Echinops telfairi | reverse complement strand
GAGAGAGGCCATAAAGAGTCACTGATGTCCGCCAGGCCCACGAGGGGCCCTGGGGACTCTAGCCAAGGGACTGGCATCTTCCAGGTTGTGGAGAGAGGACCGGGCTGGGGGTCTGCCTTATGCAGTGGGGCACAGCGTGCAGGAGAGGAGCAGGGTGGAGCTAGACCAGGGTTTACCTCAATGGGCTTGAGCAAGCACACTTTGAACACTCCTGGCCTCCGTAAGTGGACTTGAGTAGGAGAGGCCTGGAGGCAGGGGACTGCTGTGTTCTTAAGCAGATGGCTGGCACACGCGTGGCCTCTCAGGTGTTGGCTTCTTCCTGTGTGCATCACGTGATAGGTGCGCTACTGGCAGCAAAATGGCGGGCACCATGGGTCTGGTGAGAGGAGGCAGGCCAGGCAAGGACCCTGGTTGTTAGTGCCTGTTGAGCCTGCCTCAGTCCTGGTGGCCCACCATGGACAATGGAATGACCCACCACCTGGTCCTGAGCCTCCCAGTGATGGACTGCCTGCTTGCCGATTGGTCTGCTGTGAACATAGGGAGGTTGTCAGAGGTAGAGTGGATCACCAGGCCTTTCTTCTTCATCTCTCTGAGTGCAGGAGCAACAGCATGGAAGTCACATGGGGGTGGGGGGCTACCCAAAAGGTGCGTTGGCTGGGACTTGAACCTGGGTCCCCTGCATGGCAGGCTGGAATGCTAGCCCGGACCATCAAGGCCTTCCAGTGTAGAGCAGCTTTTCTAATGCTGAAGCTACCACGATTATTTTGATCTGGTATTCTGCCCGTGTGGCCGTGTTGTGGTCCTGCCCATGGGGGCTCAGTCCCACTGTCTCCAGGGCCTCAGCCCTCTGCATGGGATGAGGCGTGTGGGGCCCGTGTTGATGCCTTTCATCCCAGCAACAACACGCTTCCCTGCATCCTTTGCAGAGGCGGCTCCCTGTGTGTGCTCTGCAACACTCTTCATTTCCACACTTGTGCCGACAACGTCTATGTCCAGTCTTGGTAGGCACACCAGCTTTAATGACCTATTCGCAAGGTGCACCTGTTTGTGGTCTGCCTCACACATCCCTGGTGGAAAGCCCCTGGGCAGAGCTCATCAGCACTAGGACATCGTTAGGAAGGGCCTCGCAGTACCACGATTAGACTGTGAGGCTCCACCACGGTGCCCAGTGCACAGCTGAGCTCTGGACAGCTGGAGCTCAGGCATTCCTCTGGCTCCTTGTTATGGATTGAATGTGGTCCCTCTGTATGGGCAGGCCATGGTGCTCAACCTGATGGAATTATCGTCCGTTTTGTGGTTTGATGTAATCATCCTGTGTGTCATAAGTCCACATCCCTGTGATGCTCAGTAGGAGCCCTGCTGGCATAGTGATTTGCAGGTTGGGCTGCTGACCACAAAGTTAGCAGTTCAAAACCACTAGCTGCTCCTGGGAGAAAGATGGGCTCTCTGCTCCCCTAGAGAGTCACAGTCTTGGAACCCCACAGGGGCAGTTCTACCCTGTCCCATGGGGTGGTTTTGAGCCCTAATGGACTCAGTGGCCATGAGCTGGAGCATTGGGGGATGGTATTCACTGTGAAGATGGGCAGGTATGTTTCATTCTGCGGTAGATAGGGTTGGCATGAGTCAGAACCAACAACAACAGCACCCCAAAATAGCTCGGTATCAGTAAACCACCACCCTCAAATCCCTTTTCACGTACAGGGACCCCATGGTTAGCAGTTGCAGCAGTTACGTAATCGCCTGTCAACTTGAGTGAAGGGGTGGAATCTAGCCTGTCAAGTCATAGCCAACCATGCCTCTGTGTGGGCATGGCCTTCTCCTGAGGATTCTGGGAACTTCCTTCTTCCCTGGAGG
Source organism: Echinops telfairi (assembly GCF_000313985.2). Classification (NCBI taxonomy): domain Eukaryota; kingdom Metazoa; phylum Chordata; class Mammalia; order Afrosoricida; family Tenrecidae; genus Echinops; species Echinops telfairi. The sequence continues at coordinate 5,624,745 of NW_022103920.1, read as the reverse complement.
CAGGATACACACGCTCTCTGCTACCCATTCCTGTGACATGCCACATGGAGACACGCTGATGGAGCCAGAGCCCTGGAACTGGAAAAACCACATGGAGACGCACGCCAGCGCTGAAATGCTTCTACCACCACTGGATCTACAAGTCTTTCCACCCACTGGCCTGTGACCTTCCTGCATTTGGCATCATTACACAGGTTGCATGAGTCTGAATAGGAATGTATAGACTGGTATCAGACATATGTAGTCTAATATTGGACTTATGGACTTGATCTGGACAGGGCTGGGATGTTTTCTTAATAGACAATTGCTCTTTGATATAAAGTTCTCTCTTACACACATATGAGGGTCTCTGCATTTGTTTCGCTAGTCAACCCAGACTGACACAGCAGTCCAACCCGTATCCATGTGAATGAGGCAGAGTGAGAGGCAGTTGTATTTGTGAGGTAGAGGAGCCCCGATGGTGTAGTGAGTTACACATTGGGCTGTGGCCAAGGTCAGCAGTTCAAAACCACCAGCTGCTTTGAGGGAGAAAGACAGGACTTTCAACTCCCATAAAGAGCTACAGTCTCAGAAACTCACAGGGGCAGTTCTACCCTGTTCTGTCGGCGTGTCCTGTAGGGTCACTATGAGCCGGCATCAACTCGATGGCAGTGAGCTTGGTTTTTATGGCACTGAATTGGAGTCCTCCGTGGTGCCAATGGAGAACGTGCTTGGCTGCTAACTCTAAGAGGTTGGAGCTTGGAGTCCACCCAGAAGTTCCTCCCAAGAAAGGCCTGGTGATCTCACAGTTGGTTGCCTATGGAGCTCCGGTCTCCTTGGACCCCCATGGCACTGTCAAGAATCAGAGCTGTCTTGACATTAACATTTTCTTTTGGGATAAACTGAAGTGTCTCTGTCTTGGAAAGTAGACCGAGTTGGTGGTCTTCATAGGTAGTCATCAGAATGTTCCAAAGGGGACAGAATGCATGCAGTTAAACAGCGTGGCGGGCCCTCTCTGACCTCCGTGGCTCCCCTATTGACACGAGGCAGGGCTGAGATGCGCTCGCACCCTCCGTCCTGCTTTATCTGTTCTGGCACCAACCGTTCCTCCCACGACACTCCCCTTCTTTGCTGGGCTCCACGAGCCACCGCAGTGGCCCCGCAGAACTCATAGGCACTGTTCATAAGAAAGGTGGTTTACTAGGGAAGTCCGTGGGTTGCCGCACACCAGGAGCAGCACACAGTAAGGATATGGCTGTTGGTCCACAGCAGCACCTCTCCTCAGTCAGGAGCCATGCTTCCCTCTGGTCCTCTGCTTCTCAGCCACATGGCCTCTTGGCCTCTGTCTCACAGTCCCATAGCCCTGGCACAGTCCCTCTGCTCTGTCCCATAAGCTCCGTGCCACAACTCTGGTGTCTCTGGTCTCTACCACTTCAGATGGAGATCTGGGACATGCTCTGCCCATGGCCCTGGGATTTCTCTCTCCTCCTGCTTCAAAGATGGTCCGTCCTTATAGCCAGGGAGGTCATCATGATAACTGACCAATCCCTTCTCTTAGTGTTATATACATGCTATCTGTATAGTGCCACCCAATCACTTGATGGGAGGTGAGAGACTTGGGAAGGTGCACTGGTGGTGACACGTTGGCTGCCATCTAAGTGGTTGGCAGTTCGAAACCACCAGCAGCTCCTCGGGAGGGAGACTGGGCTTTCTGCTCTTGTCCATAGGTACAGTCCCGGAAACCCACGGGGGTCTCTGTGAGTCAGCATTGACTCAGTGGCAGTGAGTTTGGTGTTTGGTTTGAGAGAGACTTGGGTAGAAGAGCCATATTGAGAACTTCCTCTTCATCATAGCACCGATTCTGACGTTGACTTTGTTCATCAGACTATCTAGAGGTGAAGGCTGGGGTAGGGATTTTCTTAATCAGAAGGCCAGCTACCATCCAATGAGCAGACCCCAGACGAGGTCATCTTTTAGACTCCTTTCAGCAAGAACTCTTAGATTTGAGTAGTGACTAGACTTGACTAACCCCTTTCTGGCTCCCCTTCCTCCCATCCAGAGCCAGATGAGCCCACTCAGGGTCTCTTCAGGGGGGAAGCTCTCCTCGAGGACCCCCAAGAACCTTCGGCTCACTCCTGTGTCCTTGATGGATGAGGCGACCTCCTTGGCGTTGGTCAATGTCAACCCCTTTACCCCGGAGTCCTATAGAAAGCTCATGGTCCAGTCCAGCGGCAAGAGGAAGACCCGGGGAGAGCTGTGAGTACACTATGGCCTGGGACTTCAGAGCCCTGCGGGGTGGACGTGATGAGTCAGCACCATGCTCGAATTCTAACATGTCCCCACCTTCCTGCCTCCTTACTCATCAGCATGGACTTTTGTCTATCTTCTCCCAGAGGGTCTGGCCTCACCACCCCGGTGTGCTCTGTAAATGGCAGGGCAGAATGAGAGACCCTGACTTCCCGCAGGACGTTGAAGGGGCTAGGGCATGGCGTCCAAGGGTCTCTTCTGGCTCCATGAGGGTCAGCAGCTAGGAAAGTTGTTTGCACCTTACAGAGGAGGCATACTGCTATTTTGACTCTTGGCTTGTGTGAGTGGTGCTGGGGCTTTATAGAGCAAGGATTTGAGACTGGAAGATTGATGGGGGAGAAAAAGAAAGCATTGATTTCAGAGGTACTTTACAATACATATATGGAGAGCCAACGGCGCCATTCCCAAAGCCCATTCTTGGGTGGAAATCATCTAAATGAGGATTTTGCATGTTACTTGGGTATTGCTTGGCTCCATGCCTGAATGGAAGGATCCCTGAATGGGACAGTGTTTGCTCAGACCCCGCTGAACAAGCACACAGCTAGCAGGCACAGAAGGGCCCTGCTGAGTGTGCTTCTTGGGAATCAAGGATGACCTGTGACCCAGGCTGGTGGCCAGGACAGACCTCCTGTGCATGGCCCCCTGGATGGGAAGGAACGGGCCTAGGTCCACAGCAGAAGCCCACGCTGGCCGTCAAGCATGCCGATGGCTTGCAGTGAATGCTGAAGCTCTGACCGCTCTCAGAGCCATTGGGGAGAGACCACCCATACCCATTAACTCCTGGGCACAAAGGTGGTGGCACTTCTGTAGTGTTTGCTCCTGAGCGCTTTCTCTCTCATTCATTGTGGGGGTGGGGGTTGGGTTTTCACAAAGCGTTAGTGTGTCTGGGAGGGTCCTCACCACTCCAGCCCCCCACACCCTTGGCAATTTCTACCCCAGTATCTCTGAAAGAAAAATCAATAGTGAGCGCTCTAGAAATGGAAACTCTGTCCTAAATAGCTTTTCCAGAACTCGATGTCATTTGCCAGAGAACGTCAGCTTTCCGGGAGGGTGGAGTCAGGCGGTTACTCCTCTCTGGAAGGAGTCCTGTTCGCGGCTTGTGCTAGTCCGGGTGGACCAGAGCAACAAATCCAGAGACACTCCTATGTGTATAAGAGAGAGCTTCATAGCAAAGGGCAATTGTATATTGAGAAAACACTGCAGCCCAGTCCAGATCAAGTCCATATGTCTGATATTAGTCCATATGTCCAGTACCAGTCTATCAATTCTTCTTCAGACTCATGCAACACATGCAATGATCCCAAATGCAGGAAGATGACAGGCCAGTGGGTGGAAAGTCTTGTGGATCCAGTGGTGGTGGAAGTGTCTCTGCACGGGCAGGGGTCTCCACATGGCTCCTCCAGCTCTAGGGCTCTAGCATAGCTCCATGGGTCTTGTCAGCAGGAATGTCTCTTGGGGAGTGTGTGTCCTGCCTCCAGCGAGCTATTTATTTCCATAGCGGCTCCAAACGAGGTCATCAAGCTGGGGCCTGATTGACAGGCTAGACTCCACCCCTCTGCTCATAATCGTCTCAAGCTGACAACAGATGATGTCACTGCTACACCACAAGATCCGCAGTTTGAACCCAACAGCTGCTTCTTGGGAGGAAGAGGAGGCTTTCTGCTCCCGTAGAGATGTGCAGCCTCAGGAACCCCAAAGGGCAGTTCTACCCTGTCCTTCTCGGCTCCAGTGCAGTCGGAATGGCCTCCAGGGCGGTGACACTGGTGTGTCCTGCTGTGGGCAGCCCTGCTGCTGTAGTTCTGCCTTCCCCACAGCATCGGCGGGTGGTCTTCACCCCCGCCACACAGGGGAGAGCCAGGCATCTAGCTTCCAGACTGAGGTGCAGCTTTGGGCTCACTCCACACAAGGTGTTGGGCTTTAGTCTCATCTTGATATTACCTTCTCCTTCCTCACACCACCCACCCTTAACCAACTATCCACACCCATGGACTAGGGGACGAGACTGCCTTAGTCCCTGGGACAACAGAGAACCAGCCACGAAGAACCCCGCTCACGGAAATGACTTTGCTTTCTCTCCCCGCAGCGAAAGTAGTCCCAGGGAAAACAGGACAGAACAGGAGCTGCCGGCCAAGGTGGGTGGCCCCTTGGCCCCCCTCCATTTCTTCCCCCTCCCCCTCCCTCCTCTCCTGCTCACCTGCTTGCCTCCTGATGTCTGTCCCCCTACCCCCTCCCTCTCTCTCTCTCATACTCACTGGAGCTTCACAAATGTGCTCAGCATCTGAATTTCTCTGGACCAGAGTCAGGCGCTCGTAGTTGTGGGTTGTGACTTTGCCAGGACGCATCTGATGGTGCACTGCTGAGTCAGCTCCTGGGGGTGTTTGGAAACTGCTTCTCTCTGTGATCCAGGGGAGAATCCTGTGCTTGTCGGGTCCAGAGGGGAAGGGGAGACACAGGATCTATTTGAAGTCCCCGGGTGGATAAGGAAAACACGGGAAACTGGCAGGAGGCCAAACAGTGGGATTTGTAAATGTTTACTTCTGAAATCTGTCGATGCTGATTGATTGTGTAATGTTCTCAATCTCTGTTCTGTTCCTTCTTTGATCATCTAACCTAAGAAAAGGATATTTAATAATTCAAATAGATGCAGCCATAAGAGAATGGTGACTGCTAAGGAAATCAGAGTTTTCAGGATCCCTGGTGGCACAGTGGGGAGGGCAGGGCTGCGGCCCGCGTGGTCGGCAGTTCAAACACACCAGCAGCTCGGTGGGAGAAAGGCTGGGCTGTGTGCTCCCATGAACAGTCCAATCTCGAAACCCACAGGGGTCGCTGTGAGTCAGCGTGGACTCAAGGTAGTGAGCTTGCTTTTGGGTGGAACATTAAGTGGCCCATTTCAACCTAAACCAAGCCCGCTGTTGCCAAGCCAAGTCCATTCCGACACAAGTCCACCCTTTAGGACAGAGGGCTGCCCTGTGGAGTTTCTGAGGCTGTGACTCTTCCCAGAAACAGACGGCCACATCTTTCTTCCGCAGTGTGGCTGGTGGGCTTGACCAAATGCTCGGTCACTATGCATACCACCAGGGCTCCTGAACTGCCGGACACAGACACACTCACGTGTGTACACATTGTTGTTGTTACGTGCCACTGAGTCCGTTACAGCCCACAGCGACCCTACGCAGCACCGCAGAATATAGCACCGCATGGCTCTGCGCCAGCCTCACCTAGCCTGAGCCCACGTGTCGGCCACGGCTGAATCCATCTCCTCAAGAGTCTTCCTCTTCCTCGCCGCCCCTCCACTTTACCAGCATGATGCCCTTCTCCAGGGACTGGGCTCGCCTGACAACATGCCCAAAGCGCGTTTAAGATGAAATCTCACCGTCCTTCCCTCAAAGGAGCGCCCTGGTCTAACTTCTTCCAAATCAGATCAGTTTGTCCTTTCAGTGTTCTCTGCCAGCACTCACACACATACATATGTCTGTATATATCGCACTGCCATGGAGTCAACTCTGACCCATTGGGACCCTATCGGGCTGAGCAGAATGGCCCCCGTTGGTTTCTGAGACGGCGACTCTTCATGGGAGTAGATGTACAAGCCACAGAGGGGGCAGTTTGAAACCACCCACTGCTCTGAGGGAGAAAGATGAGGCTTTCTATTCCTGTAAAAGGTTTTTATCTTTTTAAATCATTTTATCGGGGGCTCTTATAACAATCCACACATCAATTGTATCGAGCACATTTGTACATATGTTGCCATCATCTTTTCCAAAACATTTTCTTTCTACTTGAGCCCTTGGTATCAGCTCCTATTTTCCCCCTCCCTCTCCCAGCCTCCCACTCTGGTGAACCCTTGGTAAATTATAAATGATTATTTTCATAGCTTCATAGTCTGCTGTCTCCCTTCACCCACATTTCTGTTGTTTGTCCCCCCTGGGGGGTGTACGTTGATCATTGTGGTCAGTTTACCCTTTCGCCCCCTTCTCCCCCCACCTTCCTCATACCCTCATGGTATTGCTACTCCCATTGCTGTTCCTGAGGGGTTTATATGTTCTGGACTCCCTGTGTTTCCAGCTCTTATCTGTACCAGTGTACATGATCCAGTCTAGCCAGATTTGTAAGGTAGAACTGGGGTCATGATAGTGGCGGTGGGTTGGTGGGGGGGTAGGTGTCTTGGAAACCCACAGGGACAGTTCAACCCTGTCCTGTAGGGTCTCTATGGGTTGACATCCACTTGATGGCAGATAGTGTTCACAGATATCCAGCTCCTCTCTCCCCTAAGCCCACGGCCATGGAGTCAGTTCTGACTCATAGCAGCCCTGTAGGACCGAGTAGAATTGTCCCAGAGGGTTTCTGAGACTGACCATCCTGTGGAAGCAGATGGCCTCCTCTTCCTCCTGAGGGCCAGCTGGGGGGTTTGAACCCTTGGTAAATTATAAATGATTATTTTCATATCTTCATAGTCTGCTGTCTCTCTTCACCCACATTTCTGTTGTTTGTCCCCCCTGGGGGTGTACATTGATCATTGCGGTCAGTTTACCCTTTCTCTGCCTTCTCCCCCTTCTCCCCCCACCTTCCCCATACCCTCATGGGGTATTTTCCATTTTGCAGTGCTTTGACTGCTGCACCACCAGGGGTCTGAGTGACATATATAAGGGGGCTTCCGAAAGTTCATGGAAAGATTTCATTCACCTTTAATTCCATTTTCCCATGAACTTCCGAAGCCCTCACAGATCTGCGGGCCACGTGTATATACACATTCCCCTGTGTATATAGTTATAAACTCATCACTCTTCAGGGGGTGTCAGTTATACCTTAGCCTGGTAACTGACCCAACGAGGGGTTCTGTCTGTCCACTAGAGTTACTATGGATTGGAATTGACTTGGTGGCAGTGGTTTGGGGTTATGTGTACAGTGTGGGGTAGAGGATACTAGAATCAGGTCGATGGGGTGGGTTGGGTTCATTTATATGGGATGGAAGATACTAGAATCATGACTTGGGTGGAAGAGATGCCATGTCATTATTGACATGAGTCTACATGAAGGAATCCAATGACTTTTAGGGCTATGTGCGAGAGGTGGGCGTGGGGAGGGGGAGGTAGGCCATGACACGTGGCTGGTGCGGTGCCTGAGATGAGGGTGGGAAGGAACAGGGGTGTCGGATCCTACACTATCATTTCCCCCAAACAACTCCTAGCAGAAGAGCCAGATTGAGGGTTGGGAAGTTGTCAGCCATGCAGATCTTGTGTAGATGGAACTCAGGCTCAGCTCAGGGCAAGCAAAGGGGTTGCTCTTGTGGATAAACGGGCTGGTGCAGTGGTTAAGCATGGGCTGCTAACTGGAAGGCCAGGGGTTCAAATCCACGAGGCGTTCCGTGGGAGAGGGACGTGGCAGTCTGCTTCTATAATGATGGACAGCCTCCGAAGCCCTGTGGTGGGGCAGCTCTACTCTGTCCTACATGGTCTCCATGCATTGGGACAGGCTTGAAGAAGTGGACTTGCTGATGGACTGATGGGACGTGGGTGCTGAAAACGAAGAACTAGAAGTTTAATGTCTTTAGGGTCGCAATGGAAGAACTGAGAGCTAACAGCACTAGGAAAAGACTTTGGGGTCATAAACCAGCTCCGGTTGAGATTCACATAAATGTAGATCTGGGTCATCATAGCTACTGTGCACTGGAAATGTACCATGTGCTTGCCATTATCCTAAGTTCTGGCATGTTCTCATAGACTCTATACAAGTCCTCATGAGCAGTGGCCCTGACCCTCACCTTACTCAACACCTCGCACCAAACTCGCTGCCTTAGACTCCACTCTGACCGAGTCAAGGGAGCCGATGGGGCAGGGCTGTGGGTTTCCGGGTCTGTAACTCTTGAAGAAAGTAGAGCGCCTCATCTTGCTCCCACGGGGCAGCTGGTGGCTGCGAACTGCTGACCTTGTGGTTAGCAGCCCAGTACGCAGCCCCCTACCAGAGGCGTGAGGACCTGGGAAGAAGGGCGATTAGCACACGCTGTGGAACAGCCGATGTTTCCCGACTGGGCTCTCCAGACCAAGGTGACGAGTTCTTTTTTTTGGGGGCGGGGGGGGGGGCGGGCAGGTAGAGGAATGGCACAAACAGAAATCAAATGTTTCTTCCAGTTGGGGTGGAAACGGCAGTAGCTTGACCATGAGATGGGCAGAGCAGAGGGTCAACAAGAGAGAGATGTCTTTTTAAAACCCCTTCCCCACCACCCCCAGGGGAGGATGGAAACTCTGGGTGTGAGTTCGCGTGTCACCCGTGGAAATGTAACTAGTGTGGCCAGAAGGGAGGGAGGGTTGGGAAAGGTCGGAGGGACCCTGGGGACAGGCCTGTGTGGAGGGCTCCTGAGAGCACAGGCAGGCTAGCTGGTCCCCATGAAAGACCATGAATGAGGACACAGAACCCTAAGGGTTTGCATTGAGAGCCTCTTTGAAAGCTCTGAGCGGTGTAGGAACATGACATCCCCGATTAAAAACAAAAGAGGATCATTGTGACCAGGCTACACACCAGGAAACGTCTGTCAATTCAACAACGTGTCTGTCAGATCCAAGGGCATTGCCTGCGTCCTTCAACATGCCGCACTCTTATGGCTCATGACCCGCCAGGCAGAATTTTATGTTACCTTCTCTCTCCCCCTCTCCTGGCCTATTCACTTTCAGAGGTGTGTCCTGCGGGAAATCGACATGCCTTCCCGCTATGAGAAGGAGTTCCTGGAGCTGGAGAAGATTGGCGTCGGGCAGTTCGGCACTGTCTACAAGTGCATTAAGAGGTTGGATGGATGCATCTACGCACTAAAGCGGTCAACGAGACCTTTTGTGGGAGTGACAGAAAAGTGAGTACCGGAGCGTTCACGCTTGACGTGGAGAGCCCTGTGTCCGGCCAGAATATCATTGGAAAACGTGTTGTCCAGTCGATGCTGACTCGTAGTGACCCTGTGTACAACAGTGTAACACTGCCCGGTCCTCAGCCAGCCTCACCATTAGCATTAGCTTTGAGCCCACGGTGCTGCCAATGTGCCCATCCATCTCATGGAGGGCCTTCCTCTTCGTCACGGCCCCCCTCGACCTTACCAAACATGAGGTCCTTCTCCAGGGACTGGTTTCTCCTGACAACATGCTCAGAGTCCTTGAGATGAAGTTCGCCATCCATGCTCCTAAGGACTATTCTGGTTGTACTTCCGCCCAGACAGATCGGTTTGTTAGTTTGGCAGACCAAGGTCATTTCAATCTTCCTCACCAACCCTGTTATTCAAGTATATCAGTTCTTCTTCGGTCTTCCTTATTCACTGTCCAGGGTCCCCGTGCCCATGAAGTGATTGAAAACACCTTGGTGTGGGTCAAGTGTACCTTAGCCCTCACAGCGACATCTGTGCTTATTATTGTCATTACTCAGAGCATTTCAGATGAGAGTTTTGCAGAACGAAGGTGAATTATTTTCTCAGTGACAATGTGCGATTGTTTTCGCTCTTGATGTTTTGTTCTTGATGAGTCTTTTGGCTTTTTTTAAACTACTGGCCTTCCTGCCTTTTCAATGGATAGATGTATTGGGACCTAGTTCCTTCCCCAAGGATCTAGCTGGGTTGGAAGCTAATTATTCACTCACTTGCCTACCTCTGCCATGTCTTACTGAATTCAGTAGCAAAATTGTTGCCTGCCTTGTGATCAGGGAAGAATTTGTAAACAATGAGAGAACTCATTGTTTACAAATTCTTCCCTGATCACAAGGCAGGCAACAATTTTGAGATTCAGCCAGTGCTTTCTAAATATTTAGGACAATACTTAACATGCTGAATCTGAAGCTATAGGCTCTGGTGTCCTTCATTTCCGTACTAGAATTCACCAAGAACTATAGTTTGCTTATCATGGGCTGGGCATCCCTACTCCTCAGTGAACACCTCTCTGGACTGTCTCTTTGGCTCCATTACACAGGCTGAGGTTCACTGAATGTTCACAGAGAAGACCTGGGGCTCATCCCAATGTCCAGTGTCCAGTCCAGGGGACCCTTCTTGGTCAGCCTAGTGAGTAAGCTGTGCCACCTCACCTTGTTCACCAGAGATTCGGTCCTGGTGGAATTAGGACCGAGAACATTCCCGCCATGGAGCGTAAGCTGACCAAGGTCTTGGCCTCGGGCCTGATCTTCCCTGTTTGAATCTGAGTCAGCCACCTAAGTCCCTAGTTTTCGGGGGTCCTTTCTGTGGAATGGGACTCATGCTGTCCCCCATTCAGATTTGATAGGGCGAAGCATTAGGAGACATGGCCGGTACTTCATGACTGTCTTGCTGGTGTGGTGTGTTAACATCTCCTGTGTTAAGTAACCCTGCCTCGTGAACACGGGTGAGGAGGATCCTGGGAACCTTGGACAGTGACATCAGGTCACAGTGAACACGGAGGATGATCCTCAACACTGAGAATTACAGCCCAGCCATGTGGACACCTATTTTGTGATTCAGTGCTCACAATTCATGTTCCCGGCTGACGTTTCCTCCGGGCTCTTCTCTCCCCTAGGGATTTGGCGTTGCGGGAAGTGTACGCTCATGCGGTGCTTGGGCAGCACCCCCACGTGGTGCGTTACTACTCTGCGTGGGCAGAAGAGAATCACATGATCATTCAGAACGAGTACTGCAATGGTAGGTCCCAGGTGGGAGATAGACTCTCAGTGCTTCTAAGGAGTAGTGTTGCTGTCATTCCAAGACATTCTACCTGCTTTTCTTGCTACCCTTCCCCAGCTGGGGGCTGCCTGATGGTCAGACACTTGCTGAGTTTTCTAGATAGGACGTGAGAGCCCTGAAATGCTAACCTGGCCATGTCAGGTGGTGTGGGTTCGCTTTGCTTGGGTGGGTCTTTTAACTTGGGGAGCCGCCTTGTCTGGTGCTGCTGTCATGGAAATCTCACACGTGCCAGGTTGTAACCAACAGTGCCTCTTTCTCTGCCAATCGAGGAGGCCGTCAGTCTGCATTAAAGGAGCCCTGGTAATGTAGTCAGTGGTTACACGTCCGGCTGTTAATCCTAATGCCAGCAGTTGGCACTTACCATCCACTCCAAAGAGTGGGCTTTCTGCTCCCGTGAAGAGTGACAGCCTTAGAAACCCACCAGGGCCCTTCTGACCTGTCTTCGAGGGTTGCCATGAGTGGGAATTGACCCGAGAGCAGTGGGTTTGGAAGTCTGAATTCAGGATGCTAGCGCTAGGGGATAGCTTTCTCTCTCTCTCTCGACTCTGGAGGAAGCTCCTCATCTTGTCTCAACATCTATGGGCCCAGCGTTTCTAAGAGATCGACTTGTGTCTTGGCATGAATTTTCCCATGGGTCTAGGAGGTCCTCAGGGCAGGGATCCTGGGTCCAAAGGATGCACACTGCTCCTGGTTCTTCTTTATTGGTGCCACTAGGCCCCTCTGATGTCCACTCAATTATCTAATTGCTTTTATGTCCCATGACATTGCCTCAAAATACAGCCTAGTACTGTAGAGGGCATCCCGCTTCATTAACATGATGATCGTGGGGCCTGCCTCATTAAGAGAGAGGTGAGGATTCACAGCACATTCGACAGGGACATCAGCTCACACCATGGAGGAAAATCATAACACTGAGGATCATGGCGCAGTGAAGTGGACACACGTGGAGGTGTGCTCGTGCTCTCTCTCTCTCTCTCTCTCTCTCGATCAACCCTTCCATGTCCTCACTCCGTGATGCACTTTTAATGGTGTTAAAGTTAGAATGGATGATAGGAACAGAAGTGACTGGCGGCCCCTAGCTCGTGTCATGGGCATGGAGTAGATACCAGCACAAGACTGGGCAGTGTTCTCTTGTGAGTACAGGGTTTTCCAAAGTATGTCACCAGTCCTTTCTTAGTCTGGAAGCTGAAACCCATCTTATCGTGGGTGACGCTGCTGGTATGGAAACTACTGGGAGCCTAGCCACCACCGTAGGAGAGACTGGCAGGTAGGCATACCTGAGACAGTAGAGCCACATATGGGAAAGCTGGGATACTAGGATTTTCCTGCGTCTTGTACGTCTTCTTCCCAAGAAGGCAGATGTAGGCAGAGGGTAGCAATTGCTGTGTGTTATAGACTGGTCCGCGAGCAGCCAGGCTTGTTAGATGCAAGTCATTGATGAGGAACTTGCTGACCACGGACTAGGCAGGCTCTCTTCCAGACCCCGTACACAGTTCCTCCCTTTCTGGGGTGAGGGCTGGGGCTGGGTGGTGGTGGTGAGGTTACTCTCTATTCTTTCCCAGGTGGGAGCTTGCAGGCCACCATCTCTGCAAAGAAGAAGTCCAACAACCATTTCCAAGAGCCGGAACTCAAGGTCATCCTCCTGCACATTTCCCTGGGGCTCAAGTACATCCACGGCTCCGGCATAGTGCACCTGGACATCAAACCAAGTCAGTGAGCTCTCCTCCTTGTGGCTCCTTCTCCCCCTCTGTTCACCACACACAAAGGAAGTATTTGTCGGTAGAACTCCCTGCCTGTATCTGTCTCCCCTATTTGATGCAGTCACCTTGTTCATTGTCCTCCTGGGCTCAGGGGACTGAGGGAAGTGTCTTTCCAAAAAAGGAAGAACAAACTGTGAAGATAGCTACGTATTTAACGACACACCACCCTGAGTGTGTGCATGGCGAGGGCTGTGCCCTCTGGGGCCCTGGTGACTTAGTGGCTACTCGGGAGAAAGAGGGGCCTTTCTACTCCATACAAGAGTGACAGTCTTGGAAACCCACAGGGGCAGTTCTACCCTGTCCTTCAGGGTCGCTGGGAGTTGGCATTGAACCAATGGCAGTGGGTTTGGTGTTGGCCTGGTCTTCCTTCTGATTCGGCCCTGACCTTCAAAGTGAACATTGGCCATCGGTGACCATGCGAGACCTGGTAATGTAACGTATTACACACGGAGCTGCTAACCACAAGGTCAGTGGTTGGAACCCGCCAGTCAGTCCATGGGTGAAAGACAAGGCTTTCTACTGTCGTCATGAGTTACAGGCTCAGAAACCCACAGGGGGCGCAGTTCTACTCTGCCTTCTAGGGTCGATGTGAGTCAATCTACTCAACAACGTGAGTTTGGTTTGGGATGTAAGACCCAGGGAGAGTTGACCTGTGTGTGGATCTCACAAGATCCTTCAGAGAATGAGGACTGTTTCCGGGTCAGTTCCCCTTCAGCCAGTGCCGTCAGTAATGGGAGAGACTGTGCTACAGAGAGAAGTTGGTGGTCTGGTCGCATGAACACAGAGGAAGATGGGAGTGTGCGGTGTCGGGTGCAGAAAGGGGTCTTTGGCATGACGGGAGTTGAGCCATCTTGACTGAGGCTGGTTCTGTGTCCCTTCAGGCAACATCTTCATTTGTCAGAGGATGCAAGGTGACTCCGCGGTGGCCCCAGAAGAGGCTGAGAACGAGGTGGATGGGTTTCTTTCTGCCAATGTGATATATAAAATTGGTGAGTCGCCAATCCTCTGCCCTGATCGGGCCATAGGTAGCCCGGAAAGCCTCTACAGGGGGGCTGGGGAGGTATCCTTTCATCCCTGCTCCAAGGAGAGCCACTTATAAACAGCACCCTTCTCTACCCCTACCCCCTGCTGTCTTAGGTGACCTGGGTCATGTGACATCAATAAGTAAACCCAAGGTGGAAGAAGGTGACAGTCGCTTCCTGGCCGAAGAGGTTTTGCAAGAGGTACAGCTCAGAACGGTGGGGCCTCCGCCCTCAGCTGAGCGGTGAACTCCGTGAGAGTGAGGACTGAGAAGTGGAGCAGGGGACGCAACCTTCCCCACCTCCTGGGACACGCTCCAGGATCCTGTCCTTCCATCCTGCCCCAAAGGGTCTGACGTCGAAGTGCACAGTTGCCATTTCGGTTGGCAGCACACTCTTTTCCATTCAGCAGAGAGGTGTCAGAAGTGGGAGACAGGTGTTTCCCAAAAGGCAGGAGGCCGCTGTCCAGGGCAGCCAGAGCCTGGCCTGCTCTGTGGGAAATTCTGCCCCATTTTCTATCGTCCTTAGAATCTCCAGGTGCTTGGTTGCTGTCCAGGAAACACACCTTTTCCTCAGGCCCATTGGTCCAGCCCATCCTCAGCAGAAGGTCATTGCATGACCTTGAGTCTTCGTCCCTCCGGTGGCTGTCTGTCCAGTCAGGCCCAGGATGGGGTAACTCCCCCCAGGAGGCTAATCATGAAAACATAAATCTTCCCCTCTCCTGACACCCATTAGCATCCCAAGCCCTGCTGCAAGGTGGCATCAGGATGCCACTTGGGCTCCCCAGGGCACAGCATGGGTGACCAGAGTGTGGTCCTTCCATGTCCTTAGACATCAGCCTCTAGCTCCCTGAGTGTGGTCTTGGCCATGTGTCCATGGGACATTTAGATATTTACAACATCATTCGAGGGCCGTGCCAGGCAGACACTGAACTCACGCCGTAGAGATAAGGATGGCAAGACTCCGTCTCACGTGCTTTGGGCATGTTAGGTGAGGCCGGTCCCTGGAGAAGGACATGGTGCTTGGTAACATAGGGGCATCAAAAAGAGAAGGGCCCTTAACAAGATACCTTTGCACAGCGGCGGCAGCAGTGGGCTCACACCTGAGAACCCTTGTGAGGATGGCGCGGGAGTGGGTGGTGGTTCGTTCTGTTGTACATGGGTCGCCGACATACGACGGCACTCAAAACAATCCGATGATGGGAAGGGCTTCTCTTTGGTGAGGTGTGTGATGCTGGCTGATATTGGTGATTTCTTGGGCCTGATAACGGCCCGTGTACCAGACGCTCACCACTCCTGGTTTAGAGATCAAGGAGTTGTGTTTTGGCTGAGGTTCATGCGTGACCTACTAACGGGCCTTCCTGGCTTCTCCTTTGAAGGATTACCGTCACCTTCCCAAAGCAGACATCTTTGCCTTGGGACTGACGATCGCAGTGGCGGCGGGAGCTGAGGAATTACCCAGCAACGGCCCTGCCTGGCACCACATCCGCCAAGGGTCGCTTCCCCCCATCCCCCAGATGCTCTCGGAAGACCTCACCAGTCTGCTTCAGGTGCGTCCTCCTAGGAGCAGAGGAGGAAATGGACACTCGCGGTCCTCCCTCTGGCATGTGGGCGGGGAGAGGGGCCTGGGAGGATGGCTGGTCACAGTGGGAAAGGAGAGAGGAACAGTGGTTAGGAAGCACAGAGAAGGCAGGACAGTTAGAAAGCTTTGCAAGAAAAACAGGAGGAAGGCGTCGTGAGGGTTTGCAAGACTTTGCTGCCGCCATGTTTGAGCTGGTGGTCTCGGACAGCCCTGTGCGCTCAGTGGGGAGAGGACGGGACGGGGGCCCTCTGCTCTGCTCTGCAGGTGAGGGAAGAGCCCCGGATTGGTTAACTCCCAAGAGAACCAGTTCTTTCGGCTCTGATTTGAAGAATTGACAGAGCCTGGGTGGTGTAGAGGTTATGCATTGGGCTGTGACCCACAAGGTCAGTCGTTGGAAAGAAACCAGCAGCTGCTCGGTGGGAGTCAGGTGAAACTTTCGTAACACAGGCAGTCTTAGAAACCCAAAGGGGCAGTTCTACCCTGTCCTAGATGGTCGCTGTGAGTCAGCATCGACTTAATGGCAGGGAGGTTAGAAGCGCTGGTGGCACCCTGGCTATGCTATGTTCAAGGTTTGCAGTTTGAAATGAGCAGCTGCCCTGCGGGAGAGAAAGGGTGCTTTCTATTTCTGTAAACTGTTACCATCTCGGAAGCCCACAGGGGCCATTCTGTCCTGTCCTAAAGGGTCACCGTGGGTCAGAATGAACTCAATGGCAGGAATTTTGGTTTGGAGTTTGAATGATTATCAATGTTCACAGTGGCGATGCGACTATTGGTATTAAACTTTGCGCATACGGAACACAGTGTAAGCGACTTGACTGGCGGATGACTTGGAAAGCCACCGGTCTGTCATCTGAGCTATTAGAAAGGACGTTGACCGTCAGGTCAACAATTGATGTGGAAATTGTCCGTAATGATATCTGAGGTGTGTTTAGGGACCAGGCCAAAAAAAAAATACAGTACTTTAGCGCTCCAAACCAGAACTGTTGTGCCCCTCCCTGACCCCCACCTTGCAGTCCTTTCTGACCCCCAGGAAGCCCTCGTGGACAGATCAGTGCTGCCCAGGGGGGTTCCAAGGTGGCCATCTTGTGGGGGGTTCCCCCTGCTGACCCCCACCTCTTTCCCCCGCTGAAATGGCAACCTTTTGGTGAACAACGACAAAACAACTCACCGCTCTGACATTGATTCTGACTCCTGGTGACCCCATAGGACAGGGTAGGACTGCCCCTGTGTGTTTCTGAGGCTGAAAATCTTCGTGGGAGCAGACAGCCTCATCTTCCTCCTGTGCAGCAGCTGCTGGGCTCCAGCAGCTGGCCTAAGGAGTAACCCCTACGTCACCAGGGATCATTCGCTCTCTGGTACTTAAAGACCAATTTGAGCTCAGGATAGCCGATGGTGCTGGCCAGGGATGTGCCTCCTGTGTGAGGTGTAGCTAAGCTTTCCTGGATTCTTGCACTGAGAGGAGCAGGGTTCTGCCAACCCTGTGTGGAAGCTGGGATCGAGTTGTCTTAGGGGTGGAGGGGTGGGGACATCCTGGGCGGGTGGTGGTGGGACAGGATTGTCCTGGATGGGTAGGTGGGCTCCTAACAGTGAAACTTTCCTCTCGGGGCACTTCCACCATCAGAGTATGATCCACCCTGACCCACAGCAGAGACCTTCTGCGGTGGCTCTGGCCAGAAACCCAGTTCTGTGTCCGTCGCTGGAGAAAAGGGAGGCTCTCCAGCAGCAGCTGGAGCTGGAGAAGGTTAAGACGGCCGCGCTGGAAAGGTAGGCTTTGGGTGTGGGAGTAGAGCAAAAACCAATGTCCACCACCCCCATGGGTCTGCCTGGTCTGGTGTGTCCTCCGCCTGGACCGGAGTAGTGGGACCCAGGCCCCTGCCCACGAGGAAGAAGAGGCGGCAGAAGGCTCTTTGTGCAGCATTTTGGGACTTGTACACTCTGTGAGAAAGAACATTCTGGTTCATGCCACAGTGAAGAACAAATATAGGGTTGGAAGTGACAACGGGGACCCCAGTAGCTGCTGGGTAATCGTTTGACCCAGGATAACCTGATGAGCAGAAGCCGTCTAGATGAGGCACGCACCCCGTTTCAGGAGAAGCAAGCGGATAGCTGGGCCCGCCCTGTCCATGCTTGGGGGAAGGGGTGTTTTCTGAGCAAAGATCCGTAGACTTCTGAAGCCATTTGTTAGTGATTGTAGGCTTCTGAAGCCATTTGTTAGTGATTGTAGACTTCTGATGCCATTTGTTAGTGATTGTAGACTTCTGACGCCATTTGTTAGTGATTGTAGACTTCTGATGCCAT
>NW_022103920.1:5606553-5607024 GCF_000313985.2 Echinops telfairi | reverse complement strand
GCCATTTGTTAGTGATTGTAGACTTCTGACGCCATTTGTTAGTGGTTGTAGACTTCTGACGTCATTTTTGAGCGATTGTTATAGACAGTGTGCATGGATGAAATCTAAAACACAAACTAAAAAAACCAGGAGATCAAAAATGGGGTTTGACTTAAAATAAGTTTAGAATTTCAACTTGTCATGACTTCGTACTCCATCTTGGAAATAATGACTTGACAAGTCTCAACGAGGGGTCCCCGGTGGTGAGTTGTGGAGACTCTGAACCTTTCTTTGGACAAGTTTCCCTGATGGTGATCAGCATGGTTTTGCTCTAGCTTCAAGCCCCATTTCCCCAGCTAGTAAGTGAAGTACAAAGAGACAGGCAAATGGATGTGAAGATTAAGGGTGTCTCTATGCTATGTGGGTGCACGTGACTTCTGTGAAGCCGGTGGGGGCCCTTAGGCACCCCCAGGATAGGTTCCTTCACACGGG
>NW_022103920.1:5602987-5606453 GCF_000313985.2 Echinops telfairi | reverse complement strand
CAGGCCTCAAGGTCTGACTTCAATTACTCCAAAAAGCCCAACCCAACCCCTTTGACTTGGTCCCACTGAATAGCAGACTTGTGGGGCAGAGTAGAACTGTCCTTCGGGTTTCCAAGCCTGTCCTCTTTGTGTGAGCTGCATGCCAGGCCTTTTCTCCTGTGGAGGTGCTGGTGGGTTTGAACTGCTGATCTTCAGGGGCTTTAGCCATGGCATCTCCTGGAAAGCAGCCACCGGCAATGGTGTATGGCTGAGTTCCAGTAGAGGGGCCTTGTGTGGCATAAAGGGTCAAGTACTGGCTGACGAGCTTCAGAAGGCAGGCATGGCGGTCTGCGTGGGAGAGCCCCCAGGCTGGAACACCCAAGGAGCAGCCCGGATGCCCACCCTGCTGGGCTTTCATGGCTCTGAACAGACTCCCAGGGGACTGGCGTGGCTCTCTCTAGGTTTGGTGTTCCAACTAAGCCTCATTTATGCCAGCAAGCTGAGGGTTGGATGAGGCTCTGGTTTGCCGGTCCTGCGGCTTTAGCTATGGGGGGCTTCACAAAATTCATGGGGGTTAGGGGGATTCCAGTATCACTGCCTCTGTTCTTCCACAAACGTCCTGAAGCCCCTTCATCTTGTCCAGCTGCTCCATTCATGGCTGCATGTTCAAAGATCCTTAGTGCTGCCGTCGGTAGGTTTTGGAAAACCGTGCCCTTGGGCATGCGGGGGTCTCCCATGTTGTTTTGTTTTCATGACAACCACAGGGATGGCATCCCCCACCCAAGCTCATGCTTGGGTCTGAAACTCCTGAAATAAAACACAAGCTCTTCTTCCCATGTTGCGTGTTCGAAAATATCCTTCTTGGTGAGGAGTGAGGCACCGATGTCCACCCACTGTTGTCTCTTGCCAGGGAGCTGAGAGAAGCCCAGCAGGCTCAGTCCCCTAGGGAGGAGATGTGCCCCGGAGACTCGGATGCCCAGTCGGGACCAAGAAATGTCAAACGTCTGGTGGGAAGAAAAAGTACCAGGTCATCAAGCTTCACCTTTGGGAAATCCTGAGGGGCCACCAGTGCACCTCCTTGTTTCCCATCACGCAAGAAACCATTTCACTCCCCCATCCTCCTCCTCCATTGCTTTCCGGAACCTATCTGCCTCTGGTGACAAAGAGAGATTCATCCGTTTGAAGGCCCAGAGACCTCAGAAGCCACGCCTACGTGAGCCTTTCCAAGATCCAACAGTGGCCAAGGCTGCTTCTCAACCACCACACGCGATAACACTGTCAGCAGCTGCATCTCTTCTTTACTGTTCCATCCCCACGCTACCACCTCGAACAAGCTGTTCACTTCC
Organism: Echinops telfairi; assembly: GCF_000313985.2. NCBI lineage: Eukaryota > Metazoa > Chordata > Mammalia > Afrosoricida > Tenrecidae > Echinops > Echinops telfairi. The sequence goes on along the minus strand of NW_022103920.1, from coordinate 5,605,128 downwards.
CAGGCTTGGGCTAAAGGAAATACTCCACCTCTGAACGGAAGGAAAAAGTGGTAGCCCTCCAGGTGGCCCGTGGACTGAGAGGCTGGTGTTATGCCGGCCACCCACCAAGGACCCCGGAGACGCATGCAGAGAGGAGTCAAACTTGGGTTTGACCTGAGGTAACAGCTCCTAAGAAAATAAGCTGGGGCTCCAGCAATGCTGCCTGGACGGCGCGGTACTGACAGCGCTCCTCCCGAGTCTGGACTGGGTGCAGGCATTGCCTTGCCCTGATGTTGTGTTGATGAAGGTCACTCCTGCACAAGATGGGCAGGAGCAAGACTACATGCAACTTGAACATGGCTGGCCTGGCTGCCGACGCGTGGGACAAGAACACTTGGAGTCGAGGGTCAGAGAGAGGCTTGCCTTGGCTGCTCTCCCTCGACCGGTTTGCCCTGATGAGTGTTTGATTTGCTGGGTCTCACCGATGTCTCTTGATCTTCTGATCAGAATTTGGCTTTTGTTGCCTGCAGGTTTCCCCCCTCATGTTTTATTCAAACCCTTTTTTCTGTATCTTTTTAAAGGACTAGGGCATTTTGTAAATAAAGGTTTTATCATATACCAAAGCCCGAGACTGGTGAAGCACTCTTCCATTGTAGGAAGCGTGAGAGACTTGGCTCGGAAGACGCGTCTTGAGCACACGGGGAGGGAGACCTAGGAGGTGGGTGTGGACAGGTTTGGGCTGCAAGGCCAGCTTGCTAGACCAAGAAGCCCTGGACGGTCAGTCAGGCTCTGGGATACGATAACACTGGTCGTGAAGGTGGTTGGTAGGTGCCATTTGTGTCATCCTGCGGTGGCTCTTGGGCTGCTGTGATGCGGAAAGCTTTGCCACTGGTATTACCTAGGGTCACCCTGGTGGACAGGTTTCAGCAGAGCTTCCAGACTGACCATCCAGGGAGAAAGACTTGGCGTTTGGATCGAGAGCTTAGGCCAATGAGACTTGATGGGTCCCGGCCGCACACTGTCTGACTTGTCACCAGGAGAGAGCACTCTCTGGGGCAGGACATCGTGCTCGGGGAAGGACAGAATGGGTCCCCCTGAGATGGGCTGGCCCAATCGCCACGATGACAACCTTGCACTGGGAGGCGCTTCATTCGATTGCCCATAAGGCCACTGTAAGTCGGCAACTAGATGACCGATGATCTACCTTCTGCCTACGTCATGATAACCCAGCCAGCCTGCCAGTGGCCCGCTGCTGCTGATTTTTCTTGTTCACATCACCCTTAAAAGCAAACAATGGAGCTTGTGCTTGGGTAAATCCTCACACCATCCTTTGCTTGGTCTTGCAATAACAAGTGGGGGGTGAGGAGCTCTTAGGAGGGGCCCTTATGGCACAGTGGTGACACACTGGGGGGCTAGCCCCCAGGTGAGCAGTTCGGAACCACCAGCCACTGTGTGGTAGAAAGAGGGGATTCTCTACTTCTGTACAGAGTTGCAGTCTCAGAATCCCACGGGGACAGTTCCACTCTGTCCTACAGCGCCACCATCGGAGGCAGTGAGAAGGAGCCCTGGTGGCTAGTGGGTTCCACATTGGGCTGCTAACCTCGTGGTCAGCAGTTCAAATCGACCAACCATCCTGGGGAGAAAGATGAGGCGCTCTACTCCCATAAAGAGTGATCGTCTCAAAGCCCACAGGGGCAGTTCTACCCTGTCCTGTAGGGTTATGAGCCAGAACCGGCTCCTGGGCAGTGAGGTCTTTAAAATTTTATGGAGCCCTGGATATTCCATTTCCACTGGTTTTTAAACTAAGTCTTTACTCGAGGCTTAAACATCTCTTTCAAATCTCTTCCTCCACACTCTTCCACACCTGGCCATGCCCCTTGCACCAGAATGCTAGGCTACCCACAGTTTGTGACTTAGAAAGGGGCATCTTCAGGGACACACCATGCTGCCAATTACCTTCCCGGGCACGGACAACTATCGCTTTAGGATCGGCAGCCCCTTCTCTACCAGGTTCATCAAAGCCTGTGCTTTCCACTGAAAACCTGGGCCAGAAGGTTGGGGTCTCCCCGCCCGCCGCCCCCACCTCTCTCCACAGTGGACCCCATAGAAGTCGTCACGGCAACAGCATGTAGCTGCATAGACATTCTTCAGTAGGAGCATGG
>NW_022103920.1:5599306-5601684 GCF_000313985.2 Echinops telfairi | reverse complement strand
GTCGGCATCGACTCCGTGGCAGTAAGTCGCAGTGAGGGTCTGAAACCTAATGCTCATCCTGAGCTTAGAGAAGCATTGCTTGTGCCTTACTGCTCACTGTTCTGATAACACAGGTGCCCACACAGGTACTGTCTCGGCTGGCGCTGAGCCGGCTCCGGCTGAGGGTGCCGCCATGTCCAACAGCGTGCCTTGGTGCCCACCCCGCCCATCTCCAGGGTCACTGCTGCGCCCGGGCCCTCTGTGGCGATTACTGTGTGCATTTGAACGCCTTCTGAGCCAGGGGCTCATCTTCCCGCACTCCGGGGGCAGCCTTCTGGGGTGACCCGTGGGGATCCCACTGGCTGCTTTGCAGAAACAGGTTGCCAGTCCTTCCTCCTGGAGGCATGGCTCAAATCTGCTCACCGTGGCTGACCCTGCTGATGTTCAACAAAGCAGCCACATGGCTTCCAGCATCACCGCCACGTGCAGGCCACCGCAGTCCTACACGCTGACAGGTGGGTGGTGGGAACCAGCCAGTAGGTCCCAGCTGTAGAAAACTCAACACTGCAGGCCAAGGCCAACACCCCAGTCTGCCACACATGCTTTTCCAACTCGCTGAATCAGACCTTCCATCTCAAATGCGGCAAGCACCATCAACCAAAAATGCATCCTAGTCAATTATTGCCCTTGAACATTTATGCAAATAGCGCAGGGAACGAGTGTGCTGTAAATTTCCAACCATTCTGATGCGTTGTGAGAAATTGGTGTAAAAGCAAAGTGAAAAATTGATTAAACGTTTAAAAAGGTTTTTAGATTTTTTAAAGCAGCCAAACCGCCCAAGGTGTCCCTTTGTAAGACTAACATATTGTCAAGACCCCTCCCCTAGTGACTAGAAACCTTTATTTCAATACCATTTTATGGGGAGCTAATGCGGGTATCTCGTTCCACAGCTCAGGCGCCTCAAGCAGGGTTGAACAATCGCTCCCACAATCAGTTTCAAAACATTCTCTTCCTTCTCGAACTCCTCAACCCCAGCTCCTTTTACCACCACCACCCCCTGCACCGGCCAACCTCCTTCATTTAGGGAGAAACTGCAGCTGGCCAAGAGCGACGACGTGGTCCCGGGCTGTGTGATGAGCACTCATTTTCTCCCGTTAGTTTTGCCAAGGAAGACAACCTTGGATAATGCCACTGCTGCCAAGGCCTCAGATGGCCGATGAAGACCCTGTCCTACCCTCCACCACTCGTCAGGAGTGGGATGGGCCTTTTCTGGGCCCATGGGTGAACTGCAGAAAGGCTGTGTGTGTGTGTGTGTGTATGAGAGAGAGAAAGAGAGCGCGGTTCAAGGGCTTCTTCATCACAATGCAAGTAGTTGATTCTTGAAGGACTATCCCTCATACCAAAGAACCTGGAGCCGTCCCCAAGGCCCTTGACTCTTTATTCGCTCTCTGAGTTTCCGGCGTCCTTGAGTGTCTTTTTGCAATCTTCCTAGTTCTCTGCTCTGGCCTGCACCCTAGGATGTCCAAGGCCTGTCCTGCTTGGGAAGCATCTTTCTGACAGGACACTTGTGGTAGTTACATAATCTGGTGTCAATTTGAGGATTAAGAGTGTAGGGGTGGAGTCTAGGCTGTTAATCATTGTATAGCCCATGAGGCCTCTGTGTGGGCTTGGCCTTCCCCTGAGGATTCTGGGAAATCCCGAATTCCTTCTTGGAGGCGGGAGACACTATCACTCTCTTGGTTCACTCCCTTGGAGACACTCTACTGACAAGACACAGTTTTCCTTCCATCCATCACTTACTTCCCTGCCTCTATGGGGTGGCGTTAAGGAAGCTAAACCCTTATAGGAGGCAGGTGGATGGGCCATTGCTTTTCTGTGGCTCTGTCTTTTTAATACGGTGATACATGATCCTTACAGGTTCTGCTCAAGGACTTCCCTTCTTTTGCCCTCCCACCCCGGGTCACCATGAGAGAATGAATCTTTTTAGAGTGCAAACATCCTCTGAACTCGTTACAACTGTGCTCTTGTACAATGCTTGTCCTGGGATTGGCGAGTTTGACCCGGCATCATGGGCAGCGAGGTCACTCACGTTAGGAGGTCTTCTGCAGATGCATCGCTACTCTAACATCTCACAGCATTGCATTGTGGGTGTGGGTACCACGTGCATCCACCCACCCACAGGTGGGCAGTGAGGATGCTCCCCTCCTGTAGCTATTGCCCACTTGGGTGTGGCATGCACCAGGTTCATGTCATGGCTCGTATTTCTCTAGGATATATCAAGAGGAGGCGCCAGAGGGCCATACAGTATTTCTATTCCCATCTTTCCGGGAACCCTTCCATGACTGTATCTTAACCAGGAGAAGCCCTGGTGGGAGAGTGGATATGTATTGAGCCGTGAT
>NW_022103920.1:5596882-5598408 GCF_000313985.2 Echinops telfairi | reverse complement strand
GTTGCATTGAGCTAGGTTTGACGCTCACTCAGAGCGGGGTTGTTCTGGTAGGTTTCCAAGGCCGTGATTTTCAGAAGCAGGTCGTCAGTCCTACCTTCTAAGGTAGCTCTGGGTGAGTTTCGATCACCAGCCTTTGGTCGGTAGTCAAACCCCTATCGTTTGTGCTGCCCAAGAACTTCATGAAAACTGAGGACAAGCTTCCAGAAATTGGTCAGCTGGGGATCAAAGTTTCAGGCACAGATGAAGATATAGCATGCCAGCCATGTGAGGTAGTTTAAAATTTCAGGTCAGGAGTGAGCTGGAGGGGTGACACCTCACTCAGGACCCCTGGCGGCACCGAGCAGGAGCTGGACAAGGCTACCCAGGGCCCTCCACCACAGTATCCACCATCTGCAGGACTTGTGCTGCAACTGGGCCTAAGTTAATGATACTGTCATCCAATGTTTTAAACATTACTCATTTCAGAAACACACAATAAACTAAATACCAAATTTTAAATGAAGACCTATAACCTTAAGTTAATGACATATTAAGCCGGCGTGTGTTCCCCCAAAAGTTCCCAGACAAGTGAAGGCAAGCTAAGAGAAGAAGTCGCTTTGTGAAAATGTTACTGATGAGTTTATTTTTATTAAGGCCAGAAAAGTGAAATTATAATACATTCGTAGGCTTAAAGTAATGTGAGTTTTAATAGCCTTGTGTGTTAGTTCAGGTAGATTAGAGAAACAAATTCATAGACACTCATATGTGTATAAGAAAGAGGTTCATATACAAGAGCAACTGAACATTGAGAAAACATCCCAGCCCAGTCCAGATCAAGTTCAATATGAACCCACAAGTCCAATATTAACCCACATGTGTGACACCAATCCACAAAGTCCTCCCCAGACTCACGGAGCACATGCAATGACACCGAATGCAGAAGGATCACAGGGCAGGGGGTTGGAAGTCCCGTGGATCCAGTGGTGGCGTAAGTATCTCAGCGCTGGCAGGGGTCTCCACGTGGTTTCTCCACCTCCAGAGGTCTGGTGGCATCAGCTTAGATCCACATGGCTTCTCCTGCTCCCAGGGCATAGCACCTTGTGTCTTGTCAGTAGAGCGTTTCCAAGGGAGTGAACAGAGAGAGACAGTGTCTTCTCCCTCCAAGGAGAAAATCCCAGCGTTTTCCCAAAATCCTCAGGGGAAGGCCATGCCCACACAGAGGTCTCATTGGCTAGGACCCAATTGACAGACTAGGCTCCACCCCTTCACTCTCAATCCTCTCAAGTCCCAAATTGACACCAGATTATGTAACTACCACACCTTGCTTTTTAAAATTCAATTTATAAAGACGGCATATGAAGGCGTAGAATTAATCCCCTATAGGATTTTCTGGCCGTCCTGGCGGCGCCATGGGTTAGGCATTGGGCTGCAACTCACAAGGTTCAAACCCATCGGCAGCTCGAAGGGATCAAGCTGAGGCTGTCGGCTCCTGTAAAGATCTGTCGACTGGGAATCCCATATTGGGGACACTATGAATTAGATCAACT
>NW_022103920.1:5592175-5596184 GCF_000313985.2 Echinops telfairi | reverse complement strand
GCGCTGACCACGTGTCCACAGGGCTCTTGCATTTCTACGACTTTGCGGAGACCCAGCCTGGCATGGGACACCCGGGAATGCTTGCGCGGGAGGGCGGCCCGAGGCGCACGTTAACTGGGGGGCTCTGGCAGGGGCATCCTGGTTCCTTGAGCTTCTTGATGCCAGAGGCTCTTAACACCCCTCCTCCCCTTTCTCATCCCTCCAGGAAAAGACTGCAGTTAGATTGTCAGAAAAGAGAAGCCATGTTCCGAAGACCTGTGTTACAGGTAGGTGCACGTCCTCATTCACTCCGGTTTCTGTTACCCTCGCGTTTGACTTCAGAGCCTCCAGACTTTTGAGCCCGCCCGCCCAGGTGCCCCCATTAGGCCTGGGTGGTTGGCGACCAGTTTGCCTCGATAAGTAACACCCATCAAAGCAAAACAAACACATTAAAGGCTCTTCACATGGGTGATGGGGATCAGTTGCGTCAGTTTACTTAGTTTCGTTTTCCTTAACTTAAACAAAAGCCACTGAACTCATTGCCATCGAGTTGATGCCCATCATAGAGACTCGGGACAGGGTTGAGCCATCTCTGTGAGTTTCCAAAAAACTCGTTACTGGAGTAGAAAGCGCCATCTTTCTCCCTCGGAGGTGCTGGCGGTTTTGAACTATAGACCTTGTGGATCGCAGCCCCTTGCGTAATCAGGGGCCCTCAAGGTCTTAAGTAACTTGACGTCTGTGAGTCTTTGCCCAGCGTCGTACCCCTGTCGTGGACCGCCCCTTTCACATATCCACACACTGGGTCATGGGAAGGCTACCCTTGAGCAAGGCTGACCTGCCTGGCCTCCTGCTGAGACTAGACCAGAATCTCTCCACAGCCTACTCATTCCCTGCCCTGCCCTGTCTGTTCCTGAGCTCTGCCCTCCATTCCTGAGTCCCCACTGGATCCCGCCTATCCCCTGAGGACGCTCCTGAGCTCTGCCCTCTATTCCTGAGTCCCCACTGGATCCCGCCCATCTCCTGAGGACACTTCCATCCTGTGCTAAGGGGCCTGGGAACATTCCTACTGCCTGCATTGCAGGGAGTGGGCATTCAAACCATACAGAAAAAGTTTAAAGTCTAAGTAAAAAAAAAAAAAAAAATCCAAGTTAAATATCCTTTCTCTCTTTCTGCTCCACCACTAACTTGATTTTGACTTGCCTAACATGATGGCTGTTGTTGCTGGACCAGCGAGCACTCGCGTGCAGACAGTCCTTGGAGCGCTTGGCTCCGCTGCATGCCATCATGCCCGTGCTGATGTGTTTAACCTCGCCTTTGCCCAAAGGCTTAAAGGTGGGGTTCCATAGCCGGCAGCCTCTTGGGATTGGGTGGATCGATGATTGCTTGGTGGACTTGAGCCTTGGGCTTGACTAGGACTGCTGCTTGATCTCCGAGCTCAGTGAGATGCCCAGTGGGGTGTGCACAGATCCTGGACGAGGCCCTGGTCCTTTGAAGTTTCCCTGAGAGTGTCCTTGGGGCTGTCCGGGCAGGACATCGTGGGAAGGAGCACGTGTGGAGGGAGCCCCTGCCTGCGGGCTGCGCAAGGTGGGTCTCTAACACTGGTCTTCCCTGAGTCAAAGCCTTGTTGCTCCTCTGCCCCTCAGGTGCTTCATCAGTGTGTGAGACGGGAGTCTGAGACAGCTAGCAGTTTGGTTCTCGAAAGATGTAAGTAGCCAGTTCTCGTACTTAACAAACGTTGGCCGTCGTTGACTCCCTCTCTTGGGTCAGCTCCAACTCACAGCAGATCAGAACCCCGTCCAGCCGGGCACCGGCCTCACAGTGGTTATATCAGAGCCCCTGTTGCAGCCGCCATGTCCATCCATCTCTTGGAGGGCCGTCCTCTCTCTCACTGTCATGCTGGCGGCTGACTGGCTCGTCTTGGCCCCCTTCCCATCCCTGCTCCCTGGGTCACAGTTGGGGTCTGAGTTTTCTAAGGCTGCACTGTCGCTGCTGGTCTGGGTGAGGGCAAGTCTGGAAGTAGTTTTCTCATGCATTTATAAAGCTGTCCACCCCTCAGACTGGTGGGTTTAACTACATAGGCTGACGGGCGGAAAAAATGCCTTAAATAAGGATTTAAGATACAGTCAAAAAGCATAAAGATCCTCTGGCCCCAGGCTGTTTTTTTCTTTTATTATTTTATCTTTTTAAAGTCATCTTATTGGGGGCTTGTACAATTCTTATCACAATCCATACATCCATCCATTGTGTCAAGCACATCTGTACATTTGTTACCCCCATTCTCAAAACATTTGCTTTCTACTTGAGCCTTTGGTATCAGCTCCTCATTTTTTCCCCCTTTGTCCCCACTCTCCCTCCCTCACAAACCCTTGATAATTTATAAATTATTACTATTTTTTCACGTCTTACACTGTCCGACGCCTGCCTTCACCCACTTTCTGTTGTCTGTTCTCTAGGGAGGGGGTTATATGTAGATCATTGTGATTGGTTCCCCATTTCCACCCCACCTTCCCCTTCCCTTTCTGGTATTGCTACTCATTATTGGCCCTGAGGAGTTTATCTGTCCTGGATCCCTGTGTTTCCAGTTCCTATCTGTACCAGTGTATGTCCTCTGATCTCGCCAGATTTGTAAGGTAGAATTGGGATCATGATGGGGGTTGGCAGCATTTAAGAACTAGAGGAAAGTTGTGTTTCTTGTTGCTACATTGCACCCTGACTGGCTCATCGCCTCCCTGCGACCCTTCTGTAAGGGGATGTCCAGTTGTCTACAGATGGGCTTTGAGTCCCCACTCCTCACTCCCCCTCATTCACAATGATAGGACTTTTTGTTTTTTGACGTCTGATACCTGATCCCTTCGAGACCTCGTGATCACACAGGCTGCTGTGCCTCTTCCATGTGGGCTTTGTTGCTTCTCAGCTAGATGGCCACTTATTTATCTTTAAGATCCCAGACACTATCTCTTTTGACAGCCAGGCACCATCAGCTTTCTTCACATTTGCTTATGCCCCCGCTTTGTCTTCAGTGATCGTGTCGGGAAGGTGAGCATCAGGAACCAGGCTGTTTTTTTCTGAGAGTAGTTTCCTCTTGCCAGCCCCCTCCCTCCTCGGGCCTGCTCCTGTGCTCACGCTGTGTCCTTAGGGGCGCTTCTAGGACTTGGGCTGTGCAGCACAGGTTGACATGCGCCGTGCTCAGTGCCGCTGCTGGGCGTTTCCTGCAGCCTCTGGCCCTACACCTGTGCCCACATTGCCTTTCAGCCCTGAACCGCGTGCAGCTCCTCGGCCGAGTGGGCCAGGACCCGGTCATGAGGCAGGTGGAAGGGAAAAACCCAGTCACCATCTTTTCCCTGGCGACGAACGAGATGTGGAGGTCGGGGGAGAGTGAAGTGTACCAAATGGGTGAGTGCCGGGGGCGGAGCCCCGCCCCTCTGGGAGCCCGAACCTCACCCACCTGCTGCCATCAGGTTAATTTCAACCAGTAGTGACCCCATATGTTGGGTGACTGAAAATGACTATTCTTATGGGTCCGACAGCCTCGACTTCCTCCTGTGGAGGAAGCTGCTGGTGGATTTGAACCACTGACCGTGAGGTGAGCAACTGAGTGTGGCTCCAGGGGTCCCTTCCCTCTGTGATGGTCGAAGCTGCTTACTGGGGGCAGACTGTGATATCGGCTCACATTGTGACCACGCCTCCATCCCTGTGGCTAGGAGACGTCAGTCAGAAGACCACGTGGCACCGCATCTCCGTCTTCCGGCCAGGCCTCCGGGACGTGGCGTACCAGTATGTGAAGAAAGGGTAAGTGGGTGTCTCGTGGGGTGAGCAGGGATGTCATCAGTCTGCATCAGCTCAGGGCTGTGCCACTAGCTGTGTGAGCTGCTCAGAACACGGATATGCGTAGCAGCCACTGCTGCTCCGTGCAGCCCGCTGGGTGCACAGAGGCCTGATGTCCGGCAGAAGCAGACCCTGCCGGGTCCTGTGCCAGCCTCGTGGCCCTTATGCTTGAGCCCGTTGTGGCGGCCACCGTGCCCGTCCATCT
>NW_022103920.1:5588172-5591122 GCF_000313985.2 Echinops telfairi | reverse complement strand
AGAGAGAGAGAGAGAGAGAGAGTGTTTCCAGGAGAAGGCGGTGCCGTGCCCTTCCACCTGCTGACATGCATGGGCACATGTGTCTGTGTCTGTCTCCTTGGCCACTGATCCTCTCTGTTGTGTTTGACTTCCTGGCTGTGTTTCAGTGGGTGTGGTGGCTCAGAATACATGTCACACACCCCCCCCCACCCCCAAGGCTATAGCTGTGGCTCCCCAGACTGTGCAGACAGGTCAGGACTTGACTGACTGCTGACCCACTAGGCTACAAGCCTTGGTTTTGGATTTTCATAACCTAAGTCCCTTGAGGATTGGGCTGTGAGCCCTCACTGTAGAACGAAGTGGACAAACCAGCCAGACTCTGTGGGCCAGTAGGGCATCCAGTGTCAGGCACTGGGCAGTGCTGCTGGGAACCATTCCTGGATGCCTGGCCTTCCAGCTCCTAGGTTTGCCTCTTACATTTGGCTTAAAGTTTTGAACAAGGTTTTGAGCAGTTTTCTTCTTAAGCAACAACTCCTGGTAAGGCCCCGGTCAGGTTGGACTGAAGCCTTGGTTCTGTGCCCAGCCCTTTGGACTGTGCCTTCTGACGGCGCGGTCTGAGGGGGTGGGGTGGATGATGAACTCGGGTGAGGGGTGCTCGGAGGCCCAGGCTGAAGTCCCTGTGCCGCCTTTCCCAGGTCTCGGATTTTCGTGGAAGGGAAAGTCGACTACGGCGAATACACAGACAAGAACAATGTGCGGCGGCAGGCGACCACCATCATCGCAGGTGAGGCACCCCCTCCCCGAGAGCCCATGGGGCTCAGAGACCCCGGGTTGGGTGGGCCCCGATGACGCCAGGTGTCCTGGGGTGGCTGGGGCCAGCTCAGAGTCCCTGCAGAGTGAGTGCGGATTGACACAGCCTTTCGGCCCCTCACACACCAGTTGTTAGGTTGGTGTCTGTTGCTCTCTGTGAGGGAAAGCAGAGCAACACAGAATGCAGCCCTGGAGTTAAGGCCACAGAGAAGACGACTCGAGCAGAGTTTCCCAACCTTCTGGGGGAGCTGATGAACGGCATTGAGGACAGTGGACCCCAGTGGACGTCCCTGCTGGCATTTGGAAGTTGCTGCTTGTAAAATTATTCTTTGATCGCCTAACTGCCTTGATGGGATTGGGATTTCACTGTCTTCTTCAGGAAAGACACCGGCTAGCTCTTCTTCCTCGCTGGGCGGGCACCCTTTCTCCTGTGACCCCGTGTCCCCTCAGAGGTCTCTTAGTGTAATACTGTCACTGATAACCGGAATACAGTAGACCTTTGAGAATGTTTCCTCAGGTTCCGTGTGATTTAACGTTTCTCTTTAAGTGGGACATCGTTACAATGGCGTGTCATATGCCAATCATCAAAGCAATATGTTAAATAGTTTAATGTATAAAAAAGCTAAAATTATGTTAGAATTGCGTCTTTGGATGAGGTCGATGGTGCTGTTTTCATCTTCTGGATGAATTGCTGAAATAAATAGGGCTAAGTCAGCTTTGGTTCCAGGGAGCCCTGCTAGCATAGTGGTTAAACATTGGGCTGCTCGCTGCAAGGTCAGCAGTTTGAAACCACCAGCTGCTCGGTATCAAAGCTTTCTACTTCCGTAAAGAGTTATCGTCTGGGCCACCCCAGGGGCAGTCCTGCCTGTCCTGTAGGGTCACTGATGGTCATCGACTCGATGGCAGGGAGTGTGGTTTGAGCGTTGGAAGCCTCGATTCTAGCCTCTGGTTTGTACAGCCGAAAACAGATACCTTGTTTTACAACGACATAGATGGGACTGGATGGACACCTTGCTTTTTCACAGCGTCTCCAAGTTTTAAACTTAAACGATAAGCAAAAATTTAAATGAAGCCAGTTAAGAATTAAGTTTTTATTATGAAAAATGTCAGACAAAAGTAAAGCCGAGTCAAGGCCCCGACTCTGTGTCTCAGTGGCCAGTGGGGCCTGACGCGGCTCCTGTGCTTCCCGCCCTCCATTGTTTGTCCTCCACGACATGGCAGTCAGCACCCCTGCAAGATGAAGGTTTATTGAAGCGTAATAAATGCTGGGAGCCCACCTGATACAGAGAAAGTTCGTGTTAGTGATTCTACCAAACTCTTAGTGTGCAGCCAGCCCTCGTCGCTTCCTGACGCTCGTGACTTGTGGGCGTCTCACCTGAAGCCTCTCTGTCTCTGCGCCTCCACTCTGTCCCCACACGCATCCACTCGGCCAAGTGCTTGGATCACAACTGTTAGAAGTAGATCACATGTATGTTCTTAAAGGTAACTTTCTTGGACCCAACAGAGGTGCCTCCCTGTCCCTCGTTCTCCGGCCTTAAGCTGGTTCTTTCCGACAGGGTTACTTTGGTAATTCTTGAGAGCCCTTTCCTGTCACCTGCCCTGCACTTGGGCTGTGTCACCAGGAAAATGCTGTTGGGGATGCTGGACGTGCAGTACCACACAGTGGGGCACCCACAGTCCCTAACAGAATAGCTGGGCTTCCTGCATCTCTGTCGGTGGCTTGTGCTAATGCCTTTGGCTCTCCAGCTCCGAGCTAAGCCAGTGTGGGGGCTGACAGGGCAGCGGGGAGTAAGGCCAGCTGTCATTTTATTTCTTTCTTGACGCATGTTTTTACTCACCTAATGATTAAGCCGTTGCTCTGGGTTTGTGGCTGGTGGGAAAGGGGCGGGACCCTCCGGGACAGTGCATGGAAGCAAATGGAGCCTAGCTCAGCTGCCATGTTTTCTAGGCTCCGTTTCCTTATGGGGAGCGTGCCTGGAGCTAAAACATAGTCACCAGTGGATGGCGCCCTTGCCTTGGTCCCCACTGGTGCAAATCTAAACCCTTCTCTGGAGTGAGCTTTCTGCACACGCCTTCTCTCTTCCAGGGACAGACACACAGTACTCCACTGCCGCTCAATCTCTCTCTGCACCCCAGGGACAGACAGTATCCCACTGTGCTC
>NW_022103920.1:5583294-5587522 GCF_000313985.2 Echinops telfairi | reverse complement strand
ACCCCAGGGACAGACAGTATTACACTATAGCTTAATCTCTCTCTGTATTCCAGGGACAGACAGTATTACACTGTAGCTCAATCTCTCTCTGTACCCCAGGGGCAGACAGTATTATACTGTAGCTCAATCTCTCTCTGTACCCCAGGGACAGACAGTATTACACTGTAGCCTAATCTCTATCTCCCAGGACAGACAGTTTCCAGTATTGCTTGTTCTCTCTCTGTACCCAGGGATAGACAGTATTACACTGTAGTTCACTCTCTATCCCCCAGGGACAGACAGTTTTACACTATAGCTTAATTTCTCTCTGTACCTGCATACTCCTCCGGAAGTCCAGAGTCACGAGCAGGTACCAGCACTTGTCACTTCCTGTACCAGCATGCTCTTCTTCCAGACTCTTAGTCTCAGTTACTCATTCATATGCTGACATCGTGTTTTGGAAATTTTCAAGTTATGAGAGTCTAGATAGAGCTTCTGGAGATGTACAGGAAATGTCACTTGTTTCCTGGCTTGTCCTGAATGAACCCCCTCTGTTCCCCAGGGGAGCACTGTCCAAAAACACAACAGTACTGATTAGTAAAGGCTTCCCAAGAATGAGTATTGGGGGAAGCGGATGTATTTAAAACTTGGGAGGCCACAGTTTCTTTAGTGTGAGGTGTTACCTTGACTTAAAGCACAGATGAAGTAAGTCTGTCACTGGTGGGGACACGCTCAGCCCCCTGCTCTCCTGTGCCCCTCCAGCAGGGCCCTCTGGGTGTGAGCCTGTGCTGGCTGGGCTAAGCGTCCCCTGCCCTTTCCAGGAGCAGTCGTGTGCTGGAAGTCATTGCTGAGAGGATCTTGTCTTGGTTTTCCCAAGGGCAGGCTGGGAGTAGCCTGTTTCCAAGCAGGCTGTAGCCCTAACCCAGTCCTTCGCCGTGTCCACGCCCACAGGGCGGCCTCTGATGGACTCTGAGGATGCAGAGGAAGAGGCTCTCAGGGTCTCCGAAGCCCCTTCCGTGAGCAGCGCCGCCGGCAGGGCGCCTTGGAGGGTGTGGCGGCCCGGGGGAATAATGCCTTTCTCTCTGCCTTCCTCACAGACAACATCATATTTCTGAGCGACCAGACCAAGGAGAAATCATAGAGCGGACACGACCTCCGTGGTACCTTCCCGTTTCCAAATCATGTATAGTCTTTATAGGACAGAAATTAAAATATCCTTTTCTAAAAACGGGTGGGCACATTCTTGTCGGAAGCTGCTTCTGTGTCTCTTGTCTGCCCTCACGTGGCCCAGGTGGTCTTGTTCGCTGGCCGACCGAGAGTGTGGGCCCTCGTCCACATGCCGTGTGTGGGTGAGCAGGCACATGCAGCGATGGGAAGGCTCTGCCCCCAGGAGTGTTTGCTGGCCCCTCAGTGAACACCTAGGGTCGCCTCTGCTCAGCAGACTAGACCAGCGGTTCTCAACCTTCCTCATGCTGTGACCCTTTCATACAGGACCTCGTGTGGTGGTGACCCCCAACCATAACATTATTTTCCTTGCTACTTCATCACTGTAAGTTTGCTACTGTTAGGAATCGGGAGACCCCTGTGAAAGGGCCGTTCAACCCCCAAAGGGGTTGTGACCCCCAGGTTGAGAACCGCTGCTCTAGATGCTCGGTCCGTGGACACAGATACACTAGCCCACATGGAGGGGCTTGCTTCCCAGGAGCTGGACTGGCTTCTCCACATCCCCCCTCCCCGGGGAGGCACAGTGGCAGCACGGATGCACAGGCTACCCACCACGAAGACCTGCCGAGAGCCGGCTGTGCTCCCACATTCTCATCCCGTTTGGGCCGGCTGGCTGCGCTTTGCTGGCCCTCTTCCAGAAGAGGTGAACTTCCTCTGGCTCAGCCTCAGCGGTGGCGGCTTCCCCTGGTGTTGGCCCCTGGGTGTCTCCACGCTCCTGAACGTGTGCACACGTGCCCACCGCTGCTGTCCCTGCGGGTAGACGTCCGCACAGGCGGGGCTCCCAGTGCCCCTCCAGCCTCTGAGCAGTTGGAAAGCCTGTCGTCCTGTACTTCTTGATGGACTCCACTGGAGCATGGCTGTGCCCGCCTGACATCACGCAGACCAGCTGGTTCCTGGAACTGCCCTCGCCTTGAGCAGTGGACTCACTGCTTCCATGTTTGGCTTTGGCTCGCCCTGTGTGCTGTTGAGGTGCCAGTGGAGAAACTGCTTGAGGAACATGGGGCGACTGATACACCCCATGCCTCACCTGTGGACGAGACGGGGACTCTGCAGATGGGGCGCTTTCACAGACACCGTGATGGGAAGATGGGTGTTGTCTGTTTTCACACTGGTCGTCCTGTGCAGGCGGTGGGGGTCACAGGCCTGACAGCAGCCCAGGCTCTCCACCCTCCACTCTGACAGCCTGCTAGGGTTCTTCCCCTGTGAAGGAGGAGGCCACCGATGAAGATGTGGCTGTCTGCTCCCTGAAGACCCCAGCCTCAGGACCCCTTAGGGGCAGTCTGCTCTGGTGCTGGCTCCAAGACAGTGGGTTTGCTCTTGGCTGGAGGACCCAGGCTTCACTTTCTTCCTGTGCTGGGCCCGCCTTGAGCTACCTCTGGGCATCCACTCTCACACCTGCAAGCCCTGCATCCCAGACCTGAAGCCTGCTCTGCCCTGACCTGGTGGCTACCTGGACGGGCACCGAGAGCTGCCTGCTCACCTGGCCAGCCCCAACTGCAAGCAGATTTCTGGCCCGCTTCTCACTTGGGACATCCTTAAACAGGTATGCTTTTCTCCCAGACTTCCCCTCCCGTGCTTGTTGTTAATTCCCTCCCCACACCCCACAGCATTTCTGAGCGGGATTCGGCTGCACAGGGAACCCAGACAGGCACACGAGTTGCGTGGTGAGTCATCCGAGCTTCAGAAGAAGGTGTGTGATTAGGAATGCCTGGAACGGGATTGTGTGCTTGGTGTGGATCATGGATGGTTTTCCTTATGTCTTTTTGTGTCTGTGTGTATTAGCAGTGAGCACATTTTACTTTCATGATAATACTATTAATAAAGCTATCTTTGTTTTGGAAAAGTAACCTTCCCATTATTTCCAAGCCAGGCTGCCCTTCCCCTCTCACTTTCAGACAGCACTCCTTCTCCACCCAGTGCACCTATGTTGACGGTCAGCTTTCACAGTGTAGGCTGTCTGCTCCCATAAAGGTTTACAGCCTTGGTATCAGTGTGTGGGGTCACTAGGAGTTCAGATCAGCTTGGTAGCAGTGGGCGTGGTGAGTTTTAGTTGACAAAACAGCATGGAGGTTGAGAGCAGAAGTCTTGGCCTCCTTCCCCAGCAGCGCAGACACGGACCCTGGGGTGGGGAGGCCTCCCGGTGCAGAATAACCAGGGGGCTGTGCTTTCAGCGATGGGTTTGCAGTGAAAAAAGAGAAAGGACAGGACTTGAGATTAAAAAAGGGAAAACTGATGGAACATAGCTGCCAGCCAAGCATTCTACTAACCCTCTCTTAAAAAAGTGTGGAAGAAAGTGGAAACCAGGCAAGCCTGAGTTCTGAACCTTCCTGGGGGCACACAAGGCTGAGCCAGGCACAGCTTGCCAATCCTGAGGGAGGGAGGACACCCAAGGTAGAAGCCTGGAAGATGGTGGGTGCTTGGCTGCCCTCACAAGATGCGCCGAGCAACTTCTCCCCCTGGCTCTTCAGTCTCTGGCATTGGACATGGGCAGAGGGAGTCCACAACACACTCTACACTCTTAACTGGGCTCCCGGTGACCACTTCCCCACAGTGCTTGTGTGCACAGAATCAGAAGAGTGGGGAAAGGCAAACTGATGGCTCTCATAGTCGCCTGGACCCTGACACTTGTACTTCTACAGAGGACAGTGACACCCACTCCCCGGCCCGCATTGTGGGGGGTGGCGGGGTGGTCAGCTTGCCCTGAGAGAAGCCAGTATTAGATGAACATGCACTGGAGAGGGGTGAACTTGGCTAGACCACCATGGGGGAAATCCTTGTGTGAGAAATGGCTGACTCCCAACTGTCTACAGTTCCAGGCTTGAGATGCGGCCTGTTTCTCAACTCACAGAAGGGATTAATTTACAGAGATGCTGGACCCTGCTCTGGTCCAGTGAAGGTCAGAGCATGTCGAGTATTGCCTTCTCTGTCCCTGCGTGACAGTGTTTGGGTCATTGGCTTAAACCCAGGGACAAGGGAACAACAAGCGATCCAAATTGGTGGGGAGGTGGGTGTGGGAGACCTGGTA
>NW_022103920.1:5580181-5581721 GCF_000313985.2 Echinops telfairi | reverse complement strand
AGTTGTATGAGCCCCTAATAAAATGTTAAAAAAAAAAAAGAAAAACAAACAAAAAAACACAGGAGTTGACCTCAAGACCTGGGCGGGGTCGTAGTTCATTTTCCCTGTCATCAACTCCTCAGAATAGGCTGTTGGCACATGACTCAGCCACCCTTAAATCTTCAAGAACTGTAGCAAGTGCACAGGGAGTACTTTTCATTCTATCACCTGAATAACAAAGACAAGTAAAAAACATCATGAAAGCAGCCAGTTTCTGTGCACGTGAGAAAACAAGCAGGGATGGCACAGGAGACATCTCCAGGGAAGAAGAGGCTGTGGATGGTCCAATAGGGCGTTTAGACGAATGATCATCAGCTGTTTTAAATGAATGGAAGAAAATTTGGCAAAAATTTTGGGGAACGAACCAAAAAACCCCAGAAGATAGAAGAACTCAGAAAAGCACAAAAACAATCTGACAAATGGGGTGTGTCATTAATCATGGCACAGTTTGGAGGGAAAAGAGATAAATGGCTCTGTAAGGCCCACCCGCCTCTCTCGCTCTCTGGTGATCAGACCAGTGTGCTGCTGCTTTAGCTACTTCTCTTCATCAACCTGTGAGCTACACTACCTGTGGGCCAAGCCAATTGTGGGTCGTGTTGTTAGAGCTTGAGGCTCCTTCAAGACCTGCTATGCCATGCTGCTGGTGTGTACATCGTGTGTGCTTGAGGCTGGTGGATCCTGTCACCTTGTGTTGCATACATTCAATATCCAATCTGGGCCTGCTTCGCTAAGCTCCTGAGCTACTGACTTGGTGACCCACTCTGTTGTTTGCTGCCTGTCGGCAGACTGCTTACCTTGCCTAAAGGAGGACTCCGCTGTCTGCTTCCTTGACCTTGGACCCAGCAGCCCAAGTGACTTGAAGGACTTCCAGTGTATTAACTGTTCAACAGAAGTGAACCCTTTGTATTGCTGTGTGGACTAATTATCCTTCTCACTGTATAAACCTATCTCTCTCTCTCTAGTAATCATAAGTGTCCTGGTTTTGTTTCTCTAACCCTGCCTAACACAGTACCGGGGGTGGTTAGAGAAACAAGATCATAAGTAATGGGATTCTCAAATTGGTCCTCCAGTCTGATTAGGCCTAACAGCACTGAGAATGCTGCCTCTACCCCTAAAGGCATGGATAAGTCTGCTACTCTCACTAGAGAGGGTGGTGTCAATCCATGGTGTGAAGTTGAAAAGCTAACATCCACACTATCACCACCAATGAATGAAGTGCTGGTGAGAGGAGAGGCTCTGGGTGATCGTGTCTTTGATATTTTCCAGCAGTTTTGTCAGGATGAGGAGCATAGGGAAGCTGGTTGTCTGTTCCTCTTTACAACAAAAAATGTGATCAAGGAAAGGGATAATTTCAGAACCTCAGAAGCATGTCTCAAGTGCCAACCAACAAACCAAAAAGCTTCTGCATGTGCTACAAAGGAGAGCCTTCTCCTCCAGGAACAGAGCCGACATTGCTGAGAACCAGATCCAGAGTCTCATCACACGAGTAGCTGAGTTACAG
>NW_022103920.1:5567223-5579501 GCF_000313985.2 Echinops telfairi | reverse complement strand
CTGACCTACTTTGGTACACTGTAGAACAGTGGTTCTCAGCCTTCCTAATGCCTCAACCTTTTGATACAGTTCCTCATGTTGTGGTGACCCCCAACCATAAAATTTTCATTGCTACTTCATAACTGTAATTTTGCTCCTGTTATGAATCCTAATGTAAACATCTGATATGCAGGATGTATTAGGCAACCCCTGTGAAAGGGTCATTGGACCCCCAAAGGGGTTGTGACCCACAGGTTGAGAACCGCTGCTGTAGAAGAAGGCATCCAAAACCTTAGGGAAATTGGTATGTTGGAGGAATGGATCTATCAGAATAATCCCATAAACCCCCAAAAAAGGAGTGCCCCAAGCACATTCACCACAACCACAAGGAACAAGTTTGTGGAGTGGCCCCAGCTTCTCTGAAGACCCCTGTGATTGCTATTGTATGTGCACCAGGATTAACAGTGGGAACTGCCCTACAATGGGGCTGCTTGGGCCCCGTGGTGGGAAGGCGTAGGTGTCCACTGAATCAACAGAGGTGGGCTTAGTTATCGTAATGGACAGCAAGGTTTCCATAGTAATCAAAACAACCTGTTTTGTGTGGACTTATTGCATTGGCTACTTGGCCACAGTGTCCCTAGGAGTGAAATATATGGGAAACCTACTAAATATTTATACAGGCAGAAGAATGCCAGATCAGGTAAACAGCAGAATAGAGAGTCACGACCATTCAATCAGTTCCCAGAACTGAGCCAGTTTACAGACCCACAACACCTTGGATGAGGAGAAAGCCAGGCCCCTTTGAAGGAGGACCCTGCTACATCACCACGAAGGTTTATACTGTTAGGCTTTCTTATAACCTTCCCCAAAGGGACCTGCAACCTTTCACAAGAGTGCCTGTTCATTGGGAGAAAGGAAATAAGATATTTTCATTGAAGGAATTTGTAAAAACAAGACTAACTGTGGCAGTTACATAATCTACTGTCAACTTGAGCAAAGGGGTGGAGTCTAGCCTGTCAATCAGGTCAAAGCCAATATGGCCTGTCTGTGGGCATGGCCTTCTGAGGATTCTCTGGGAACTCCTGTCTTCCTCCCTGGAGGTGGGACATATACTCTCTGCTTTATCTTCCTGCTGACAAGACACATGGAGCCATGCTGAGACCAGCTAGAGCCCTAGAGCTGGAGAAGACACATGGAGACCCAGGCCAGCACTGAGATCCTTCCACTGCCACTGTCTACAAGACTTTCCCCTCACAGACCTGTGATCTTCATGCATTCGGCATTATTGCATGGCTGTGTGAGCATGAAGAGGAATTTGTAGACTGGTATCAGGGCTAATATCAGACTTATTGACTTGTCCTGGACTGGGCCTGGATGTTTCCTTAATATACAGCTACTCTTTGATATAAAGCTCTTTCTTATACACAGATGAATGTCTATTGATTTGTTTCTCTAGTCAACTCATACTAACACACTAACCTTACAAAAAATACTAAAGGGAGTTCTTTGGGCAGGGAAGCAGCAACAGACAGAAACTTGACATCAACATACAAGACACCATTACTGAGAAACAACCCATTTAAGTAATACAAAAAATGAAAACCAAAACCAAAATGGAAACATAAAATGCTGTATTAAAGACAAAAAACAAGTAATAGCTCACTGTCATCAGGTCAGTTCTGAATCAGCAACCAGAGGACAGAGTAGAGCTGCCCCTGTGGGTTTCTGAGACTTAACTATTTATGGGGAGTAGAAAGCCTCATCTTTCTCACGGGGAGTGGCCAGTGGTTTTGGCCTTGTGGCTAGCAGCACAGTACACAACCCTCTATGGTTGTTATATAATTTGATGTCAACTTGATATATAAAAGCATAGGGGTCAAGTCTACCCTGTCATTTGGGTCACAGCCTGATGGCACCTCCTTGTGGGGATGACCTCATAAGGGAACATTTTTGGGAACACCCCTCTCTCCTCTCTCTCACCTTCCTGTGAGTCACTCTGAGACAAGTCAGAGCCTTGGCGATGCATCTACCACCATGGGATCCACACACTTTGCACCCACCAGCCTGTGATCTTCCTGCATTCTGCATCATTGCATGTGGCTGTGTCAGTCTGAAGAGGGACTTATGGACCATGTTTGAACTTAAAGACTTACTTGGACGGGGCTGGGATATTTTCCTGATATATAGCTACTTCTTGATCTAAAGCTCTTTCTTACATATATGAGTCTCCCTGGATTTGATTCTCTAGCCAACCCAGCCTAACACACCCACTATATGACCAGGGCTCCTGGAAGAAAGAATAGAAATTAAATAGTTGAATGGAGAGGACATTTGAAAAGATAACAAACTGCCTTAAACTTGGAAACAAAATACTTAAAACACAAACCTCAAAGAAAATGATAAACTTCAACAAAATAAAAAAGAAGAAAACCACAAAAACTTACTAAATCGTAATATTATATATATATATAATATATATATATAATATATAAAATCCACAAAATGAAAACACAAAATATTATGATGAGCAAAGAAACCAATAACATCATAAAAATTAAAAATGGCAGCAATAAAACCACACCTGTCAATAACATTTGATGTAAATGGGTTAAATTCATGAGTTAAGAGACAGAGACTAGCAGAATTGATAAGAAATTGTGTTCCACTCATACACTGCTTATAAGAAACCTCAGATATAAAGACAAAGACAGACTAAAATTCAAAGGATGGGGAAAAAATTAAGGTAATGGTAAGAAAGAGAAAGCAGGAGTAGCAATATTAACTTCTGACAAAATAGACGCCAAAGTAAAGCTCATTACAAGAGCTAAAAAAGGCCATTATATAATAAAGCCATAAACAAGAGAACATAGTCACAATACACTGTGGGAAACTTAGACCTGGGAAGAGAGTGTATGCATACAAATTTTCTACGCTCATATCCTAAGAAGTCTGGAAGTCTGAGACTTTCATGGAGGGAGGCTTTTACATCCGTGGGCTGGAGATAAATCCCAGTCACACTCTCCTAACTAAAGTCGTTCCCTACAGTGTCCTCCTGTAATAATTCCAATTATAAGGTGCTGCTTGTAAGCACATGGTTGCTACTATACACTTGAAGGTTAACTGCTTGAAGGCTATCTGCCTGAACGTTGTCTGCCATCAACCAGACCATCCTACCTTGAGTCCAACCCACTCCCTTCTGATAAGAATCCTAGATTGTACCACTGGAGAAGAGCTCAGGGATGCTTAAGATTAAGCCACTTTAGAGATGACCAAGGTTAAGGTACCATCTTAACTCTAGAACCCATCCATCTTGTTACACATGTGTTCACCAGGGCTTGCTAGCCCAAGATCATATAAGCCTATTGAGAGAATACATTCCGCTCTCTCTTGATCCTGCCATCAGAAAAGGTGAGGTCCTACATGCCTTGTCTGATGTTTCTTTAATTGAACCTTCCATTACACAACCGCTCCTTAGGACCCATTCAGTTGTGGTGGCTGGTCCCCCACAATAAACATCTATGAACCTTATGAAAGATCTTCAAAATGCATTAATCAAACTTATAGTTGAAGAGATGAACAATAACACAATAATATCATTTTCAAGGAAGACAGATCATCTGGAAAGAAAATCGACAAAGATACAAAACTAAATAATGCAACCAACTTGGTCTTTTACACATATATAGAGCACATCAGCCAACAACAGAATATGCATTTTTCTTGAGCACTCGTGGAATATACTCCAGAATAGATCAAATATTAGGTCACATAAACAAACAAAAAACTGCCGCCAAGTCTATGCTGACTCATAGTGACTCTATAGGACAGGGTAGAACTGCCCTGTGAGTTTCCAAGACTGTAACTCTTTACAGGAGTAGAAAGCTCCATCTTTTTCCCACAGAGCAGTGGTGGCTTTGAACTGCTGGCCTTGCAGTTAGTAGCCCAACACATCACCACCACACAACCAGGGCTCCTACAGGTGAAAAGCAAGCATTGGTAAGTTAAAAAACATTGAGATACTACAGACATTTTTTTAATCTATGAAATTTGAAATCAACAGCAGGAAGGTCTAGTCCCCACCCCACCCCCACCCCCAAATCAATTGCATGGAAATTGGACAACATTTTACTTAAAAATTACTGAGTGCTTGAAGAAATAATGAGGGAAGAGATAAAGAGTGCAAGTTCAAAATTCCTCAAAACAAATGATAAACATGCAGCATACCAAGACCTTCAGGACACAGCAAAAGCTGTTCTCAGAGGACAATTCATAGCAATAGAAACAAACATCAAAAAGAAAAAAGGAGGAGAAAAAGAAGGAGCTTAATATAAGCTATAACACAAACAACAATTAGAAAAAGATCACTGTGGTAGCTACAGAATCTCATGTCAACTTGAGGGTATTAATAGTGAAGGGGTGGAGTCCAGCCTGCCAATCAGGTCACAGCCTGATGATGCCTCCTTGTGGGCATGGACTTCTCAAGAGGATTTTGGGAACTTCCTTGTGCTCTGCTTCACCTTCCTGTTGATGAGCCATGTGGAGCCACGCTGAGGCCTGAGCAAGCCATGCAGTGGAGACCTGTGCCAACTGTTGAGATACTCAGAGAACTGGAGGAGCCACAAGGAGACTCACCAGCGCTGAGATGCTTCCACCACCATTGTATCCACAATACTTTGCACCCACCAGCCTGTGATCTTCCTGCATCCTGCCTCATTGTATGTTCTGCAGGAGTCTGAAGAGTAATTTATGGAGCAGTATTGGACTCACGGGCTAATATCAGACTTACGGACTTGATTTGGACTGAGCTGGGGCGTTTTCTCAATATACAGTTGTTCTTTGATGTAAAACTCTCTCTTACACACATGAGTGTCTCTGATTTGTTCCTGAAGCCGACCCGGCCTAACATATCCAGCAAACAAACCTTCAGTCACCAGAAGAACAGAAATAATAAAATTAGAGTAGAAATAGGTGTATCAGAAAAAAAATAGAAAAAAGTCAACAAAACAAGAAGTTGGTTCTTTGAAAGGATTAACAAAATTGATATACCAGTGGCAAACCTAAGATAGGAAGGAATAAAACAAATATTATGAATAAGAAATAAAATGGGAAACATC
Organism: Echinops telfairi; assembly: GCF_000313985.2. NCBI lineage: Eukaryota > Metazoa > Chordata > Mammalia > Afrosoricida > Tenrecidae > Echinops > Echinops telfairi. Next base: position 5,574,408 of record NW_022103920.1, on the reverse strand, counting down.
ACAACAAAATCAATCGAAGTAAAAAAGATAATTAAAAAATATTATGAAGGTCTGTATTCCAACAAATGCAAAAACCTAGAAGAAATAGATGAAATTCTATACACACATTACCTTTCTAAATGAACACAAATTGATATAGAAAACACTAACCTAGATAACAAGAAAAAAAAATCTGGTAATTTAAGAAACCTGTGTTAGGTCAGGTTGACTAGAGAAACCGATTGAAAGACTCTCACGTATCCATAAAAGAAAGTGTTATATCAGGAACTAATTACATATCAAACAAATATCCCAGCTCAATCCAGATCAAGTCCATAAGTCTGATACTAGTCCATAAGCCCCTCTTCAGACTCACGCAGCCACATGCAATGATGCAGAATGCAGGAAGATCACGGACCCATGGGTGCAAAGTCATGTGGATCCAATGGTGGTGGCTGTGCCACAGGGTTTGAGCGGGCAGCTTCAGCCAACAGGAAGGTGAAGACAGAGAGAGTGGAGGTTCCCAGACCCTTTTTATGAGAAGGCTACACCCACAGGAAGGCATTCTCAGGCTGTGGCTTGATTAAAAAGCTAGACTCTACCCTTGGACTCTGTTTATCGAGTTGATATGAAATCATGTAACTACTACAAAACCCAACATCAAAAAGTGCAGGACCGGGTGCTTTTACTGGGGAATTCTACTAAACATCTAGAGAAAATTTAGCACCAGTTTTACACAAACGATTTCAGCATACAGAAGAGAGCAATGTACTACCACACTCATTTTGTGAAGCAAGTTTAACTCTGTTATCAAAACAAGGAAATACATAATATAAAATGTATAGGTTAATATCCCTTATGAATATAGATACCAAAAATTTCAACCAAATTCTAATGAACAGAACTGAAGAAAACATTAATAAAAATATGTTAGGATTAGTGGGGTGATATGAGGTATTCAAGGATGGTTCATTATTAGAAAAACAATAATAAAGCCTACCATATAAATAAGAATGAGTCATATGAATGCATTAATTGATGCATTCAATAAAATTAAACATACATTCTTGATAAAAGCACTTAATAGGATAGAAGGGAAATTTCACAGTATAATAGGAGGCATACATGCAAAACCAATGGCGAACATTTCACGCAAAGTAGAGAAACTGAAAGCATGCCCCTCTGAATGGGAACTAGACAGGAAGGCCCTTGATCATTCTCAATTATTATAGTTCTGGAATCTTTTCCAGAGCTTGTTGACATAAAAAATAAATAACACCCTAATAGGCAAAGCAGAAGCAAAACTCTATTTGCAGATGATTTGGTCATATATATAGAAAATCCTCCAAATTCAATAAGAATACTTATGGAACGAATTGAAAAAAATTAACAATATAGCAGGCTATAAGATCAATGTACAAAAATCAATAGGATGCTTGTATATTAAAAAAGACGACTCAGAAAAGGAAATTATAAAAAATAATTTACATTAACCACCCCAGAGATTAAATATTTAGGAATAAACTTAGAGAAACAAAAGATTGATACAAAGAAATCTATAAAACCCTTCTATGAGGAACCGAAAGAGACTTGTATATATGCAAGAATGTTACATGTTCATGGGTTGGAAGACTAAATATATGGAAAATGTTATATACGGTGACCAGAAGCATTCTGTAAACTCTATGTGATTCTGATCCAAACTCCAGCACAATTCTTCAAAGAAATGAAACGCTAATCATCAACTTTATATAGATAGCAAAGAAACCCAAGATGAATGAAATACTATTGAAAAACTGAAACAAAGGAGACAGTCTCTCACTTTCCAATTTCCAAACCTATTACATAGCCACAGTAACCCAAAACCTTGCTATTGGTATGCCAATGTATTTTCTTTTTATGTGCTTATTGCATATCTTTCCTTTGTTCAGGTATGATATATCAGATACAATTGGACTGTGTTTTCATTTATATATATGATAGATGATTGATGATAAGTATAAGTGTGATTTCATCAGTGTCTGGAAATTATATAAGTATATATGGCTAAAGAATTGTGTACAGGTGCCAGGTTGGCAAGGGGTGGATTGAGGTGGTTAGTTTATTGTGCCAGCCTGGCCGATAAACACATGTGGGATTAATTGAAGGGAGAAGAGATAAATGGCTTGGCGAGCCTCGCCTTTCTTGTCTCTCGCTCTTTGATCATCAGACCAGTGTGCGGCTGCCTTGTTTGCTCTGTGCCTCAATTTGCAAGCTACACTACCTGTGGTCTGTGTTACTATAATCTGAGGTCCCTTTAAGACCTGCTTCACCACACAATTGGAATTTACATCTCTTGAGCTGGGGACTGAATGTTGGTGGCCTGGCGGACAGTTGGTGACTTGCCTTGCTGTTTGCTGCCTGGATCTCTCTACAGAGGACTACCTGGAGGCCCTCAAGACTTGAAGGACTGCCAGTGTCTCACAACTCTCTCACGGGAGTGAGTTGCTCTGAGCTATTTGTACTGCTTTATAATTTAACTGTTCATTTCTTGTGTTATCTATCTTTATAAATATATATATAAAATTATTAGCAATCTGGTTTTGTCTCTCTAGAGAACCCTGTCTAACACATTTTGGTACTGAGAGTGGGGTTCAAACCCACGTGGGCACTAGCCCATTGGATTCTCTACCTGGTGAATCTATTGCAAAAAGGAAAAAAAAAACTGTGCTTTCAAACAGGAGTAACCAGACATCAACGTACGGAGCATCCACACAAAGATCAGACAACAGGAAAGGGAGATATGAGTGGAAAGAATAAAAGTCCAACCATGTTTTGCTGTTATGTAGAAGAAAATCGGGAGCAAGCATATTCACATGCATTGTAAATATATTCATATGAATTTCAAGAAAAGCCAACAGAGCGGTGAATAGAGGCAAAACCAGGTGGATGGATGAAAAGAAAAACAAGCTGAAACACATCAAAAAAGAAGTAGGCACAATAAAAATAAGAATGATTATTAAGTAGTATGGAGGTGAAAATGGCTGCAAGTTCAGCAACTGACAGAGAAAAGAAAGAAACGAGAAAACTGTACAGTGTAATGGGGAACAACGTTAGCCAATACGGGATCAGAAGAATATAGAAGGTAGAGAAGATCCCATATATGCATAACTGGAAATTCACCCCCCCCAAAAGACAAACAAACAAAACAGCCTAACATGGAAACTTTCCAGAAGTAAAAGGCTGATGTTGCATATTTAAAGGGTATATTAAAAAGAAAAGAAAAAAAAAAGCATTCTGGACACTTCCCTAGATAGTCTCCATGTGCCCTCTAGTTCTAAACAAATTGTCAAGTGATGATGAGAGCAGGGCCCACATAGACATTCAGAATGTGAATTATGTTTACAATCCTGCAACCATATGAAAAGTGCTGCCGCTCATCCTGGTCAAAGTCAGCCAGGCACAGTTGTAGCCAAGCACAGCGTGTCTGCTGGACACAGGGCCATGCTGTGCTTGATCTGCCAGCCTGTTGGCATAGATCAACATGGGTCGTGTACTCACACAAATTTCAAAAGGGCTTAGAGGCTATCCTTTGTTATTGTTCTTTTTGGGGAATATCCGGATAGGCAAGACTATGTGGTGGGTCACAGAAATGACCTGGGGGTTCCCTGGTGTGAGGCAAGCTCTGGGGGGCATGTCTTTCCATGTGCATCCAAGGTCAGTGGCCCTGAGTGTTTTCTGTCTGATGCACCTCCACTTCCTTCAGGGAGATTCTGACAGTGCTCTATGGCGGGGTTCTGATAGATCCCCTTTTGTGTGTGTCTCTGGGTCTTTCCTACTGGGGGACAAGACTTCTAGATCTTTTTAGTGACCGTACCTCCTTCTGGCAGCACCTCTCTGTCTGTCTGGGTGGTTCAGAGTCCCACTTCCTTTGAAACTAAGCCCAAGTCTCCACCTTGTTTGTGATTCATTTCTCTCTTGTCCCGTGACACAGGACACGGCTCTATTTGCATTCAGCAAAGAGCTGCTGAATTTGAGCATAGATGAAACATGATAATCTGTGCCATCTGTGAAGAGGGCAGATTCACCTGGAAAGGGCCAGAGAGGACCCACTCACCTGTGCTCTATGATGGACTGAACCGGGCAGACTAAGGAAACGGGCACAGGGAAGCCAGCGACTCAGAGCGGTGTTCCATGTCAGCAAGGAGGTGGTACATCCACGGAAACGACCAGAGCTAGACTTCCAGAAGACATGCTGGGACTTGCTGAGTGGGTGTTTCTGGCTCAGTCCATTGCTCAATTCCTTCTGGGGCTGCTGGCGAATGGTTTCATTGGGCTGTTCAATGGCCGTGGATGGCTCAAGAGCAAGAGAATCTCGTTGTATGACTCGATTGTCACCACCCTGGCCCTCTCCCGGATGGTTCTGCTGTGGGTTCTCCTGTTTGATGGGGTTTTGATATTATTCTCTCCCAACGAACACGAGAGAGGGATTGTCATGAAGCTGATCGATCTCTTCTGGACATTTACAAATCATCTGAGCATCTGGCTCACCACCTGCCTGGGTGTCCTGTACTGCCTGAAGATCTCCAGTTTCTCCCATCCCACTTTCCTCTGGCTCAAGTGGAGGGTCTCCAGGGTGGTCATGTGGGTGCTGCTGGGCGCCCTACTCTTGTCCTTGGGAAGTACTCTGTCTCTGATCCGTGAATTTAAGAACTACTCCAGTATCACAGTGAATATGACAGGTGACCTGAGAGACAATATACACAACTACAAGCTGATCCATGTCCTTGGGACTCTGTGGTACCTCCCTCCCTTGGTGATGACCCTGGCCTCCTACTGCCTGCTCCTCCTCTCCTTGGGGAGACACACCCGTCAGATGCAGTACACTGGGGCTGGCTCCGGGGACTTTAGCACCGAAGCCCACAAGAGGGCCACCAGCATCATCCTCTCCTTCTTCTTCCTCTTCCTGCTCAACTTCCTCTCCTTTTCAATCGCTTCATCTAGTTATTTCTTTCCAAAGGCCAAGCTGGCAGTGATGGTTGGAGAGGCCATCACAATGCTGTATGCCATGGGCCACTCATTTATCCTCATCCTGGGGAACCCCAAGATGAGGCAGGCATTTGTGAGGCTGCTACGGGGTGAATCTGGGGGTTTGAAGCCTGGATCCATGGGACCCTTCTCTTCATAGAAGGGCAGAGGGTCACGATGGACCTTCTGCAGCTATAGCTCCATGGTCCCTCCAGACCCTTCCTGAAGGAGGGTAACGACTCTTACTCTCAGTCCTGCATGCTGCGTGATTCAAGGTGAGGAGAACACTTGCAATGGCCCCTCTCTGTGGCTTTCTGGAGGGAAGAAGCTGTGAGAACGTGCTACTCCGTAGACACAGTTGCTTTTCGGTGCCACCAAGTTGGTTCCGACTCATAGTAACACGGTGCGCATCAGAAGGAAACACCGTTTGGTCCTGGGCCACCCTCACAGCTGCTTTTATGTTTGAGTCTATTGGCACACGCCCCATGTCAGTCATCTCCTGAGGATCTTCTTATCTTTCTTTCTTTCTTTCTTTCTTTTACAGCCCCTCCACTTTACCAAGACGCCCTTTTCCAGGGACTGGTTTGTATTGGTAACATGTCGATGGCACTTGAGACAAAATCTGACCATCCTTCCTTCTAAAGAGCATACTGACTGTACTTCCTCCAAGACAAATCTGTTTCTTCTTCTCACAGCCGATGGTCTTTCAATAGTCTTCACCAATTCTAGAATTTGAACGCATCGATTCTTTTGTGCTTTCCCTTATTCATTGTCTAACCGCCACATGCACAGCAGGCCGACGAAAATACCGTGGCTTGGATCAGGTGCCCCTTTGTCTCCAGAGTGACATCCTTGATCTTCAGCACGTGAAAGAGGGCTGCACAGCAGATTTGCCGAATGTGCTATGATGTTTGATTTCTCAACGGTTCCTTCTGTGACCTTTGCCTGTGGGTCCAATAAAAAATGGAACCTTTGACCACTTTTATCTTTTCTCATTTATTACGATGGCGTCTTTTGAGCTGGTGGTGAGGAATTTGGGTTTCTTTACAATGAGTTGTAATCCACGTCGAAGGTTGCAGTCCTCGGTTTCCCTCAACGCGTGCTTCAGGTCCTCCTAGCTTTCAGCAAGCCACATTGCCATGGTCACATCACTGGTTGTAATAAGTCCTCCCCCAAGACGGATGTCACATTCCATCTTTTCAGATTATTTTCACAGCATGCAGATGGAGTAAGTGTGGTGGGTGGACCCAACTCTGACACCTACCTTTTCTGATTTTAAACCTGAAGGAGTCCCTCCTTCTGTTTGTCTGTTTGACTCTTGGTACATGTATACTTTCCACAGGAGCACAATGAAATGTTCTGGAATTTCAGTTCTTTTCAATGTTATCCATAGTTATGATCCACATAACTAAAGATGCTTGCATAGTTAATAAAACACGAGTAAACATCTTTCTAGTGTCCTCTGCTTTCAGCCAAGATGCATCTGACATCAATAGTCATATCCCTCTGTCAAGTCCTCTTCTGAATCCAACCAGGATTTCTGGCAGCTCCCTCTCAAGGTACTATTGCCATAATTTTGAATAATCTTCAGTAAAATCTTACTTGTATGTGATATTAATGATATTGTTTGATACTTTCTGCATTTTGTTGGGTCATCTTCCTTTGGAATCAGCACAAATATTGATTCTCTTTTAGTTAGTTGGCTAAGGCGTTTTCTTCCATATTTCTGCCATTGATGAATGGGTGTGTTAAGCATATCATCAGATTGTTGAAATATTTAAATTCGTATTCTATCAATTCCTGGGGCTCTGCTTTTCTGTAATGCCTTCAGTACAACTTGGAGTTCTTCCTTCAATACCATCCGTTCTTGATCATACGCTACCTCTTGAGATGTCTGAATACTGACTGGTTCTTTGTGATATGCTGACTTTCTGTCTCCATCTTCTTTTGATGTTTCTGCCTCATTAAATATTCTGCTAACAGAATCTTCAATATTACAGCTTGAGGGCTGAATTTTTTCTTTAGTCCTTCCAGTTTGATCTATGCCGCGTGCGGTTTTCTCTTTTAAGTTTTTAAATTCCCATCTGTGCATAAGTCATTTTAAAAAATCATTTTATTAGGGGCTCATACAACTCATCACAATCCATACATACATCAATTGTGTAAAGCACATTTGTACATTCATTGCCTTCATCATTC
>NW_022103920.1:5564954-5566026 GCF_000313985.2 Echinops telfairi | reverse complement strand
TACCTTTCCCCCACCTCCCCTTCTCCCATGTCCCCCCGGAAGTGTCAGTTCCCTTGTTTTCTCTTCCAGATTGTTCATCCAGCCTATCTTATTTAGACAGACCTGCGGAGATAATAACATGCACAAAAACAAGAGAGCAAAACCAGGCAACAATATACAGCAAAAGAACAACAACAACAGCAAACCAATGACAAAAAACAAACAAACAAAACAAAACACAACAAGAAAGAAAAGCTGTAGTTCGTTCAAAGATTGTTTGTTGGCCTTTAGGAGTATATTCTAGTCCAGTCTGTTGAGACAACACACTCTGGCCCCAAAGTCCACCTTCAGCATTCCCTGGGGACCTCACTGCTCTGTACCCTTGCTGTTCTGTTGCACCCCCTTAGTGTTTTGCCTTGGTGTGGTGGGTTCAGATCGGGTGCAATTCCCACACTGTGTCTCTGGTGTTGTCCCCTGTAGGGCTATAGGTCAGTGAGGGGCACCATGTCTCATAGTGGGGTCGGCCATGTGGTCCTCTCTGTGGACTGGCTGCTCTAACTGGGAACATCGTCCTCATGGCCTGGTGGATGCGTAAGTCATTGTAATGCCTTTCTTTGTCTATTCAACCTATCCTGGGAGATTTTCCTGTTTAGCCTTCTTTCATCATAAGTTGTTCTATTTGCTTTTTAGCCAATCTACATTCCAGAGCAAGTTTCTGAGCCTCTTTGGACATCCTCGAGCTCTGTTATTTTTTCTTGGCTTTTGATGATGTTTTGCTATCCTCCTGTGCGAGGTCCTCCGTGTCACTCCACAGATCAGCAGGTCCTCGCCATGGCTGTTCAGTGCTGTCAAATCTGATTTTGAGATTTTGCTGATTTTGATTGGTATACCCTCAAGGTTGTATTTTCGCTCTCCTGGAATTATTTTAATTTTTGAATTAAACTTTTGAATTAAATTATTAGATTTTTGTACCTGAACTTTTTGATGAGCAACTGATGATCTGTTCTACAGCCAGCCCCTGACCTTGCTTTGGTTGCTGATTTTAGCTTCTCCCATTTCTCTTCTCATAGATATAATCAATTTGCTTCTTGTG
>NW_022103920.1:5562038-5563101 GCF_000313985.2 Echinops telfairi | reverse complement strand
CTAACCTCAAGGCCAGCAGAAACCACGAGTAGCTCTGAAAGATAAAGATGAGGCTTTTTATTATTGTAAAGAGTTACAGCCCCAGAAGCCCACGGGGTAGTTCTCCTCTATCCTATGAGGCCAATATGAGTCAGAATCAAATTGATGACAATGAGTTTGGTTCCTTTGAGGGTTTAAATGTCAATTTACTCAGTTGCAAAATGAGATAGTCATCATATTTTTCTGATGGGGTTGATGGTCAACATGTTATGAAATACTGTTGTTGGATGCTGACTGTTGATGGCTTCATGCACAATGGGATGTAATGGACACTGGGCTAAGTGTTGTACTGCCAGTCCAAGGATCAGCAGTTCAATCTCAGCATCTGCTTAGTGGGAGAGAGATGTATCAGTCAACTTCTGGAAAGATATACTGCACTGGAAACACTGGGGGGGGGGGCAATTGTAGCTGTCCTACAAGGTCAGCATTGACTTGATGGCAATGAGTTTGGATTTGAGTTGGTGCCTCTGAGCTAGACTTCGGAACTCAGGGTGTGGAGTCCAGCAGAAGGCTTTCTCGTTGTATTAGCCTTGGAGGGAGTTCCTTTCTCCTTTCAACGTCTGTGGGTTTGGGATTCTTGGAGATCTCCATAAATCTTCTCTTGGGTCTAACTTTTCCAACATGGGGACCTTGTGTCCCAAGAATGTGCTTCCTTCCAAGTGCTTCCTTGTTGGTGATTGTAGGACTCTCCTCTCTGCTGCTGTCTCTCTTCTAAGTTTGAAGGAATTGCAGTCCACGCCCTTGAGAAACTGCCCTCACCTTGAATCAGTGCTGGGCCCTGAGTAAGGGTGTTGCATTCTAGCTTGATCTTCTTACAATTGATGGTATCCTGGGGGATGATTACACTAATATATAACTGCCAAACTGCTTAGAATCAGGGCCCAGCCAAGTCAGCCATATTTTTAGGGGATTCATATATTTTGGAGGATCTAGAAACACAGTTTAACCCCCAGTTCAAGTTTCCACATGCACATTCTAGTAACGTTGATTAAATCCTTCAAGCTGTGCAATCATTTTTTGCCCT
>NW_022103920.1:5558643-5559957 GCF_000313985.2 Echinops telfairi | reverse complement strand
GGCACCCGCTGATGGCAGCAGTTCAGACACCGTGGTTTCTCTCACAGGGCTGGGCTTGCAGCAAGAAAGGGGCATCTCCAAGTGACAAGTACTAATACTAAAAGAGGAGAAAAATAAGGACCGAGACCAGAATAGCGGGCGCCACCCAAAAAGAGGGTTCCTGATGATAGGTGATTTTCTTGGTGCTGTGAAGACTGAGACTACGGGTTTGAGCGTAAGGTGCGCACCACAGCAAGCCCAGGATAGAATGCGTGAAGACCAATGTTGCGGGTTCTGATAAATGACAGCCACTATACTGTCTGAAATTTAGATGGGTCGCTCTCTCTCCAGCTGTTCCTTTGCAGGGCTACAGGTCTCTCTGGCCTCAGGTTTCCACATGTGGGTGTGAAGTGCCCCGAGGGGGCCTGTGTGAACCCTGAAACTCCTTCTATCCTTTATTAAAACCCACTTGGATCACAAACCCGGCTTCCATGTGAATTCTTTCAAGGGTGAAGCCAACGACTGAGGTTTTCTAACTCGAGAAACCTAACAGCCGGCATACTTTTTCCTGGGTAACTTATCCTAGTCCCTTTACGTTGGAATTAGGAGGCCATATTGAAAATAGTGGCCACTCATAAGAGCATTGTCGATGGCTCATGGCTGTGACTTTAGCTCCAGAATCCGAAATTCCTAAAATCTTTAATTCCATGTGGGACTGCTTTGCTGGACCATGATGGCATTCCCAAACACTCCATGACCTATGAGTTCAGATTGCTCAGAAGCTCTTTCCCAAGTGACTTATTTTACTGATAGAAATGTAAGGAAGCAAATTAATTGCCTTAAGCAATCTTGCTTCTTTATAGACCAAGGAACTTCAGACTTAACTACTGCACTAATTTTTCTTCATAACCTTGATCAATATCCAGTAACGATCTGATATCTATAGAAATTAGGTTGGACCTTCCTCATACACACTATATAGTCAATTTAGGGTTAGGGTTAGTGCTAGAGCTAGGGCTAGGGCTAGAAATAGGGGTACAGTTTAGGGTTTAGAGTTTAGGATTTGGGTTACGGTTAAGGTTTGGGTTTGGGTTTTAGGGTTAGGGATAGGGTTAGGGTTACGGTTAGGGTTAGGGTTAGGGATAGGGTTTTAGGGTTAGAGTTAGGGTTAGGGTTACGGTTAGGGATAGGGTTAGGGTGAGGGTTAGAGTTTTACAGTTAGGGATAGGGTTAGGGTTAGGGATAGGGTTAGGGTGAGAGCTAGGGTTAGGCTTAGGGATAGGGTTAGGGATAGGGATAGGGTTAGGGATAGGGTTAGGGTTAGGGATAGGTTAG
>NW_022103920.1:5547872-5556963 GCF_000313985.2 Echinops telfairi | reverse complement strand
TATTTTTCATCATTGTTACATGCACCCTGACTGGCTTATCTCCTCCCCGAGACGCCTCTGCAAGGGGATTTCCAGTGGCCTACTGATGGGTTTTGGGTCTCCACTCCGCAGTCCCCCCATCATTCACTATGGTAAGACCACTTTTAAAGGTAACAACTCATGTATCATTTGTCGAGGACTCAAGCAAGCGTGGACAGAAACAGAAACAATATAATTTCAAAAGAGCAATTAAGCATTGCAAGGTCAGAACAGTCAAAACGAATTATAATGTCCTAACCGGGGAACATGAGAGTGCATTTTAAAATTAATCACCGGTGGAGATTTCCCAGAAGGGAAGGGGGAGCGGTCAGGCCAGCTCTCTGAGATGGGAGGGGAAGTGGGCAAGCCCCCTCACAGCTAACAAAAATGGAGTTTGTTGTGGTGAGTTTGCTTCACTGAGATGCTGTTTGTAATAGATTCTGGTTTCTTTTTGTTTGCTATCTCTCTCTAGAGCAGTGCTTCTCAACCTTCCTCATGCCGCAGCCCTTTCATACAGCTCCTCATGTTGTGGTGACCCCCAGCCATAACATTATTTTTGTTGCTACTTCATCACTGTAATTTTGCTACCGTTAATGAATCAGGCGACCCCTATGAAAGGGTCATTCTGTTAGATCTCTCTCAGGGGAGAAATATACCTCGGTCCTTGGCTTTGCTGGAGAAAGAATTCACGCCGAAGCCTGGATCATAATCCAAGTGAGTTTTATGAAAGGTAAAAGAAGCTTCAGGTTGACACAGGCACCTCAGGGCCCTTCACCCCCACATGTGGGGTCCTGAGGCCAGAGGAGGTGCTACACAGCCTACAAGGAGCAGCTTGAGAAGCAGAAGGGCCGCAAGGCTCTGGATTCTGGCTTTTCAGGTCCTCTGCTGGGAGGCGTGGCTGACAATCCTGGTCAACCCCATTGGCTGAATTGAATTCACCTGGCCCAGATGGGCCCATCCAGGTGTAACACTCACCTAGGTGTGCCACTCCCTCCTGGCCCAGAAGCTTGAACCTCTGAGCATGCGCAATGGATGCCCCAGCCCCTATGCTAGCTCCCTAGCAATTTGAGCCCCAAAGGAGTCATGATCCACAGGTTGAGAACCACTGCTCTAGAGTATAGAAAGAGTGCAGTGGTTAAGTGCTCGACTCCTAACTGGAAATCTATGGAAGAAAGATGTGGTTGTTTGCTCCTGGAAACATTACAGCCTTGGGACCTATGGGGCACCCCTACTCTGTTCTACAGGCTCACAATGAGTAGAAGTTGACTTGGGGGCGGTAGGTTTTTGTTGTTGTTGCAGTGTGGGAACTGAGACCCGGGAAGAGAGTGTGTGGACAAATTCTCCGTGCTCACATTTAAGGAGTCTGGGAGGCAGACTTGGTGGAGGAAGATCTTCATATTCATGAGTTGGAGATGCAGCCCAGTCACATTCTCCTAACTAAAATTGTTCCCCCAAATGCCCCCCGCAATAATGCCAATGCTAAGGTGCTGCTTGCAAGCACATGCTTGCTACTACATATGCTGGAAGATCAAGTGATTGAAAGCTCTTTTCCTGAAGGTTGTCTGTCATGAAAAGCAATCTGACCCCAAGCACAGCCCACTCCCTTCTGGTAAGGATCATAGATTGTTCCCCTGGAGAAGAGCTCAGGGACACTTAAGGTCAAGCCAACTCAGAGACGACCAAGGTTAAGTCACCCTCTTAACTGTAGAACCTGCCCATCTTGTTACGTATGTGCCTTCCTGTCACAGGTATGCCACTAGTACCTCCTTTACCTGGTAGGTTATGCCCTTAGCACATCCCCCTCCTGTTTCGTCTGTGCCTCTAATACCTCCCCTTCCTGTTACATATGTGTGTGATGAGGGAATACATTTGCCCTCACTCTGGTCTCCATGGGAGAGGTGAGCACTTGCATGCCTTGTCTGTGTTCCTTTAATTTACTCTTCAATTACACACCTGCCCCATGGACCCATTCCATTGTGGAGGCTGGTCCCACACATTACAGTACGCAGGTTTTCCATCCAAAGAAACATTTGTAAGGGGAATAGTAAAACTAGGGAGATATACCCTCCTTACAATAATCACTGGTCAGAGAACAAAAAGGCAGCATTTTCCCAAGGAAAAAACCTCAGAGGGGCTCGTAAGACAGAAGAAGGGAAACAGCAAACACAGGGAGGAAGGGAGATATGGAGTATTGCATTGTGGGGATTGCACCCCAGGACATGAAACCACATGTGTATGCATTGTTGCCTGGAAAGTTTCTTTGTCTTGTAAACCAGTTTACAAGAAAAACATTTTTTTTAAAAAAATTCAAGTGTTTGCAACATCTCTCATCCCTTTTGTACAGCAGTGGAGAGGTGATGGCAGACCAGATTTGCTCTAAAATGAAGAAGTGGGACTGAATGGGGACTCACAGAAAGAAGCTGTATTTGCAGGAAGTATCTATCTGCCTGTGGAGGTACAGAATGACAAATTTTGTGAACAGTTTGTTCACTGTCTGCCTCAATTGGCTAGGAAGAACAGAACGAACAGTGGCATTCCATACAAATCCCACTGGTTGTAAGGAGTCCTGCCATCTTTGAACAAAGCCTTGTTTCTGCCCCTGATGAATCTACTCAAAAAAAGAAAAACCCAGCCTTCAAACACGCGCTCTCGCAATGAACACGTGAATCATAGACACAAAGATGGGACAACAGGAAAGGGGAGATGAGTGGGAAGAATTGGTATCAGACAATACCTGTGTTGTATGTACCAGAGTCATAGGTTCATGTGAATCACAGACACAAAGATGAGACAACAGGAAAAGGGGGAAAGGATAGGAATAGCTGGTGTCAGACACCACCTGTGTTCTATGTAGCAGATGAGAATTGGGAACCAATATTTACTTTCTTTTAGCTCTTATGGGTACTGCACCAACATATCATAAAACTAATTCAATCATATCAAAAGAGTTGTGCAATCATCACCACAATCAATTCTAGAACATTTTCTTCTTCCTTGTACTCATTGTTATTCATGTAATTAATTTTAAATGCGACCAAAATATGCACAGCAAAACATGCTGAAATTCAACAACTTCTACATATCTAATTCAGTGCCATTGTCTATTTTCTTTGTGATGTCCAACCATTATTGATATCCTTTTCCAAATTGTTCTGCCACCATTGACATAAACTCAATGCTCCCTAAGCAAAAACTCTTTCTCCTTCACTCACGGTCACCATTGGTTATGTTTGGTTTCTCCCGCCCCTTAAGTAGTTTTCTTGATATAATATTCACATATCATACATTTCCACAGCTCAGTTGCTTTTAAGACAGTTTTATAGACATCATCACATTCAGTTTTAGTGCCTCCTTCTGGAGCACCTCTCTGTCTGTCTGTCTGACTCAAGAGTCCCACTTCCTTTGAAACTAAGCCCACGTCTCCATCTTGTGTGGGATTCGTCTCTCTCGTCTAGTGACACAGGATACGGCTCTATTTGCATTTAGCAAAGAGCTGCTGAGCTTATGATCCTAGATGGAACATGATGATCTGCACCATCTGCAAAGAGGGCCCACTCACCTGGAAAGGGCCAGAGAGGACCCACTCACCTGTGCTCTGTGATGGGCTGAACCGGGCAGAGACAAGAGAGAGGCACAGATTCGGAGAGAAGTTGCACATCAGCAAGGAGGTTGTCTATCAGCAGAAAGGATCAGGACCAAGACAGTCAGCCCAGACATGCTGGGACTTGTTGACTGGGTGTTTCTGGCTCAGTTCATTGTTCAATTCCTTCTGGGGCTGCTGGTGAATGGTTTCATTGGGCTGTTCAATGCCCGTGGATGGATCAAGAGCAAGAGAATCTCATTGTATGACTCGATCGTCACCACCCTGGCCCTCTCCCGGATGGTTCTGCTGTGGATTCTCCTGTTTGATGGGGTTTTGATGTTATTCTCTCCTATCGAACATGAGAGAGGGATTGTCATGAAGCTGATTGATTTCTTCTGGACACTTACAAATCATCTGAGCATCTGGCTCACCACCTGCCTGGGTGTCCTGTACTGCCTGAAGATCGCCAGTTTCTCCCACCCCACTTTCCTCTGGCTCAAGTGGAGGGTCTCCAGGGTGGTTATGTGGATGCTGCTGGGTGCCCTACTCTTGTCCTTGGGAAGTACTCTGTCTCTGATCTGTGAATTTAAGGACCAGTCCGGCATCACAGAGAATGTGACAGATAACATCAGAATGAATATAGGTGAATATTCATTCAAGCTGATCCATGTCTTTGGGACTTTCTGGTACCTCCCTACCTTGGTGGTGACCCTGGCCTCCTACTTTCTGGTCATCCTCTCCTTGGGGAGACACACCCGTCAGATGCAGCACAGTGGGGCTGGCTCTGGGGACCCCAGCACTGAAGCTCACAAGAGGGCCATCAATGTCATCTTCTCCTTTGTGCTTCTCTTCCTGCTCAATTTCATCACCCTTTTAATTGCATGGTCTAGTCAATTTTTTCCTGAACCGAAGATAGTGGCAATGACTGCAGATGCCGTCACGATGCTGTATTCCACGGGCCATTCATTGATCCTCGTTCTGGGAAGCCCAAAGCTGAGGCAGGCCTTTGTGCAGTTGGTCCCATCTGGGTTGATGTAAGTGGGCACTATAGGAAATTGGATATCCCAAATGGGGAGAATAAAGGCATGAAGTGGCTGGCTTACAAACTTTCATGGTGGGGGAATATGTTGAGAGGATTATAGGATTAGCTGTAGGTGTTCACATAATTGAAATTGTTAGGCATAGAATATTTTTCTTTTGTTCACATAGACTATTATATTTAAATGAGGCTATCACATTTCATACACATTTTAGTTTTATCCTGTTAGGCACAAAGATGATTTTATTATTGTCTTTAATTTAAAAATTATGTATGGCTAAAGAGTCATGTAAAAGTGTCAAGTTGAAAGAGGGGGAATGCAGAGTGGAGACCCAAAGCCCATCTGTAGGCAACTGGGCATCCCCTTACAGAAGTGTCACAAGGAAGAGATGAGCCAGTCAGGGTGCAGTGTAGCACTGATGAAACATATAACTGTCCTCTGGTTCTTTAATGCTTCCCCCCTTCCCCCACTATCATGACCCCAATTCTACCTTACAAATCCAGATAGACCAGAGCATGTACACCGGTACAGATAAGAGCTGGAAACACAGGGAATCCAGGACAGATAAATCCCTCAGGACCAATAAATGAGAGTAGCCATACCAGGAGGGTAAGTGTAGGGTGGTGGGAGAAAGGGAGAACTGATCACAATGATCTACATATAACTCTCTCCCTAGGGGATGAACAGAAAAGTGGGTGAAGGGTGACATTGGTCAGTGTAAGACATAAAAATATAATAATAATTTATAAATTATCAAGGGTTTGTGAGGGAGGGAGGGTGGGGGAGTGAGGGGGAAAAATGAGGAGCTGATACCAAGGGCTCAAGTAGAAAGAAAATGTTTTGAGAATGATGATGGCAACAAATGTACAAATGTGCTTGACACAATATATGTATGTATGTATTGTGATAAGAGCTCTATGAGACACAATAAAATGATTTTTTAAGAAAAGTGTCAAGTTCACAAGGGGTGATCTGTGGTAGTTACATAATTTCACGTCAACTTAATAAATAAAGTGTAGGGGTGGAATTTAGCCTTTCAATCAGGTCATAACTTGAGGACCTCCTTTGGAGGCACGACTGAGATAAATGGTTTGCTAGTGGTCGGCTCCTCTCTCTCTCTTCCTGTTGACAACCCACATGCAGCCACCCTGAGACCTGCGAGAGCCCTGGAGATGTTTCCACTGCCACAGGATCCACAAGACTTTGCACCTACTGGCTGTGATCTTCCTGAATTTTGCGTCATTGCATGTGCTGCATGAGTCTGAAGAAGGATTTATGGACTGGTATCGAACCTATGAACTCGTATCAGACTTATGAACTTGTTCTGGACTGGACTGGGATGTTTGCTTGATATATAAATACCTCTTGATACAAAGCTCTTTCTTACATTTACATGAGTGTCTCTGGATTTATTTCTCTAGTCAACATGGCCTAATACATCTTCTTTATTTATATATAGACTAACTTTCATGGGCATATGAATCTATTGAAAATACCATAGATTGGGTCAGACATACCTTAGTCATCAGTGTGACATCTGTACCCTCCAACATTTTAAAGAGGTCTTATGAGAATTGACTGTGAATTAAAATAGACTGTGAAGTAAAATGAAATCCTTGATAACTTTGATTTTTTTCTCCGTTTATCTTATGTCTTTTGTCTTGTGAGGATTTGTCTTTTGTTGTCTTTATATTGAGTTATAAGCCACACTGAAAGCTGCGGTGCTTGATCTTCATCAGCAAGTGCTTCAAGCCCGTCTCCGTGTGAACAAGCAAGGTTGTGTCATCCGTACGTAGGATTGTAATAAGCCTTCCTTTAATCCTGCCACCACATTCTTTATCACATCGTCAGCTCTCACTGTTTCCTTGTTCTGTTCATTTACCTGCCCCTTGGTATTTATACAACTTCCACACGTTCACAATGAAGTGTTCTGGAGTTCCTATTTTTCTCAAGGCTTTCTGTAGTTTGTTATGACTGACACAGTTGAATGCATTTCCATAGTCTCGTATGATCTGTTTTCAGCCAAGATCCATCTGACACCAGCAATGATACCCATTGCCCCATGTCTTCATCTGAATCCGGGTTTAATTTCTGGAAGCTCCCTGTCTACATACTGCTACAACTGTTTTTAATGGTCTTCAGTAAAATTTTATTTCAAGCGATATAAATGATGTTGTTCAATACTTTCCATATTCTATTGGATCACCTTTCTTTGGAATGGACACAAATGTGGATCTCTTCCTGTTGTTGGTTAGAAATTTTCGCCCAAATGTGTTGTTATTGAACTGTTAGTGCTTTTAGAGCTTTATTAGCTTCTTCAAATAATTCAAGTGGTATTCTATCAATTCCCGGAGTCTTGTTTATCTACAGTGCCTTTAGTATGACTTGGATTTCTTCCTTCCAAACCATCCATTCTTGATCACATGCTATCTTTTAAATGGTTCAATGCTGACCTGTTCTTTTTAGCTCACTGATGTTGTACTTCTTCCCTCTTCTTCTTCTTTTAAAAAATATTAGTTGGGATTTAATACATATATTATTCCAAATTTCAATCCCATCAAGTAGCATCTACAATTGCTACCCCAATCAGTCTCCAGGCATTCTTTTTCCACAGGGACTCCTTGCCATCGCCTCTCTTTTGCCCCACCTCCTCCACTGCACCCTTCTCCCCGGAAACCTCTTGTTCTACTTGCTGTCCCTCTAGGTTCATCGATCCTAGGTTGCATAAATTGAAAGCTGCATAAGCATATAACACAGCTTCCGGAGGGTGACCTCCATTGACATAACACCTCTGAGATACACTCTAATATGAACAAGGCCAAAGAAACAATACAAACCAAAAATACAGAACATTTTGGAAACCAGATCCGCACCAGTCCGCATCACAGGGGGAATCTACTGACAAAGTTTTAACTGTTGAGGTCAGATTTATGCCTTTGATCTTCTATACTCCTCTCTCCCGGGCACTCTGTTTATGACCACTTTCCTCCCTTCCCTCAAGTTCAGATAGAGGGAGTTCTCCGGAGGCCTATTTCTTAAGTAGTTTCACAAATGAATCTTGGGCTCTCACTGTCATCCATTGCCTTCTGCACACCAGATTCTCACAATTTAGGCTCTGATATTGATCCCTCCGTCCTCTTTGACTATGGCCTTCAACCCTTCAGTGATGATGGTGTGCTTCTTCCATGTGGACTTAGTTGAGATCTCACTTAGATGGCTGCTTGTTTGGAGATACGTCTTTAGGACCCCAGACGCTAGTTTATCTGATAGCTGGACACCAGCTTCCCTCTTCCTTTGATGCTGCCTGAATCCTTCAATATTCTTCCCGTAGAATCCTTCAGTATTGCAACTTGAGGCCCAATTTTTTTCTTTAGTTCTTTCAGATTGATATATTCCATGTGTTTTTCTTTGGCTTTCTAACTCCAGTCTTTGTACATTTCATTAGAACACTTAATTTGTGTTTTCTAGGTGCCCTTTGAAAATTTATAATCAGCACTCTTTCTTCATGGTTTATTCCATTTTCTTTAGTTAATCTATGTTCAAGAACAAGTTCCTAAGTCTCTATTGACACCCACTATGGATTTTTCTTTTCTTTTCTTTTTTGGTCTTTTAAATGACCATTTGCTTTCTTCACGCATTATATTTTTTGATGTCACATCACAGCCCATAAAGTCTCCTCATTTGCGTTCAATGTTTCAAACCTATTCTTGAGATGTTAGCTAAATTCAGTTGGTATATGTGCAAGGTGTACGTTGGCTCTCATCACCTGGCATATTTTTTTCAAGGTCAAGCTGTACTCGAATATGAACAATTGATAGTCTGTTGCACAGTTGGCCATGCTTGTGTTTTGGTGGCTCATAGTGAGCTTCTCTATCATCTCTTCTTACAGATGTTTTCAAACTGATCCCTGTGCATTCCACTTTGTGAGGTTCGCGTAGGCCTTCTGCTTAACACGAGGAGACTGAGCACTGTCAGTGGTAAGCTGTTGCAGATGAAATAGGGACGTGGACTTGGGGGAGAGAGCAAACCTTGGCTGGCTCCCAGGGGTGGCTGTGAGTGTCCCAGAGTACTGGTCTGGGTGAGTTCCTCTCGCTCCTTGCCCGGGGGTCTTCCTCATCTCCTACAGTGTCTGCTCCAGAGCGTCCTGGAGATTCCAGAGCATGTGTGAGTGATTTAGCGTGGTTTGTGGTGGTAATCAGTGGGGAGAGGCTGTGTCACACACCAATTCAAATTCTTACATGTACAGTCTAGGAACATCGATTCCATTCTTACAGCATGTCACCATTCTCACCCTCTTTTTTGAGATGTTCCTTATATTTTGAGTTGTTATTATAAATTTGATTTAATATAAAACATACACACCGCCCCCCCCCCAATGCCTTCAAGTGTACATAGACTCAGGGCAATGGGTTTGAACTGCTCGGTAGAGTTCTAAGAATGTAAATTGTTA
>NW_022103920.1:5545302-5547772 GCF_000313985.2 Echinops telfairi | reverse complement strand
GTCAGCTGTTGAACTGTGGGCTAGCAGCTTAGCTCACAACCTATTATGTCACAAGGCTTCTTTCCAGTCCTCACGAGGCTCGTGGTTACAGCCCCTGCTGAAGAAAGCAGTGTGGAGGTTGGGAGAAGCCCCTCGCCTTCCTGCTTCTCCTGCAGCCCATCAAGGAGAGACTCAGGGTGGCTGGTGGGCATCCCTGTGTGGAATCTCCAGGTCCAACTTGACCCCATCAGCAAAGGAAGGCCTTGGAAGCTTTACTCCCTACAGGTCATTATGGTCCTCTCCACCCTGAAAGGGCAGGTCTTCCTCAGTCATGTTTGAGTTCATTCCTATCTGAAGGGTTCATCTTCTGGCACCATCTCTGGCAAGGCTCTTCTGCTATTCATGCGGTTTTCAGTGCTTGGCAAGGTTCTTCTGTGATCCATAAAGTTTTCAGTGCCCAATCATTCAGAATTGAGCAGCCTATGCCTTCTTCTTTGTTGGTTTTTAGTCTGGAAGCCCTGTTGAAAGAAACCTGCTTACCTTGGGTGATTCTCCCAGTGGTGTGGCTTCTAGTATCACAGCAGTACTGAAGCCACTGCAGTACACCAAACAAGGGACTACCACATGGTTCTGAAATCAAGAGAGGGTGTGCCAGCATTCTCGCCTATCACCAGAGCACCATACTGTACATGGAGTGCATAGGGTCAGTTACGCACAGGGTTGCTATGGGTCAGAACCAACTGGATGGCACCTAACAATAACAACAATATGTGAAAAGCTGGACTACGTGAAGAAGAACCGGGCATCAGGATATGCAGATGACCGGGGCTGTGCCGATGACACATTGCTTGCTGAAAGTGAGGCAGACTTGTAACACTTGTTGATGAAGATCAAGGATCACAGACTTCACTATGGAATGCAACTCAATATAAAACATGCAAACAAAAATTCTCATCACTGGTCCCATAGGTAACATCTTGATAAGCAAAGACCAGATTGATGTGATCAAATATTTCATTTTGCTTGGATCCACAGTAAATGCTCATGGAAGCAGCAGTCAAGAGGTCAAGCAACGCATTGCATCG
This sequence comes from Echinops telfairi, assembly GCF_000313985.2. Lineage (NCBI taxonomy): Eukaryota > Metazoa > Chordata > Mammalia > Afrosoricida > Tenrecidae > Echinops > Echinops telfairi. The sequence continues at coordinate 5,546,708 of NW_022103920.1, read as the reverse complement.
ACTTAATGTGTTACACAAGGCCTCTTTAAAGTGCTGAAGAATGAAGATGTTGCTCTGAATACTAAGGAGCACCTGACCCAAGCCACATCATTTTCAATTGTTCCATATGGATGTAGAAGTTGGATACTGAATATGGAAGACCGAAGAAGAATCGCTGTGTTTGGCTGGTTATGATGCTGGAGAAGAATAAGGAAAAACCTCCCAAAAGAAGAACACCACACCCCTAAACACACACCCCTGCAAAAAAAAAAAAAAAAAAAAATCCCCAACCCAACAACAAACACATCAGTCATGGAAAAAGTACAACCAGAATGCTCCTTAGAACTGAGAGGGTCAGACTTAGTCTCATATATGTTGGACATGTTATCAGGAAGACCAGTCTTCAGAAAAAGATATCATTCTTGGTGAACCGAAAGGGCATCAAAAAGAGGTAGATCCTTGACAAGACAGGTTGATACAGTGGCAGCAACAGTGGGCTTACATTTAAACACAATTGTGAGGATGGGGCTGGATGGGGCAGAGTTTCGTTCTGTTGTACAGAGGAGGGTTGAGTTAGAACTGACTGCACAGTAACACATACACTACGGTTATCCTTACAGTGTGAGGCTTGCAGTAACAGAGGGAAATATCTACGTGACAAGTCTTAAGATTAAAAAGTAAAACTAAAAAGTCAGACTGAGACCAGAACAACAGTGGGTGGCACCTGGAAAGAGAGGTTCCCCGACAATAGATGCCTAGCGTGACACTGGGGTCTGGAGACTGAGCCTCCAGGTTTGAGAGCTATGGTGGCCATGAGAGAAAGCCCAGGATTGAATGCGTAAAGACCATAGCCTACCAGCAAACTCTTAAATAAAAAACATTAGCAGGGGGTTATTTGTGGGAAAAGCCGTGCATCATGGCGAGTTTGATTTACCCTGGGGAGCTTGGGAGTTTAATGTTAGAAAAGATGAATAAATGTTAATAACGAAGGGGAAAGTCTACCAATTCAATTAAAAATGCACACCTTACAGAGGCACCCTGTATTCTATCAAGTGCTATTTGATAATAGGCACAATCTGTTCCTTTATACCTTTGATGGCGAAGGTGGCACAGGTCCGGACAGCTTGTGGTTCTGTTGTGAGGTCACCTGGACTGCAGTCAACTCCTCCTCAGCGAAGAGCGACACCCTTGATTCCAAAACAGCAGCTGCGGGGGTACACGGTAGGAAAATGCATGTGTGGTTTGGGGACATGGAAGATTTTTTTTTTTTTGATTAAAAAATAATTTTATTAGGGGCTCATACAACTCTTATCACAATCCATACCTACATCCATTGTGTAAAGTACATTTGTACATTCATTGCCCTCATCATTCTCAAAACATTTGCTCTCCACTTAAGCCCCTGGCATCAGGTCCTCATTTTTCCC
>NW_022103920.1:5532045-5542792 GCF_000313985.2 Echinops telfairi | reverse complement strand
TTTTTTAATTAAAAAGATAGTAAACCTAAAACAATGATAGATTTAATTTTTTGAATCCATTATGAGTATTTCACCAGAGTGAATCGAATGCAAAGAATTGCTTACACAAGTACTGGAAGAGTGAGCGAGAGATGGTGGGGCTGATGTACACACAGAAAGCAGCGGTCATGCTCAGATATCAGAAGCTGCTGACGTCTGGTGCCTTGGTGCTATGTGGCTCCAGAAGAGATTTCAGTTTTCTTGGTGTGATGCGCAAGAGAACCACAACTAGATGGCGTTACCTAGTTTCCTACTGGCCTGGGTAGAACAAGAGATTCTCCTGTCACATCTGGAGATGACCCACAAGGGTTGGTGGACCAAGTATGGCTGTCCAGCTGGGCAGACACGTTGTTAATTGCCATCAAGTCTGTTCCAGGTCACAGTGACCCTCAATAAGAAGAGCAAAGCACAGCTACCTCGTCCCACGTCATCTCCACAGGTGATGCACTGAGGAAGCCCATGGCAGCAACTACGGTGTCAATCTGTCTTGTCTAGGGGCTTCCTCTTTTTTGGTCACCCACTACTTTACCAAGCATGACGTCCTTCCCCAGGGCCTGGTCTTTCCTGATGACATGTGTCTCTGCTGTGGCATTTCACCATATCATTGTTGCGTAACTGCCATGGTAAACATTACATAAGCCAATGGAATAGCTGGGTTTGGGCCCATAGAGAAGATTCAATATATGTATACTTGTACACAGTGATGACCTGGGAGTTCCTGGTGTGAAGCAAGCTCCGAGAGGCATGTCTTTCCATGTGCATCCTAAGCCAGTGGCCCTGGGTGTTTTCTCCTGATGAGCTCCCCACCCTCCAGGGAGATTCTGACAGTGCTCCATAGTGGGTTCTGATAGATCCCCTTTGCTGGGTCTCTGAGTTCACCAAAATGAGGGATGAGACTCTTTTTTCCCTCAGAAATTGGCTAAGAAAATTTTACAATGATCTATAGTTCAGGGAGTGTACATATGCACAGACCCAGAGACCCACAGGCACCCACCGCTAATAGTGCTTAAGGCATGAGCTCTGGGACAGCGTGGTGCTTGTTGGCTCAGAAGCCGCTTCCTCTGAAATGAGGCCCTCATCCTCCATCTTGTTTGCAACTCCTCTCTCCCACTGCAGGGACACTGGACCCGGCTCTATTTGCATTTAGCAAAGAGCTGCAGGGTTTATGATCATAGATGAAACATGATGATCTGCGCCATCTGTGAAGAGGGCACGCTCACCTGGAAAGGGCCAGAGAGGACCCACTCACCTGTGCTCTATGATGGACTGAACCGGGACTAAGGAAATGGGCATAGTGAAGCCAGTGATTCAGAGCGGCGTTCCATGTCAGCAAGGAGGTGGTACATCCACAGAAAGGGTCAGAGCTAGACTTCCAGAAGACATGCTGGGACTTGCCGAGTGGGTGTTTCTGGCTCAGTCCATTGCTCAGTTCCTTCTGGGGCTGCTGGCGAATGGTTTCATTGGGCTGTTCAATGGCCGTGGATGGCTCAAGAGCAAGAGAATCTCGTTGTATGACTCGATCGTCACCACCCTGGCCCTCTCCCGGATGGTTCTGCTGTGGGTTCTCCTGTTTGATGGGGTTTTGATGTTATTCTCTCCCAACGAACATGAGAGAGGGATTGTCATGAAGCTGATCGATCTCTTCTGGACATTTACAAATCATCTGAGCATCTGGCTCACCACCTGTCTGGGTGTCCTGTACTGCCTGAAGATCGCCAGTTTCTCCCACCCCACTTTCCTCTGGCTCAAGTGGAGGGTCTCCAGGGTGGTCTTGTGGATGCTGCTGGGTTCCCTATTCTTGTCCTTGGGAAGTACTCTGTCTCTGATCCGTGAATTTAAGGACCACTCCGGCGTCACAGAGAATGTGACAAGTGATATCAGAAAGAAGAGTCATGAATACAAGGTGCTCCATTTTCTTGAAATTTTGTGGTTCCTCCCTCCCTTGGCTGTGCCCCTGGCCTCCTACTTTCTGCTCAGCCTTTCCCTGAGACACACACCCATCAGATGCAGCACCCTGTGTCTGGCTCCAGGGACCCCAGCACCGTAGCCCACAAGAGGGCCATCAGTGTCATCTTCTCCTTCCTCTTCCTCTCCCTGCTCTATTTCCTTTCCTTTTCAGTCGCATCGCCCAGTTATTTCTTTCCAGCAACCAAGGTGGTATCGATGACCACAGAAGCCGCCACAATGCTGTATCCTATGGGCCACTCATTGATCCTCATTCTGGGGAAGCCTAAGCTGAGGCAGGCATTTGTGAGGCTGTTCCAGTTTGAGTCTGGCATGTGATGCTAGGCTCCAGGAGACCCTCTCTCCATAGACTGGCAGAGGACCAGAAGGAAGCCTAGGAGTCCTTCACCAGACTGCAGCTCGAGAGTCCCTCCTGACCCTTCATGGCAAAAGATATGCTGCTTGATTCAAGGTGAGAGCCACACCTGTAATGGCCACTGTACAATGTTGGGCATTCATGAATAATGTTGACAAGCCATGAGGAGATTGGGGCTTACTATCAGGGAGAGGCCTCTTCTGCGTGAAGGCACTCAGTTAAGACACAGGGTATGTGAGAGTCTGGATTCTTAGCACTAATGTAGAGCGCTATGGCTAAAAATGTGAACTCTGACCCAACCCATGTGGGCTCAAATCCCAACCTTGGACCGTGTGAATTGGGTGAGGCTGGGGACATTTTATAAAACTTCGGTGTCCTTTGATCTACTGCTTTGTAAAATGGGTATAGTGATGGTATTTTTCTGATTGAGTTGTTGGAAGAAATGCGATTGGCTGTTCTTGCTAGATGCTCACTCATGGTATCTCATGCACAATGAAACTAAATGCTGCGTGATCCTACACAGTGCCCGTGATTGGTTGTCGGTCACATCATTGTGATCCATGGACTTTTCAATGACTAATTTCAGAAGTAGAACTTGGTCTGGAGGCTCTGCCTAAATCTCTTCAGCAACAGAGCAAGACACAAGCCTCCACTCACAAATGGACGGTGGCTGTGTATGACGTGTATTGGCCAGGGATCAAACTTATGTCCCCTGCCTGGAGGACAAGGAATCTACCATTGAACCATTAATGCCTTCGTTGGAAGAAACAGGTGAGCTAATATATGAAAAGTGCTTACTGTCCCACATGGAGTAGTACCACACCTGTTCTTGTCAGGCTGAGAAAGGTTGTCCCAGCTTGAACAAACAGGAAGGATCATCCTATCACGTGGGCTTTGGTCACTGGTTGCTAGGTGCAGTCTTGTTCACTGGTTGCTAGGTGCAATGCAGTCAAGGTGGTTCTGACTCATAGTGACCTTACGTACAACAGAATCAAACAATGGCCGGTCCTGAGCCATCCTGACAATTGCTATGTTTGAACCCATTGTAGCATTCATGGTCTCAATCCATCTTCTCAGGGGTCTTCCTCTTTTTTGCTGTCTCCTTTTCCAAGTATGATGCCCTTTTCAAGGGACTGGTCTCTCCTGATATCAGATCCAACATAAGTCTTAACATCCTTGCTTCTAAAGAGCATTCTGGTTGTAATTCTTCCAAGATAGATTTGTTTGTCCTTTTGGCAGTACATGGTACTTTCAATATTCTTCACCACCATCATAATTAAAATGCATGGATTTTTCTTTGGTCGTCCTTATTCAATGTCCACCCTTCACATGCACAAGAGACCCTTAATATTACCATGGCTTGGGTTAGGGGCACCTTAGCACTCAAAGTGGCATCCTTACTTTTCAACTCTTCAAAGATGTATTGGGTGTCAGAGTTATCCAATAAATGCTTCGTTTGATCTCTCGACTGCTGCTTCCATGAGCACCGATTGTGGATCCAAGCATGATGAAATCTTCGACAGCTTCAATCTTTTCTCCTTTGATCATGAAATTACCTATTGGTCCAGTCGTGAGGAGTTTGGCTTTCTTGACACTGAGTTGTAATCCATACTGAAGGCTGCAATTCTTGATCTTCATCAGCAAGGAGGACTTGAAGCCTCCTCATTTTCATCCGAGCAAAGTTGTGTCACCTGCACATCACAGGTTGTTTCTTAGCCTTCCTCCAACGGATGCCAAGCTCTTCTGCACACAATCACTCTTCCCATTATCTGCTCAGCACACAGATCGAACGAAGCACAATGGCGAAGCAGCCCTGACATACACCTTTCCTGATGGCAGACCATGTAGCATGCCCGTGTTCTATTCGCACACCTACCTGTTTGTCCATGTACGGTGCTACATGACCACGATGATGTTCACGGTGAGCCTCTCCTCCACAGAGCCTCCTGGACAATGGCAGATGACAGGCTGGGCATCCTGCTGAGACATGGGGATGTACCAATAGGCCGTTTTGGCTCAAGGATGCTCCCATCAGCTTGGCTGAACTTTTCCTTGCACAGTGTGATGGTCGGGACTCCCCCTACCCAATCCTTCCTTTCAGGGTTGGCTCAAGGGTCACGCCTGTGAGTAGACTTACCCCTCTTGGAGAAGAGTCAGTCTCCAAGCCCAGAGCATGGAGCTCCTTTGATGGCTATGAGCCTCTCAGAACCCTTTTTAGACCAGATGCAATCAACAGGTCAACTGCCAGTTTTTCTCACTGTTACCAGTCAAAGAGAATAGAACCAGAAAGTTTGATTGAAGGTCAAATTCTCCTGCAGAGGAAGAACGGTTTCTTATTAAGTCAGAAATAAGTTCTCACACTACCTTGGTCATGACTTAGACTAGCTGACTTGACTGTATCTCGAATGCAGTACTGTCAGCCATTGAGGGTCCAACAAACCTGACAACTTGCTATTTCTCCCCTTGATTTATCTGTACTTCCCAGTGCTGAGTGTCCCCTGTAATCCAGAATCAAGGCCTGTCTACATTCAGGAGTAGAGATAAGAATCAGCATCAACACAAAGCTGGTACCGAAAGTGGAGCTCAGACCTCCCTCTACTCTCCAACATCATCATTTGACACCATCCACGGTCTCCATGGCAGTCTCTACTTCTCTGCTGGGGTTTGCAATTCATTGTAATAGTTAAAGAGAATTCACAGACTGGATTCACAATTATGTGCTTTATTATAGACTAGCAGGTCACGATTCTATGATTCTCCAAGTATCAACTTGGAAGTAATAGGATACAATTTAAGAGACAGGATAAACGTTGACAAGCAGGATAGCTTCTAACCAGGACTGCTCTCGGCATCTTTTTTGGATATACCCAAAGATACTCCTTCTCTTGGGCATGCTCCCAAGCTGGCCTCAGTCTACTTGGGAAGTTGGCATGACTCTTACATTCTGTCAGCAAGCTTCCTGCCCAAAGGCACTTGAGCCTCTCTCTTTCCACAGACTGGCAAACCCACTGTGCCCTCTGGCACTGGTCTGTTGGCTTCACTGCTCCTCTTGCTGCCATGGGGCTATGCCATGCCTGCTGCTGTTTCTTGCCATCTCCCTCTGAGTGTTACAACTCTCTCTTCTGGGTTTAGGAGGTTTTCAGCGATGGGATCCTGGGTCTGAAGGACACTCCACATCAGGCTCTTCTTGATGGTAGTGAGGACCTCCTCACCGTCTGTGAAATTGGCCCTTATATTCGACTTCAAAGCGTGGCCTTGAAACCGACAAATCCTCACATGTAATATGCCTTGGGTGGCTTTTAAATGGGCCAATCTCTACAAGATTTGTAAAATAGACCAATCATAGGCCCGACCAATTATTTTTGGCAGACTATAAACACATGGCCTGAAGGGCCAGCTATAAAGAGAAACCGGTTGCACTACACCCTCTATCCTTGGAATAGTTATCTATTATATCTTACTCTAGATTATTTCAGCTTGGCTACGTTAATGCACTGTGGCCCGTGTTACAGATAAAGGAAGTGGAAATCTCTCCTGTAATGTGAGCATCCCTTAGATCCTGGCTCCATTTGCCTGCCTTGTCAATGCCCAGGGGCTCTGTGGGAAATGCTCTATGAGCATCTGGATTTCAGCACAGGGAATTCCTCCAGGCTGATCTTCCTGCCAAATGCCCCTTTAAAGAGCTTCAGCAATGTACTCTCCTCTTCTGGATGTGGCTCCCTTCCCACCATAGCGGCTTCTTCTTGCCTGGTCCTATTGACTCTGGTAATAGGACTTTGTAAGGGTTTCCATGTTGCTAGCCTGGTAATCTAAACAAGGAGGCTCTAAAAAGCTCACAGGACAATGGAATGAAAAGATATGGAACTTGCCACCCACTTTCTAAGCCCCTCTGGATGTGCATCTGGGAGCGCACCTTGGTTTCATCCAATGTTAGAGCGGAGAAGACGCCATCCTGCCCCCATCACTCCAACAGCCTTCAGTGATGGCGCTCCTCCGCCATCTCATTCTCTGTACTCTGGTCCATCGCAGGGTGTCAGGCAGTGAGCATTTGGCTTTACAACAAGAACAGCCCTTTGCTCCTGGCACCAGAGTACTTTGATGGACAGTCCAAGGCTTACAGAAAACAGCCTTGTGTGTTCTAACCACAAACCCAGGCTCAGGGTGAAAACCCTTCTTTCCCCGACATTGGAAAGAGAACACAGGGCGTGATCCTGGCTCCCTGAGTGCAGTGACTCTCCAGAGCATGTCCCTGGAGCCGATGGGTGAGGAAGACGAATGAGCAGGGAGAGGTGGGCTTAACTGGAAAGAGCTTTCTGGAGGGCATGAGGGGCCCTGGGATTGTGGGAAACAGAAACATTTCTCCCAAGTTGTCTCCCCCAAATAGAGGTGAGACTTAGGACACTGCTTGCAACTAATGGTAAATGATTGTCAAGTTCCCTCCCTGAAAGCAGTCAGTTGCCAGAGTACTGTGTGGTCCCACCACAAGTAAGGCCCACTCCCTGCTGTTAAGGACAATGGGCTACTTCTCCCTAAAGGCTTGCAGTCATCCTGTAGGTGGAGGACTGCAGGTGGGGTTCCTGTAGGTGGGTTTACACCCTACTGATAATGGTTTCTATAGTGAGCCAGAGAACAGGTCCAAGTGGCTCAGTGACATCCAGAATTAAGCTCCTCCCTGAATCTAGGATCTTCCCTTGTCACATGTATAGCCTAACCCCACCCCCTTCCTATTGCATGTATATCCCTAGATTGTCCCCTATAGTGCAACCCCTTCCTGTGCCTTATGTCATTACCTGTAATTAGGGGGCTTGCACATCCCCAAAGAGTATAAAAGCCTTAGGTAGCAATAAATCTCTCTCTCTCTCTCTGCACGTGGACCACCAAGTGAAGCTGAGGTGAGCAGACTACCATAAAATGTGTCTGACTCCATTATTTCAATCTCTCATGCTCTCTATGACTTTACTACTATAATCTTTACTTTTTATTGTTGTACAATTGCGCCTACCGGACTCATGATGATTGTTGGGGGCCCTTTCCCCCACATGGGACTCCATTGATTAGATGCTTGCAAACCATGGTAGTGGCACAGCCTGAATGACCATGGAAGAAGGTGGCTGCACCAGGGACAGGCAGGGGAGGGAGGGAGCAGCTGGGTTCTACCGGCCCAGATGTCTCAGGAGGTGGGCAGTCGGAGTAGGGCCTGGACTTCTCGCCATGGTCTGTCTGCTCAGAGACAGTGCTGCGCCGTAGCTCCCCAGTGTGGACTCAAAGCCCGTGGAGCCTGCCCTGAGTCTCCCCAGGAGCCTCCTGCTCCTGATGGCTCATGGGGACTTGCCTTCGTTGGGCCTTTCCAAGGAAATAGGATAGGAGTGAAGACGTGGTAATGCGATCCTAGGGAGATTTGCATCCCAGCAAGAGCAGCTGGCCCCGCTAATGGCTCACTTGCAGCACTGAGGAAAATTAAAATCGGAGACTCCTTCCCTGCCAGACACCGGTGCGGACTCCCACTTTCGACATGCCTCCTGCTCCTACCGTCGTGGCCACGAAACACCCAGAGACGATGCAGCCGGTCTTCTTCTTCTGTGTCCTCGTGGCCTCGGTAGCTCTGAATTTTGTGGGGTTTCTCATGAGTCTGTTCATTGCCGTGGTCAGTTTCAAGACGTGGACCACAAAGCACAGCCGCTCCCCTTCCGACAGGATCCTGTTCAGCTTGGCCGTCTCCCGGCTTCTCATGTTGGGACTGCTACTGCTGAACATGGGCTTCATCTTCAGCGCCGCGGACCAAGACAGGTCAGTCTCTTTGTCCACTTTTTTCCTGTTGTCTTGGATGTTCTTGGACACGAGTGGTCTGTGGTTTGTGACCTTACTCAACACCTTGTACTGTGTGAAGATTACTAACCTCCAACACGCAGCGTTTCTTCTGCTGAAGCGCCATCTGGCCGCAAAGACCTCCCGGCTGCTTCTGGCCTCTGTGCTGACCCCCACCCTCACCACGCTCCTGTTCTTTATGATCAACTGGACATCATCCATTTCGGAGCTGGGGCCCAAGAGGAACCAGTCCACCTTTGGCTTCAGTCGGAGCGCCGTCGTGTTGGTGATGTCTTCCTTCCTGAGCTCCTTCCCCCAGTTCATCCTCAACGTGACTTCAGCGTCCTTGTTAATCAATTCCCTGCAGAGGCACATCCAGAAGATGCGGAGGAATGCCACTGGCTTTTGGAACCCCCAGACGGAAGCTACCGTGGGGGCCATGAAGCTCATGATCTACTTCCTCATCCTCTACGTGCCCTACTCCTTTGCGACCATCCTCTCCTACCTCCCTCACTCTGTAGGGATGGGCGTGGCCACCAGAGCGGTGTGCATAATCGTTTCCACCGTCTACTCCCCGGGACACTCTCTCCTCCTGATTCTCACACACCCCAGGCTGAAGACGAAAGCAAAGCATGTTCTCTCTTGCAGCAGATAGAGAAATTTCAGTAGCAAACAGGGGGCTTCAAGGCCAAGTTTCTCTGTTGGCTGACTTGACATCCCAGGCCTTTCTCTGCTCACATTTCAGTTGGTCCTGCATCACGCCCCCCTCCCTGTGCGCCCCCACCAGCCCCTCTCCATTTCGTATGATTAAAGAGCAGGCACTTTTTCCATGGACTGCATTGAAGGCATTCTAAACCAAACTCTCTGCCACTGAGTTGATTCTGACTCATAGTGACTCTGTACGACGGGGGGAACTACCCCTGTGGGTTTCGGAGCGGGCAACCCTTTATGAGAGTAGGAAGCCTCACCTTTCTCCCTGGGGGGTTTTAACGGACTGCAGTCTTCTGGTTGGCAGCCCAATGTGCAGCTCACAATGACACCACTGAGGCTCTCCCTATAGGAGGCATGACTGGACACGTACTTTACGTATGCATTGCACTCCAGGATAAAGGAATTGCCAGGCTGTACCATTGGCTGCGGAAGTAGAATGGGGAGTTCCCCCCAATCCAGCAATCGCTGTGCTGCTGGTCCAATTTGGTGGCTTAGCTGAGAAGTCCTCTGTGGGGATCAGCCATAGTTAAGTGGTCGGTGGGAGCCCCTTGTTAGCTGCTATTGATCCAGCCCCCAAGTTACGGTCTTGTGCACAAAAGAACCCAGCGGAGGCCTAGCCCTCAGCTGTCCCCATGGCTGTTTGGATGCCAGACACTATGATCCAGAGAGTCTTCACTGGTAGATGTTTGCAAGCACATTTCCAGCCCTCTCTTCCTGGTCTGTCTTAGTTGGAAAGGTCCACTGAAGCCTATTCAGCGTCCTAGCAGCACACAAGCCTCCAGTGACAGGCAGGCGGAGGCTGTGTACAAGGTGCCTTGGCTGGGACTCAAACCCAGGTCCCCCTCAGGAGAGGCAGGAGTCTCCACGGAACCGTCGTCATGCTCTGGACTGGCTTCACGCGTGGGCAAGGGACACAGGGCTCCGAGGGAAAAGGGAGGGGAGGGAAAAGAGGCCAAGAATCGGGTGAGAAGTGTAAGGTCGCTCGCGCTTGCTGGGTGGCTGTCACTTACTGCAAGACCCACAAGGCCTGAGCCCCCAGGCTTGTTCTGGCAAGGAGGAAGGGGCAGTGCTGAGAGGGGAGGGAAGCCCTTGGGTGCTAAGAATCCCGCCTGCGGTGACTTCAAACCCCTCTTCCCTCATGTCGATGCTGATGCCCAGGGAGCCTGCGGAAAGAACAGTATAACTGTCCCGCAGGGGTCTGCAGTGGCCGGTCTTTGCAGAAGCAGACTGTCCCACAGGGAGATGGGGGGGACTCCAGCTGCTCACCTGTCCTCAGCAGCCCAGCGCTTCAACCATCGCGCCACCGGTGGTCCTTGGGATGGCTTTAAACCTCACTGCTACCGAGTCAATTCTGACTCATAGCGACCCTATAGGGTAGAACTGCTCTTGCGAGTTTGCCAGACTGTAACTCTGCACTGGAGTAGGGGAGCCTCATTTCTCTTGCGCCAAGCAGCTGCTGGTTTTGAACTGCTAGCCTCGCGGTTAGCAGCCCGACGTGTAACAACAACGCAAGCAGCCGGCCTGAGACCAAAGCAAAGTGCATGATGATGACCTTCTGAGTGCAAATTCACACCATGACGTCACTCACCATGTGGCCTGGGGTGCAGTGGGGAACCAGGAGGAGTGCTAGGCTGCTGGTGGGAGAGCTCGCTTTAAGGGGATCCAGGTTGTGCACAGGCCCCAGAGGCAGGCTGTTTATGGGGTTCGGGCAGCAGAGGGACAGGAATGTGAGGAAGGGATGTGGACAGATGTTGGCACGGGAATTTGGAATAATGAGCTACATTTATGTGGGCTTGTAGAGTTTACAAAATACATATGTAATAATTACACACCTCGAAATAAATCCCTTGTCAAAACAACATTCTCTTTATT
>NW_022103920.1:5525578-5527779 GCF_000313985.2 Echinops telfairi | reverse complement strand
ATGCCTTTCTCTAGAGCTGTGCCGTGAATTCGGATGTCTAGCCTCCTCCCGGGTGGCAGTGTACGCCTCTGTTTGCTAGAGACACCCACCTGTGGTGAGGGGGTGACAGCTGCACCTGGGAGGCCAGCAGCCTCGCTCTCAGTCTTGGAGGAGAGCGGAGCTCAGTGGACCAGCTGGCTCCTCTCAGGGCCATGCACAGCCAGCCTGACCCACCTCCCTTGGAAGGAAGCCCAGTGAGGAGGCTCCTGTCGGGTCTGGTCTTTGGAAGTTGGTGCCTGAGTCACCCAGGATGCCCCACACGTGGTGGTGCATAGAGCCCCCTGCTGGAGGGTCTCCGGATGCTGTTCCCCTCAGCCCCTTCCCCAGGCTCCTAGTGCCTGGCGTTTACTCTGCTCCACCCTCAGACAGGAGAGCATGGTTTCTCCCCTCTCCCTCCTTCCCAGAGCAGGGGAGGAGGCTGAGCCCTCCTCCAGAACCTGAGCCCCAGTGCTTTGGAGAGGGGCTGTCCTAGTGGTTGACCCCGTGGGAAGAGCTCTTCTTCACAGGTGGGTGGGGAGGGGGCTGGGAAGATGCTGAGGGTGTGTGCAGCTAGGTAGATGTGGAGACACTGGTGTGGGCTCAGTGCCTACCTCCACAATCAAGCTAATGTGGTGACCATAACATGGGTCCCATTACATTTCTGTTTTCCCGGTTCCTATAAAAGTGATGTTTACACTGCAGCCTTTAGGGAGCCCTGGTGGCGTAGTGGTTACACACTGGGCTGCTAACTGCAAGGTCAGTAGTTTGAAACCACCAGCCGCTCCTGGAGAGAAAGATAAGGCTGTCTGCTCTGGGGCAGAGTGGCTGTCTTTGAAACCCGCAGGGCCAGTTCTACCCTGTCCCATCACCTGGCTGTGAGTTGGACTCCTCTCGTTGGCAGTGAGTTTGGTTGTCTGGGTTAGCCTTCTACAGAGGGCTGTGGGTTAGGGACTGAGCCACTAGCCTCAAGGTGGGCTGTTTAAGCCTCCCAGCTGCTTTCACAAGGGAAAGACGAGGCTGGGTGCCTCTCTCAGAAACCCCAGGGGAGCCATTCCACAAAGTCCTGCAGGGTCGCGATGTATCAGAACCGACTCGAGGGAGGCGTCTGTCACTTTGAGTTTGGCAGTCTGTGAAACATGTAGTCGCCTGATGAGTAAGCTTGAAACACAGTGAGAATTCACCGAAAATGAGGTGCTGTTGGCAAAATGGCACTGCTTGCTAGGCTCGCCGGACCTCCCCTCTGCAGACAATGCAGCATCTGCAGAGGAAGACAAAACCTGTGCGTTCACAGAGTTTGCTCCTCTCACACAGGATTCTCAAAGGCTGGGGAGAGAGTGGGCAGGCACCAGGGAGAGGGCACCTGCTCAGACTGGGTGCCATCTGGTGGCGGGGCTGGCACATGCCCGAGTGTGGCCCAGGCAGCCAGGAGATGCATGCTCAGGGGTCCTGAGCCCAGGTCTGCTCTTCCAGCGTTCAGACTTCTCCAGTTGGTCTGCTCTATTGGTGCTGGGAGGAGCCTCCATGGTACCCACTGAGGGGCGGGGAGTGTTTGTGACTGCTACTCGGTCCAGAGCTATCAACATGGGGGGGCCCTGGAGAATGGCCAACGGTGACATCTGATCCTGTGAAATTCAGTAAGCCCCTGGAAGGCTTTTTTCCTCTGATTTAAAAAGGAAATGAGAGAGGTTCATGGAAAGCAGGGCCAAAACCAGAGCTGCTGCAACCTGGGCCATGCAAAGCACCTTCTCATTTCCATAGCCCCCCAGTCAAAGGTGGGCGGGCCCTCGATTTGCATGGTAGTCCCATGGCACTCCCACTGCAGAGAATCCCCCTTGCTGTCCACTCACTGTCACCTGATAAGATCGATCCACTATATAAATATATTTACACATGTACATGCCGGTATTTAGACCTCTATAAATGCCCTTTGCCTAGGGAAATAGATCTATGTATACGTATTTATAGGTTTAGTAATAAAGTAGCAGATGGACAATGGGCCTCTACTCAAGTACTCCCACAATGCAAGAACACTTTGTTCTAATAACCTGGCATTCCATGATGGTCACCTTCCTGACAAGATTGCTGAAGACTGGGTGCATAAGCAAATATGGTGAAGAAAGCTGTTGGTGCCTGGCTATCAAAAGACATAGCATCTGAGGTCTTAAAGGCTTGAAGGTAAACAA
>NW_022103920.1:5522961-5524259 GCF_000313985.2 Echinops telfairi | reverse complement strand
AGAGTCACTCTGAGTGGGAATTAACTTGATGGAAGTGGGTTGCATTTGAGTTTGGATATGTGGTCCGTGTGAGCTTCCAGGAGGTGGAGGTGGGCTCATGGGTGGTCCTTTACCCACCCAGGTCGGGCCAGTGGACAGAAGGACTCTTCCCGGACCCCTCTCAATGTGTGGCAGGGGCATAGGATGTGGGCGGAGTCCACATGGGGAAGCAGGAATTGTGTATAGTCCTCCGCTGAGTCTCCAGCCTGGCCCATCACTGATGGTCGTAGTTCCCCCTTGAACAAAGAGTGCACTGTCCACATCCATTCACTGAGAGGCGGAGGGCCCCCCCAAATGACTCTGGCCCCACTCCTGACTCTGCACCCTGGCCATCCTCCTATCTTTGAATCATTCCCATATCATCCTTCCTGCTCACTCCCTCCTGGGTGCCCCCAGCCTGGTCGGAATGCTCTGTGTGTTTGCTCGGTGGCCCTGTTAGGTTTCTGGTGTGGGAAGTACTCTGGTTCTTGGCTTCGCAGGATGAAAGAATTCACGCTGAAGCCTGTTTTGTAATCCAAGTGGGTTTTTATGGACAGGACAAGTTTCAGGTTCCACAGTCTCAAAGGGGTTCACAACTGGGTCCCAACAACCAGGTGGAAAAGAGCACCCACACGTGAGGATCTTGGGAGGGGGATCCTGGGAGGCCAGAAGACCAAGAACCCTAGAGGCTGAGAGCATGTGGCCAAGAGGCTGCGGCCCCGAGTAGGCCCCGAGTGGGTGCAAGACCATCCCAGAGTGTGCTCCCTGCCTTTATTCTAGCTCACCCCCTGGCTTGGGGAAGGCATGGTTGATTGTATTGGGTGATCCCTTTGGCTGAGTTAGGCCCACCTGGATGATGTCATGAGCCAGGGTCTAGTTTGGCCCTAGGTGTACCTCCCACCTGACTTGGGGTCTTAAGTACGAGCATGGTCAGTTTGGGGTCTTCATAGATGTCTAAGGGTTGCCTGATTTCTTTCCAACCTCCTCTGTGGGGGCCTTTGCAGGCATGGGAGGGACAACCTCCTGACCCTAAGCTAGCTGCCTAACAGCCCTCCCGGTCCTGCTCCAGGCAGCTGGCCCTGCAGGTATGTGGTGGTGACATAGTGGCCCTGCGCTGGGCGGTCAGGCTGGATTGGTGCCGAATTCCCTCCTCCCAATCCCCAGGCTGTGGCCAGAGGTGAGAGGTCAGGTCCTCCTGGCTGTAGGGCTGAAGGCCTCTCTCTCAGTCCCTGGAAGCCTCCCCTCATTGTGGCCCGAGGCTCCCTCAGGCCACGCACAAC
>NW_022103920.1:5518872-5520548 GCF_000313985.2 Echinops telfairi | reverse complement strand
GTAAGAGCGGTTGTGCGGATAGCACAGGGCCAGACAGTGTTCGTCCTCTTGTGCGCAATAGGGTCCAGCTATGAGTGGAGCCATCTCGACAAAACTGACAACAGCAGCCGTCAAGCCATGTGATCTGTGAGATGGTAAACATTGGCAGGAGCAGATAGACTCTGCTTTCTCCTGAGGAGTGTGACGGCTGTAATCTTTCTTGTCGACTCACTCTCTGTGTAGATAGTGGCCGTGACCCCTGACAGGAGAGTCTGTGGTCCCTCCCATTTTCTTGTAGAATGTGGTCATGGGCCCTGAGGGCGATGTCTGGGGGTGATGGGGCTGTTCCCAGCCTGGGCGCTGGACTTGCTTGTGTAGATGCAAATACAGAGTGACAGCGACTGCTCTCCACTCTGCTCCTGGTCATAGCTTTCCGTCTCTGCCTGGGGACAGGTGACAGAGGACAAAGCTGGGACCAAGATTCATGGTGACCGAGGTGTTGCCACCAGAACCGTGAAGGACCTTCAGCCCCATGGAGATACCTCTCACCCGGCTGACCTTTCCCCAAGGCCTGCTGATTGTGGTGGCCGGGGCTGAGTTCCTGGTCGGCTTGCTTGGGAATGGCGTCCTTGTGGTGTGGAGTCTGAAAGAATGGGCCAGGAGAGCCAACCTGACCCCCTACAGCGGGATCATCCTGGGCCTGGCCGCCTCCCGCTTTCTCCTGCAGTGGCTGATCATGGCGGACCTTGCCTTGTTTCCGTCCTTCCAGGGTAGCTGGCAGCTCTACATCCTCAGTCTCGTCTGGGTCCCGGTGAGCCAGGCCAGCGTGTGGTTTACCACCTTCCTCAGTGTTTTCTACTGCCTGAAGATCGCCACCTTTGAGTACCCTGCCTATGTGTGGCTGAAGCGGCAGGCCTACCACCTGAGCCTCTGGTGCCTCCTTGGTTACTGCATCCTCACTCTGATCTTGGTGGACCACATCATCCGACAAGCCTACGTGCTCTTCAAGAGCAACAGTAGCATCCCGCATTCCCCTATAGGGCAGCATTACGGCTACCTAACCCTGCTCAACTCCGGGAGCTGGCTCCCCTTCCTGCTGTTTCTGCTGTACTCTGGGATGCTGATGGCGTCCCTGTACAGGCACCACCGGAAGATGCAGGTCTTCAAGGCGGGCAGGAGAGATGCCCAGGCCCAGGCTCATATCATGGCCTTGAAGTCCCTGGGCTGCTTCCTGGTTCTCCACATAGTATATATCCTGGCCAGCCCCTTCTCCATCACTTCCAAGCACCCATCTCCAAGTCTCACCTCTGTCCTCTTCTTCGAGACCCTCATGGCCGCCTCCCCCTCTCTTCACTCTGCCCTCCTTGTCCTGGGCAACCCAAGGGCCAAGGAGCTTTGGCGCAGAATCCTGCAGAAGGTGGTGGGCACGTGCAGAGATGGGGGCCCCTGTCTTGAGGAGATGGGGGCAGAGGGCTGTGTAAGACACCGATGAGGTGCTCTTGATAGCACTCTGAAAGGGAGCCGGCTCTTTCATCCTGTCAAACATTCCTGCCCTGACAGCAGCTCCCGCACACGGGCATCAGGCCACTTGGAAGCCAAATCAGCAGTGTGTTACCTTAGGGTGTCAAGGCTCCCCACTGTTTGGTAAAAGAGGCATCTATCTGCTCTTTTTATGTGCAGCTGAGAAGACACCTTGC
>NW_022103920.1:5514382-5517253 GCF_000313985.2 Echinops telfairi | reverse complement strand
GGTGGGACTGATGGCGCTGATGTTTGCTCTCAGACAGTAGCTGGGAAAATACTGCTCCTTGATGTGGTCAAGCCCTATCTGCTGTGGTCAGTTATCCACATGCCCTTCCCCTCTGACCTCTCCAAGACTGAGCTGGAGGGACACTGTGTCAACTCACGGATGCAGGGACTGGCTGTTTTTGTTTTCTCCTTTGTCCCCAGTGCTCAGAGACTGCCCGGAACATGATAAACAAGTGAAGATCCACGATCGCAGCCTTCAGTCTGGATCACGACTCAATGGAAGGAAGACCAAAATGCTCACCTGGACCAAGAGGTTCCATCAGGATAAGTGAAGAAAAGGTTGACGTTTTTGAGGATCTTGTTCTACTTGGACCCACAATCTGTGCTCCTGGAAGCAGCAGTCAAGAGATCAAAAGCCCTGACGCACTGGGTCAATCTGCTGCCCAAGACCTCTTTAGAGAATTGAAGAGCGAGGATGTGACTTGGAGGACTAAGCTGCGTCTGACCCATGCTGTGGTCTTCTCCATTATGTCCCGTTCGGGTAAAAGTTGGACATTGAATAAAGAGGGCCGTAGAAGAAAGATGCATTTGAACTTGTGGTGCAGGAGAAGACTATTGAAAGTACCATGGCGTGCTGAAAGGACAAACCCATCTGTGTTGGAAGAAGTGAGGCCAGCGTGCTCCTTAGAGGCAAGGATGGCGAGACTTCATCTTATATACTTTGGGCATCTTGTCAGGAGAGACCAGTCCCTGGGGAAGGACATCATGTTTGGTCAAGTGGAGGGGCGGCGCAAATGAGGAGGGCCCTCGCTCGATGAGCTGGATGGACACAGTGGCTGCATCCAAGGGCTCAGGCACAGGGACACTTGTGAGTTTGAGGCAGGGCAGGACCAGGCAGTGGTTTGTTCTGTTGGGCACAGGGTCACTATGGGTAGGAGCTGACTCGATGGCACCTAACAGCAACCAACAACAACTGGCCAGCTGCAAAGACTTGTCTTTCTATGACAGACAAAGTAACTGAGTTTAAGAGGGCCAGGCTGGCCTGGCATGTCACTGAGAGTGGTGGCTATGCTGGGACCAGACCAGGCACCCTGTTTCTGGCTCAGTGCCTTGTCCTGAACACTGTGCTACCCTCCTGAAGAGCTGGCCTGGACCCTTCCTCCCTTCTTGAAGTCCCCCCTCCTTTGCACTCCCTTCCTCCTCCTTCTTTTCAGATCTGTGTGATCACGTCCGTGTTGGCCCAGCTCCAAGGGATCAGAATCAAATATCAAAAGCACTTGATGTGCTTTTCCACGGGACACCGTGTGGATCAACGTCCATCTGCCATTCTCTCTCACTGTGTCTCTTGAAGTCCCTGGGCTGCTTCCTGGTTCTCCACATAGTATATATCCTGGCCAGCCCCTTCTCCATCACTTCCAAGCACCCATCTCCAAGTCTCACCTCTGTCCTCTTCTTCGAGACCCTCATGGCCGCCTCCCCCTCTCTTCACTCTGCCCTCCTTGTCCTGGGCAACCCAAGGGCCAAGGAGCTTTGGCGCAGAATCCTGCAGAAGGTGGTGGGCACGTGCAGAGATGGGGGCCCCTGTCTTGAGGAGATGGGGGCAGAGGGCTGTGTAAGACACCGATGAGGTGCTCTTGATAGCACTCTGAAAGGGAGCCGGCTCTTTCATCCTGTCAAACATTCCTGCCCTGACAGCAGCTCCCGCACACGGGCATCAGGCCACTTGGAAGCCAAATCAGCAGTGTGTTACCTTAGGGTGTCAAGGCTCCCCACTGTTTGGTAAAAGAGGCATCTATCTGCTCTTTTTATGTGCAGCTGAGAAGACACCTTGCGTCTCCACAGTGCAGGAGCAGCAATGACAGTGACTGTCGGTTTGTGGCATGGTTCCATGTATTCGTTCAGGCTGATCGTTGGAGGCAAACTTTCTTAGAGAAGAGCCAGGAACGAAATGGCTTTGCCTTTCTCCCCACTGTTGTCTGTGTGGTCCAGAGAGCCACCAGAGAGGCAGAACTAAAGAAACAGCTCTCTCTTTCTGGCTGTCCTTCTGAGTCCAGACCCCCTGTCAGCTTGTGGCTGGCCTCGTGTCCAGGCCGCTGCAAACGCACGCATCAAAGGGGGTGGCTTGAAGAAACACGTTTCTACTCTCATGGTTTAGGCGAGTCATGCATACCACTCAGGGTCACCGGTTGCTTCTGACTCACGGTGACCCAATAGGACAGAGTAGCACTGTCCCTGTGGGGTTTCTGAGGCTGTCTTTTGCAGGAACAGAAAATCTCATCTTTCTCCCTCAAATTGGCTAGTGGGTTCGAAACTGCCAACCGTGCTGTGGGCAGGCCAGCTTAGCCCAGTAGGCTCCCAGGGCTCAGGACATTTGCTCTAGGGAAAGGCTTTCTTTCTCTGTTGGCTCTGGGGGAAGGTTTTTGTCACCACCATTCCCTGGGACTAGGAAGTTCTCAGTGCGTGACCTTGGGTCCAAGGGACACCTTTCCCACTGGGTCTTCTCTCTTAGTGGCACTGTGGTCCCCCTGATCTTTGTGTGCTTGTTTAAACTCTTTTATATCTCAAAAGAGAGTGAGTCAAGATCCCGCATATTCCCCTGGACTGCTTCATTAACTAACTGCCTCATTGACATCCCAGGGGTTAGGATTTATAACCCGTGGGATAATTACATCACACCGCCCATCAAAAAGTGGAGGATAATTGCAAATACTGAGACTCGTGGCCAAGCTAAGAAGGCACAGAGGAGGGGGATTCAAATAGCTCATGTGAGAGAAAGATGAGTCAACTTTCCTCTCGCTCTTGAATGCTTCCTCCCCCCACTATCATGATCCCAATTCTACCTTACAAGTCTGGCTGGACCAGAGGATGTACA
>NW_022103920.1:5511712-5512956 GCF_000313985.2 Echinops telfairi | reverse complement strand
GAGCTGGATGGACACAGTGGCTGCATCCAAGGGCTCAGGCACAGGGACACTTGTGAGTTTGAGGCAGGGCAGGACCAGGCAGTGGTTTGTTCTGTTGGGCACAGGGTCACTATGGGTAGGAGCTGACTCGATGGCACCTAACAGCAACCAACAACAACTGGCCAGCTGCAAAGACTTGTCTTTCTATGACAGACAAAGTAACTGAGTTTAAGAGGGCCAGGCTGGCCTGGCATGTCACTGAGAGTGGTGGCTATGCTGGGACCAGACCAGGCACCCTGTTTCTGGCTCAGTGCCTTGTCCTGAACACTGTGCTACCCTCCTGAAGAGCTGGCCTGGACCCTTCCTCCCTTCTTGAAGTCCCCCCTCCTTTGCACTCCCTTCCTCCTCCTTCTTTTCAGATCTGTGTGATCACGTCCGTGTTGGCCCAGCTCCAAGGGATCAGAATCAAATATCAAAAGCACTTGATGTGCTTTTCCACGGGACACCGTGTGGATCAACGTCCATCTGCCATTCTCTCTCACTGTGTCTCCTGACTCGTGTGGCGGTGCATGGGGTGCGATGGAAATTACACTTGGTCAGTCATCTAGGGCACTGGCTGGATAGCATCACCATGATCCGTGTGAGATCTGGCACCTCCTTTTGTGGGACGGGGTACTGACTGTGGCCTTTTCTTCAAATAGAAGATGCTTCTTCCTGCAGGCTTATTTCTGTTATTCCACCTCTATTTCTATTTTGTTGTAGTAGTGATAATTTGCCATTTGTCCTGGGCTTCTCATCTTCTTGGGCCCATGATCTCATTTGACCGGATTGACAGCACTGTGCTATTAGTAACTCTCCATCTTACAAGCGACAGAACTCCGGTCGTTGGAGACCTTGTTCAAGATCAATGACGGTGGACGATTCTGGGGGAGCCATCCCAGCTGGGGGACTCCACGTCTTGTGAACTTTCCAGTAAACCTCAAGGACCGCGCTTCTCTGGGTGAGGCTTCATACGAGGGTTAGTCTGGGAGATGTTCAAGGGCTTGAGTGCAGCAACTAAGTCAAATATGGGATTGGTGGTAGGTGCAAACCTACGATAGACTGATGTTCTACCCCTCCTCCATCGTGGGGACAAAATCCCTTCATTGTCAGCTTGCCTTCGGGGACTGGGGTTCCTTCATTTCTACATGTAATTTAGCTCAGGATGGGTGTGAGGCTACTTTGTGTTTTAGCCAAGAAAACAAATCTGGAGGCAAATGTGTGCA
>NW_022103920.1:5505884-5507292 GCF_000313985.2 Echinops telfairi | reverse complement strand
CGGGCAGGGGAAAGACTGGGCTTTCTACTTCTGTCAACAGTGACGGTCTCAGGAACCCAAAGGGAGTCGCTGGGAGTCAGCACTAAGTCCATGGCAGAGAGAGAGAGTCATTAAAATAAATGACTTGATGTTGAAACCAGGAGCCATTTTTTGTTTAATTAATTAGGCAAGCTTAAGATGTTTAACATAGGGACAAAGATACTCTCATACACTGAAGATGGGTTTGTTAATTGGTATATTATTCTGAGGGACAATTTGGTAGTGTGTGTGTTATCATTATGCTTTTTTTGGTAAGCATATCTCTAATAATTAAAGATATGTGTAAAGTCATTTCTACAAAAATTTCCACACGAAGATGTTGATCAAGGTGGGGGTCTGGAGGGATTCTAAAAGTCCAATGGAAGAGGACCCACCACATAGATTCTGGTCGAGGGCAGAGCCTGGATTGTCAATCAGGTGAAACGGAGTTCCCAGTGGTCTTTGGGGAATGGTGGTTCAGAGACCGTAGAGACTTGGAAGAAATCGATGAAATAAGAAATGTAAATAAAATGGCAAGGATCCATGTTGGGTAGTTGTTCTGGATCAAATTGGGTTTGTGTTGTAAATCCTAAACCCTGGAGTGGTTATAATTCCAGTTGGGAATGGGTTTTCTTTGTTAGGTGAATGAGATGGTATTAGCATAGGGAGTGTCTGAAATCAATCTCTGCAGATATGCGAGAGATGATACAAGCAAGGGAGAAAGCAGAGATGGTGGTCAGAGAGATGCCGTGTCTCCTATCTCCAAGGAGCCAAGGAGTGGGCTCCGAGGAGACAAGGGCCTTCCCCGGAGCAGGCCCAGAGCTGCCTTCTTCTCGAGCTGCCATCTCAAATGTGGCCTTCTCACTTCCCGTGAGAAAAGATATGTCTGTTTGCTAAAGCCACCCACCTGTGACATTTCGGTGACAGCGGTTCTAGGAAACCGAGACATGGGCTTTAATTTCCCATCACCATCAGCATTACCCTGCTGCTGAAACCAGACAAAGACATGGCAAGAAACACTAACAGACTAACATTTCTTTTGACTACAGATATAAACACTCTCAATTAAACAAACCTAGCAAACAGAACCCAGTAACATATGAAAAAAATGTACACCATAAAAGAAGTGGTAGTTTTTTCTCCAGCAATGAAAGGTTGTCTTAACATCCCCAAATCAACCAATGCGATCTGCCATATGTAAGAGGATGAAGGACAAAACCACACATGACCATCCCAGTAGATGGAACAACCACCACAAAAATACATTTGACAAAGTCCAACAACCACTCACGATAAAAGCACTCAGCAAAGTAGGACTAGAAGCATACTCCCTGAACCTGACAAAAGGCATCTTGAGACGCCCCCTCCACGCCCTCCCCCCACCCCATCC
>NW_022103920.1:5497923-5504934 GCF_000313985.2 Echinops telfairi | reverse complement strand
CAACCGTGGGCTCAGGCAGAGGAACAATTGTGAGCATGGCGCAGGACCGGGCAGTGCTTCCTTATCTTGCGAACAGGTGGCTATGAGTCAGAGCTGACTGGATGGCACCTAACAACACAACAACAAGAAGGAATTCACAACAAAACACTTAGAGCTAATACATGAATTTAGCAAGGTTGCAGAACACAAGATCAACGTACAAAAATCGACGGACATTAGCACTGAACAAATGAAAATAAGAAACCACTTCCATTCACAATAGCATCAAAAAGAATACAACATTTAGGCATGCATTTAGCAAAATGAGTGTAAGACTTACATGCCGAAAACTACAAAACATTGCTCAAAGAAGTGAAAGAGTATCCAAGTAAATGCAAAGCCATTGCATGTTCCTAGACTGGGTTATTTAATATTAAGATGTCAGTACTCAAATTGATGTCAGTACTTCATGTTGATCTACAGATTCAATCTAATCCCTATCCAAATCCCACTGGCTTTTTTCTTTCCTTCTTGTGCAGAAATTGATAAATTGGTGCTCACATTTTTATGGAAATGCAAGGGTCCCAGAATACACAAAGCAATTGGGAAGAAGAATAAATTTGGAGGGCTCATACTTCGCAATTTCAAAACTTATTATAAGTCTGTAGTAAGTAGGACCCTGCAGCATTAGTGTAAGAATAGACACATGGATCAGTAGAATAGAGTCGTGAGTCCAGAGGCCAAGGCAATTCAACAGTGAAAAATAATCTTTTCACTAAATGGTGTTAGTTAGGGCAACTGGTTATTTACCTATGAAAGAATGCAATTGCACTCCTACCACATGCAAAGTTGGTTGAAAATGGATCATAGATGTACAAGTAATCCCTAAAACTAGAAAACTCTTGGAAGAAAACCTAGCGGCACAAATCTTTGTGGTTTTAGTTAGACAGTGGTGTCTTAGATACACCAAAATGACCAGCCACAAAAGAAAAACAAATGAATTGGACTTCATGACAGTTAAACTTGTGGGCATCCAAGGATTTCATCGAGAAGGTGAACAATGGGAGAAACGGTTTTGTAACTAGGTGTCTGGGGACTATTTCATATCTAGAATAAAGAGCTATAGACTCAACAGCCCAATGAATAAACAGGCAAAAGACTTGAAGAGAAAAGGAGAAATGCAAGCTGGCCAATATGCACATGAAAAGATGGCCAACATCATTAGTAATCCAACCCAAACCATGATGGGTGGGACACCACGTCAGTTCCACTGTTGTGAGGAGCCACCCAGTCGGTTCTGACTCATTGCGGCCCTACACACAACAGCAGAAACATCGCCCAGTCCGGCGCCATCCTCACCGATGCCCCTGAGCCCATTGTGGCAGCCACTTGTAGAGGATCTTCCCCGCCTTACCCAGCACGACGTGCCTCTTCAGGAACTGGCCTCTTCTGACAGCACGTGTAAAATAAGTGAGACACAACCTCACCATGCAGGTCCTCCTTCCTAGTTTGTATGTTTCTGGAGGCTCTGCTGACACCTGTCCACCCTGAGACATACCCGTGACACACATGACAGCAACTTACAAGTGGGACAGACTGACCCGTGAGCATTAGTGGTGAGCTTTTACGGGAGGATCTGTAAAACAGGGGAAGTCTGTCTAATGTCTAGTTCTGAAAACATTGGAAAAGCTTCCAAACGCCTCCAGCCCCCCACCCCCACAACAAAGAAACTCCAATTCACTGCCATCCATTGATACCAACTCACAGTGACCCCCGTGGGTTTCTGAGACGGTGGCTGTTGACGGAGTAGGAAGCCCCGTCTTTGTCCTGCGGAGCTGCTGCTGGTTCTGAACAACCCACCACGCAGCTCGCAGCCCAGCGAATAGCCACCCCCCCCACCCCCCCAGGGCTCCCAGGTGCTGCTGAAGCTGCCCTGCTTCTCCTCTCAGTGGGATGTGGCCAGGAGCTTTGCCCTTTGCTGCCAGTGGGATCACCTTCACAGGTGTTCACCAGCTGGCCATGGTCAGGCCTCCTGCTCTTGAGAAGGCCCGGGCTTTCAGAGCCCTGGAGCACCCAGCCTTCAGCCATTATCTGTCTCATTAAAAAAATAAAAGGATGGTCCTCACACACGGAGGAGTAAGGAGACAATGAGTTCAGATTCCCCATGCATGGGGACAATTTCATGCTTATTAATCTCTAAGCCCAATTGGGAAGTTTCCTCTTGGAGACTTCCTAAGGACAAGAAACTGAAGGATTGGTACTAAGACAGGGAGGAGTTAAACAGGATGAAAAGAAACCTGTTCTGGGAGATCCATGGATCCTCATAGGATTGGAATGGATTTTTCTTCAACCTTTGCTAGAGAGTTCCGTAAGAAGCCTTAGGAGTGCAGTGGTCAAGTGGCCTGTTAACTGAGAGATGATGTAAACATTCGCCCAGGTGCTCTGTGGCTGAACGAGCTTGTGATGTGCTGGAAAGATTACAGCCTATGAAACCCTATTGGGCTATGTATTTTGTCAGTTCAGATTACTATGTGCTGGAATTGATGAGAAAACAACCATAATGAATCCTTTCAGAATGCCATTCTTCACATTTCTTTCAGAGGCCTCTGTACATATATAGGATGAGACCTCGTGTCATAGTGGTTACCCGTTGGGCTGCTGACCACAAGGTCAGCAGTTCAAACCCACCAGCGACTCTGAGAGAGAACACTGGGGCTTTGTACTCCTGTAAAGAGATACAGTCTTGGAAATTCGCAGGGGCAGTTCTACTCAGTCCTACAGGGGCGCTAGAGTCAGGACCGACTTCATGGCAGTGAGTTGTGTTGTTGTTGTTGTTGCTGTTTTTATATGAATGAATACAAATGTTAACTACTGGATGTTCAAAATCATATTACTTTCTTTCGGTACGTGGATATTGAAATGTGTTGACCGCTTCCAAAACGGCTCCCAGTAACCTAGGGAGCCTGGTAGTCCCATCCACATGTAATTCCTTCACTGTTCCTGTTGCTGGACCTGGAGGACTTGCTCCGGTGAGGAGGATCTGGGAAAAGGTATGGGCTGTCATGTGGATGGGAGTTTCAGACTGTAGTTTGACCCTGGCTCTCCTGCTCTCGTGAATCCAGTCACCAACTTGTTAGCCATCCCATGGAGCGTCCCACCTGGCAGAGAAGGTAGAGAGGCCTCCACTGAACAGCCAGTGGGGAATGGAAGCTGGACCACCACCTCAGGAGAGAGCTTGGAAACAAATCTGTTGCCGGTGGAGACAGTGACTGCAGTCTGTCTTCCATTTTGATTGCAGCTGTGGAGTGGGCTGTACTCACCGAGCTACAGTTCGAAACCACAGGCAGCTCCGTGGGTGAAAGACGAGGCTGTCTACTCCCACAAAGAGTTTCAGTCTCAGACACACACAGGGCCAGTTCCCATGCACCGGAAATGGCTCCATGGTAGTGAGGGAGTTTGAAGGGACCCAGAGCCAGAAGACCTAATTAAGGCACGCCCAGATTCCTGGTTCACAGAAATGGTTAATAAATGTTTGTTGCTTGAAGCCACTGCCCTTTGGGCTAACTTGTTAAACGGCACTACATTGTTAATATAAAGAAAACCATTTCAGAGCTGTCAAATGTTCCCCCAAAGCGGCCGGTTGAATTCCAAATGCTTCTACATGAAGCGGTGCCATTGAGAAGGGGTAGATGGTCACATGAAGAACATCGAGGTGCCGGAGGGCTGCCAGGAGATAGGATGACTTGTGGTCAGGTGGAAATGTCCATCTACGAGATTCCAGGTCTTGAACTGTCTATCAAACGAACCAAAGTTGAAGCTTTCAAGGGGAAGATGCTGGGTGTTGACTGGGAGGTGGGTGCTCAGTGGGCCTCAGCGTCTCCCTGTAGCTTAGGTTCTAAGAGGGAGCATCCCCCAAATGAACATCCTAAGATGCAGCAAGAAGCCTTGGTGGCATAGTGGTTATGCCTTGAACTGCTAATCACAAAGTCACTAGTTTGAAACCACCAGCCTCTCTGAAGGAGAAAGACAAGTCTGCCTACCTTTTGAAAGGGTTAAAGTCTTGGAAGCCCACAGGGGCAGTTCTACCCCGTCCCACAGGCTCGCTGGGAGCCAGCATCGACTGGATGACAGAAAGCAAGAAGAGGGACAAGGAGAAGCCGCCAGGTACATCCTGGCTATTCACAGTCCGGGACCTCACCTTCCGGGCTTAACGGCGCAGAGGAGTCTCATGTCGTAGCCAGTGCTGAACACACGTCGGAGCTGAGGTTCTCCCTGGGGGCCAAAGGGAGAACCTTTGGCGGCATCTGGAAACATGTTTGATGGTCCGACAGGAAAAGAGGGCATTCTACTGTCATCTAGTGGCAGAAGCCAGGAATATTGGTCACACCACAGAGGCTTATCTTACCCCAAACATAGATGGCGGGACCCCAGGTGAGAGGTGGTGCTGTCGGTTCTTGTTTGGCGAGGGGCAGGGCAGAAGAGCTGAAGGTTAGGAGGTCCTGGTGGGGTGTTCATCACTTGTCCTCCCCCTTGCATTTTCTGTGCCTTGGTTTCCCCCAGTGATGCCTTAAGGCTCTAGGTTCTTGATGGGCCATTCATTGATGGCAGGCCCAGGTGTTGGGAGATGCTGATTGGATGCAGAGGACTCGGTCCACCCAGCAGGCACTGGGAACTAGTGAAGGGTCTGGTGGTTTGGAGGCGACATGGGGAGCTTTGCTCGGGGACTCCGAGCTGCGTCTCACGGGCCAGCTCTGTTTTAGCCTCTTCCAGGTCATTAGTAATTTACTGTCACCCAGCTGGCCCTGATCTATCTCCTGAGAAGTTTTTCTTAGCTCAGCTCTGCTTCTAAGAGCCCCTTATTTTCTCCCTTGGCATCTTGTCTGCACTGTCTTCTGGGAGCACGGACCCCAGCCTAAGTTTCTGCCACTATACTGCCCTATGGAAGGTAGGTGGAGCCCCAGAATCCTCTCCACCAAGTCCCTGTATCCTGGGGATCCTTTCCCCACCCATACCTGCTGCCTTTCTTATGGAGCCGCCCAGCTCTGCTTCTCCCCTGGGCCTCCCCAGACCTCTCCCTGCATATCACCTCACCTGCACCCATTGGACCCTCTGTGCTACAGCATCAACCTGACAATAGTGGGGTGAGTTGTGGCTATTGGGTACCTTTGAGTCGACTGTGACTCATGCGACAGAACAGGCCTGCCCCATAGGGTTCCCTAGGCTGTGAGCTTGATGGGACCAGATCACCAGGTATTTTCTCCATGGAGAGGCTGGTGAGTTTGAACTCTCAACCTTCAGTTAGTCATTTCGCCCTACTCAATATTTTATAAAAAACTAAAGATCTGTCCTTTGAACGTGCACCCCTAGATACTCCAGTCTTGTCCACATTGGTGGCCCTATTTTGAATGGAGCTCTGAACACTCCCCCGACCAGATTCACAAAGGCAACATGGTCCCGGATCAAGAATGACTTTCTGGCTTCTTTCACGGGGAAGCCTCCAGTGATAACAGGTCTTTTGTCTTCGAGGCTTGGAGCTGAGCTTCTTCCTACAGGGAGAAGTGGGTGCTCTTCCCCACCAGAGGCTTTTCTGTCTGCTCACTGAGACTGCACGGCATCATGCATGGCCATCTGCACCCACAGCCTCTAAGCTTTCCTCCTTCCAAGCCCTCCTCCGCCTCCTCCTTAAATACCATCTGCTTTGTTTGTCTCCCAATCACTTATGTGTCCATGCTCGTCCATGAGTCTACTGGAACATGCAAAGCTTATTTATACATTTTTTTATTAAGATGACAAATGGTCAGCTGTACCATATTCCCACCACTTTATGTGGATTCCCTTGAAAGAGTTGACCAGAGGCTCAGATTCAAACTCTCTGCCATTGAGTCGTTGCCAATTCGTAGTGACCTGTCTGACAGGGCAGACCTGCCCCTGTGAGTTCCCCAGGCTTGGACTTTACCAGACTGCGGGTCTTTATGGGAGCAGAGAGCCCAGTTGCCTTTCTCTTGAGGAGCGGTTGGTGGTTTTGAACTGCTGATCTTGTGGTCAGCAGCCCTTGGCATAACCACTACACTCCCAGGGCTCTGACCAAAGACAGGATGCCAGGCTTTCTTTATTGATGCTTCCTGGGTGGTCAGGATTCTAGACACCTCTTGTCCACAGAAGCCGCAGAAAGCAACCGTGTACAGGGTGGCTTCAAAAACCCGGTGGGATATTCCTCTAGTTCTCTAATGCTCCCTCCCTCCCCCGCCCCCATCCCCACTATCATGACCCAGTTCTGCCTTACAAACCCGGCTAGACTGGAGCATGCATGCTTGTGTTAGACAGGGTTCTCTAGAGAAACAAGACCAGGACACTTTTGATTATATATATAAAATAAATAGCTAATTAGTTAATTAGCTGTTAATTAATAAATAGCTGTAGAGCAGGACAAATGGCTCAGTGCAACTCACTTCCCTGAGACAGCTAATACCCTGGCAGTCCTTCAAGTCTTGAGGGCCACCAGGTACAAGTCAAGGAAGCAGAGAGCTGAGTCCTCTGTAGAGCAATTCAGGCAATCTGGCCACAGGCAACAAACAGCAAGGCAGGTCACCAACATGTCAGCCAGATGACAGGGTCTGACAGTCCCCAGCTCAAGCCATGTATACACCAGTAGTGTGGTGAAGCAGGTCTTGAAGGAACGTCAAACTACAGTGACACAATCCATGAGTTTGGTGTCCCACAGTTAGTGTAGCTTGCAAGTTGAGGCAGAGAACCAGCTAAGGCAGCTGCACACTGATCTGATCATCAAAGAACAAGAGACAAGAAAGGTGAGGCTCACCAACCCATTTATCTCTCTGCCCTTCAATTAATCTCACATGTGTTCATTGGCCAGGTTGGCACAATAAATCCACCTATCACAACTATCAGAGCTCTTAACACACAGAATCCAGGACAGATAAACCCCTGAGGAACAATAATGGGAATAGTGATCCCATGAGGGTTGGGGGGATGTGGAGGGAGAGGGTAAGAAAGGGGAAACTTAATGCAATGATC
>NW_022103920.1:5493729-5495294 GCF_000313985.2 Echinops telfairi | reverse complement strand
AGAGGGAATCTTGCCTCGCTGCCATTAGAGGGGTTGACCGGGAGTCCTGTTAGGGCGACCCGTGGGACTCGTGCACATGCTCATTAGGGTCATAGGGTCGACCAGCGTTCCCTGGTTTCAAACTGCAGACCTTGTGGTTAAAAGGCCAACTTCTAACCACTGTGCTACTTGACCTTCTCTCGGACTTCTTCACTCAGCCTAACTGGTCACTGAACACAGATTTGTCTAACTGGGAATTCTTCTCTTACTGCCTTAGACAAGGTCAGGTGCATAACCCTCTGATCAAGCCAAACTATCAACATTCTCATCCCAAGATTGCTCACTGTTCCACCCCAGGGATCTAAGCCAGCATCTTTCTTTAGCTGCTACTCAAGTGGACCCACAGTGGTTTTTCTGAAGTTCTCCTGCGGGGACCACTTGGTCCATCTAGTCCAGTGGAGCACTTGCTTTCGTTGAGAACATGGTGTCCCTTAGATGAGGTGGCTTTGAATGCTGGGGACAGAAGCCACCCTGAAGCCAGCTGGCAGTGGGTTCTGGTACTGGCTGGCTCCGTTGTGGGTCCTGTCACCCCCTCCTCTGAGTGTGACCGTGATCCAGCAGAATGCAGCCAGCACTCCACACACCCTCGGCTGTGCTGGGCAGAGACATAGACGGGGACACAGGCTGTTGAGGTACAGGGGCTTTATTTTGGGCCTGGGGACGGGAACGGTTGTGTGGGCAGTGCCAGGGCGCAGAGGGAGTGCCAGTCTCACTTGTCTTTGGTGACGGCCTCAATCCAGGACACGTACTTGTAGATGTTGGTGTAGATGCCCACGTCGCCCCCCATGAAGCTTCCAACCTCGATGCCCTGCAGCTTGTTTTTGCAGATGACAGTGGCCACGGCCACCTCCTACAGAGAAGAGGGGTGGGGTCAGGGCTATGGTCAGGGGCCCCAGGATGGGGGCTGTGAGTGCAGGGGAGCATGGAGCCTGGCCTTGTGGTGACCCTCCAGGAAGTCAGAGAAGTCTCTCTAGAGCTCACCTGGGACATGAGGGTGTTCCACAGTGGGACCTAGCCTACCTGCCCTGCCACACCTACCCTCCTGATGGGGTCAAAATGACCCACCAGCCACTCCCATCATCAGCACTCTGTCCTCCCCCTACCGCAGTGGATGGGACATGCGGCAGCAGGGGACAGGAGAGAGAATGAGGACCGAGGCGGGGCTGCGGGGCAGGGGACAGAAGAACATATTCACGGAGCATCAAGTGTCACTGAGACCCCTTCCTAAGAGAAGTGGACCTCTCTGGACCCTCTTGCCAAGCCGGTGAAAACTGGCTGCAGACAGAAGTCACGAAGGGCAGGCAGATGCTCAGCGGTCCAGCTGGCTGCTTGCTCAGGTCAGAGGTAACTCAGACTCAGATTCTCTGCCATCGGGTTGAAGTTGATACCCAGCGATCCGAGAGGACAGGGTAGAACTGCCCTGTGGGTTTCTGAGACTGTAGTGAGTGGTGATACTGGGAGGGTAGAGGGAGAATGGGTTGGAAAGAGGGAACCGATTACAAGGATCTATATGTGACCTCCTCCCT
>NW_022103920.1:5491744-5493567 GCF_000313985.2 Echinops telfairi | reverse complement strand
CTGATGCCGGGGGCTTAAGTGGAGAGCAAATGTTTTGAGAATGACGAGGGCAATGAATGTACAAATGTGCTTTACACAATTGATGTATGTATGGTGATAAGAGTCGTATGAGCCCCTGATAAAACGATTTAAAAAATAATTAATTAATTTTTGAGTTACAACCTGGTTATGTTTTAATCCACTGTCATTTTCTTTTCTTTAAAAAAATCATTTTATTGGGGCTCTTATAGTTCTTATACCATTCTGTACATCCATTGAGGCTGTAACTCTTTACAGGACTAGAGAGCTTCATCTTTCTCTTTCTGAGCAGCTGGTGGTTTTGAGCTGCCAACTATGTGTTGAGGCCCAGCAGGTAACCACTAGGATACACGGTCAGAGCTAGAGACCCCAGAAACCACACCCCACTGCTCCCAGCTGGCACGGTCTGCGTCAGGCCCTGCAAAGTGTGACTGACCAATATCGCGGGCCACTGCGAGGAGGCCGAGGGCTCAGGCCCATGGGTCACCCTGCGTGGGAACACACTGGGGAGTGCCTGCCCCACCAGCAGCGAGTGAGCTGTCACCTGGGGACCTCAGGTGGCGGAGGGTCAGGGCTTCCTGTGTGCTCCAGTCTGGTCTCCCCCTGGTCAGTGAGCCCGGGAGCTGAGTACAGAGCAAGGGTTACCCCGAAAACGCGGGCGAAGACTTTCACGAACTTGATGCACAGCGAGTTCCGGTGGCTGCGCCCTTGCTCCGTCTTCTGGCACTCCGTGTCCGTCATCACCGGGGCCTCCAGGTTCTGCCGCAGGTCGGGGTGCCTGCCTGCAGGACCGGGGCCAGGGAGCCAGCTGCTCACGCATTCCTGGAGCCCTCCCCTGCCCTGCTCGGCCACCCCACGCCCGCCACTGCCCGGCC
Organism: Echinops telfairi; assembly: GCF_000313985.2. Lineage (NCBI taxonomy): Eukaryota > Metazoa > Chordata > Mammalia > Afrosoricida > Tenrecidae > Echinops > Echinops telfairi. Next base: position 5,492,674 of record NW_022103920.1, on the reverse strand, counting down.
TTGCCACCCGGGTCTTGTGGGTCTTCTCTGTGTGCGAAGACAAGGAAGAGGCCACGGGGAAGTGGCTGTGGTTGGGGGAGGCAGAGGGGTGGGTTCCCGCTCTCAGGAGCTGCATGTGGGGGGCAGCTCCATGCGGGGTGGCTTCTGCTAGTTAGGACCCGTGCGTGGCAGCCCCTCACCATTGTTGTCCTGACTCCAGTCCAGCCCCGAGAGCAGACACATGGTGCCGGGCTTCACGTTACTGGTGGCCAGGGCCAGGGGCTGCACCTTCTGATTGAACACAGCCGGCTTGGCCAGCCGGATCAGCATGATGTCGTCCTGCGGGTTGCTCTGATTGTAATTCCAGTAGCGCACGATCTGCACGGGGTTGACCGACTGCTCCGTCCCGTCCCTGACGCGGATCCTGAAGTTGCCCATGATCACCTTCAGGTTTCTGGAGGGAGAAGAGGCGGTGTGTGTGTGTGTGTGTGTGTGTGTGATCGCTGCCATGATCCGTACTGTAGCTGGGGTGTCCTGCCCCGCCTTTGCTTGACCCTCTCTCTCCAATAGCCACAGTGAGTCTAGGGGTGGACACTCCTTTTGTCCCCATTACTGACGGCATCCGTCCAGCGAGGTGGGACCCTGAGCTGGAGCTCCCGGCAGGTGAGAGGAGGCAGCAAATCTCCCGGTTGTCCCCGGGACAGGACAAGTGCCCAGGGTTGGGACTCCATTCCCTCACAGAGCCACTCACAATTGACTTCACCTGTTAAACACCTCCCCAGGGGTCACAGGGGACCCCTGTCATGGGCTCGCTCATCCTCTGAGGGCCCACTAAAAACCAAACCCCAGGAAGTGGAGTCAATTTCCAATCCATAGCGACCCTGTCCAGACTTTCTGAGACTGCAAATCTTTATAGGGGCAGAGAGCCTCACTTCCCCTCCCCCCCACCCC
>NW_022103920.1:5486408-5491569 GCF_000313985.2 Echinops telfairi | reverse complement strand
GGAGCTTTGGGGAGGAGACGGAGGCATGCCACACACAGTCTTTGCTCTCGTGGGGGTGGGGTTGGCGGCACAGATGGCGTCGCCTGAGTATGAGGTGTGTCTCCAGGCCCTCCTGCCCCTCTGGTCCAGGCTGGAAACTCCATCCTCCCAGCCCTGGCTTGGGGGAAGACTCTGCTTTTGGTCGTCCCCTTGGCACCTCGCCATGCCCTTGTGCACACGTCCCTCAGCTCCCTGAGGGGCCCTACCTGGTGCAAGGTGCTCAGGGGGCCAGGAGGAGCAAGCTTGCCGACGACAATGTGGCGAGGAACATCCTGACTGCCAATGAGGGCGCCGCTACGTCTCAGCGGAAGGTTTCATCTGTGTGCCCGCCTCCCGCAGGCAGGGCCATGCCCGCCTCGCTCCCCTGTTCCCTCCTCCCAGCATGGGAACTGTGAGTTTCCCCAACTGCTGCGTGTCTCCTGGGAGAAATGGCCCATCTGAGGACCACGGAAGCAGCCGCCGTGGGTCAGGGGCCCCACTCACGGTAAGTAGCAGTGGGCTGGGGCCAGCACCCAGTTGCTCTTGATGAGAACGCCCACGCAGGGGTTGAAGTGAGACTTGAGATACACCAAGTAGGGGGAGGGGTCATCCTTCTGCGCCGCCGAGTCAGCAGTGAAAAAGGACCCTGAGAACAGAGCCCACATGTCCATCCCGAGAGAAACCTCTGAGGACAAGGAAGGCAGTTTCCCAGCGGCAGAGGAAGACGAATGAACCCACTGACCAAAGGCTCAGGCACAAACCCGTCCGATGTTTGTTACACTAAACCTGCAAATTAACGCAGCATCCCGCTTTCTCCGATACTTAGAATGCTCATTGTTTGAAACGGAGACTATTCAAGCCAAGGAAGTGTTCGAGACAGACTCATTTGCTGACTGTAGGAATGTCATTGAACCTATTGATCCTTCTTGAAAAGCAATTTAGGAATTTAAAAACAATTACCTTGCTTGCACCCCCTCAAAAACAAACAAACAACAAACAAACACTCAACCCCTTGCCATCAAGTTGATTCTGACTCATTGTGACCCTACTTTAGGTTCTCTGAGACTGTAAATCTCAACAGGAGCAAGTAGCTTCATTCATTCTCCCCAGCAGAACAGCTGGTGGGTTTAACTGTCAACCTTCCGGTTAGCAGCCCTAGACCTAACAGACCCCTGCACTACCAGGACTCTGCAATTTAGGAAGCGCTGAGCCTCTGCCATTGGAAGACAGGGTCTTAGCCAACCATCTAGAAGAGATCCATAGTTGGACCCATTCCAAAGAAAGGTGACTCAACAGAACGTGCAAATTATAGAGTACTATCATTCATAGCACATGCCAGTACAATTTTGCTGAAGATCATCCAATAATGGTTGCAGCACTACATTGTCTGGGAGCTGGATTCAGAAGATGACGTAGAACAAGGGAGATCATGATTTGGCCTACTACCCCTCTTAAAAAAAAAACTCCCTAGTGCCTGCCTGGTCACTTTCGTACCACAGCCCATCGTCCAGGTGTTCCTTGGGCAGCCCCCCTGGGTTGTTCAGCGGAGCCTGGTGGTGTAGTGGTTAGGCAGTGGGCTGCTCCTGACAGTTTCTGGATTCTCCCCCATCGGTCCACTCCTATTCCCATATCATCAAAAGGGACTCTGGGCTCAGCCTGTCTCCCCACTTCCCTCCTGCCTCCCTTCCCTGAGAGTTCCTAGTGGGAGGCCTTGGGTACATACCAGCCAGGAGGCCCACCAAGAAGATAAGCTCCATGACCATCAGGTCTGGTCCTGTGAGACACAGAGAGGGTCAAGTGAGCAGGACCCCAGCCCAGGCCTTTCAGGAGTGCCGTGCAGTCAGGCGCAGGCCTAGTTGGGGCACCTTGGGTGGACAGGGCAGGGGGAGGCCTCCAGGACAGATGGATGGATGGAAGCCTTTCTGTCTGCAGGAGGCTGGGGGCTGTGGCTCTATCCTGTCCTGTCCTGGTGGGCATCTGAGTGGGAAGGCCAGTTCTCTATCTGCTGTCCCCAAATCCCATTGGCCTAAAGGTAGATCCACAGCCCACAGGAAAGGGGCTTGAGGCCGAGCTGTGTCAAGGGTAAGGGGACAGGAGTCTCACCTCAGCTAAGGAGAGACTGCCCAGCTCAAGGGGACACTGTCCCTGAGGGCTGCTCTGACCCGCCCCATCGCCCCGCCCCACAGCCCCTCCTGTCTTTGTTACAGCGCCCCCCTGTCCTGGTTGACTATGGCATCATCTTGTCATCACCACTTACTGGGCCTCCACTGGCCTGGGCCAGGACCAGTGACACCGGGAAGCTGTAGGGCTGAGAGGCATGGCTGTCAGGATGCCTGTCCACTGCCGTCAAGTCAGGTCCGACTCATGGCGATCCTGCCGGGCAGAGTAGAACTGCTCTGTAAGGTTCCCAAGGCTGTCACGTTTGCCGGAGTCCACAGCCTCGCCGTCTTTCCCCTACACAGTGGCTGGTGGATTTGAACTGTTGACCGAGGCCCATGCTTAAACCACAGTGCCACCAGGGGTCTTCCTAAAAAAGAACCCCAAAACCAGTGCCATCAAGTTGATTGCAACTCCTAGTGACCTTATCGGACAGACTAGAACTGATCCACAGGGGTTCTAAGACTGTCAGTCTTTAGGGGAACCGACAGCTTCATATTTCTCCTGTGGAGTGACTAGTAGGTTTGAATCATCAACATTGTGACTAACGGTCCAACGCCTAACCTCCAGGGCCTCCAGAGCCCCATAGAGCTAAAGCAGCCATGGAGAGATGCAGAGGAGAGCAGGGCTTGCTTCTTCATAGCTGGGACTGTTGATGATGACCAGGAGGTGGGAGTAAGACAGCCCGGTGTGGAGAGATTCCTCACAGATTTTAAACTTGTCCCACTGGACCAAACTTTTCAGCTTGTGGATCTTAATTACCCTCGGGATGGAAGGGCAGAAAGTTTCTCTAGCTTTCTCTTGATTGCATCCCTAGGGTCCTTGTGAATTGACTCTTTAGGAATGAGATCTCCTTGGAGACAGGCAGGGAAGAGAAATGAAGGAGAAAGGTGGAGGGAGGGAGACAGTCCGGCTCTTCTGTGGTTTCTGGACCTTTCCAGAAGGGGTGGTGGGAAGACAATATCCAGTGTCCTTGAAGGGGAAGCATCAGTTGATTGCTCACAGGAGATGGTCAACATTTGTTAGGTAGGAAAGAGGTAGTTTCGGCTGAACCAGAGCATCAGAGAACTCTCTAGCCTGCCTCCTTTTAATGGAGGTGTGTCTTCTCAGGGGTTCAGTGCAAGATAAGCTTCACCTTGGAGGATCTGAGCTTGGACATTTCTAGCATCACGGCAACAAGAGCCCGAGGAAACTGAGAAGTGGCTCCCGAAGTTGCAGAGAGAACAGCCCATCTCTCTTCGGCTTAGCAGAACGCTGGTCAGGACATTTCAGCCTATACCCTCTCCCTGAAACTCCTTATGGAATGGTACCTGGACCAAAACAGATTTGTGGGGAGAACTTGGTAGTCTGCTTCCCACAATTGGTCTAGCCAGGGCTAGAACTAGGGGACCGCAGGAGCTGTGCCTAACCCAGACACAAGCATAGCTAGTCCATTTCTCCTGAAATGGCCCTGTATTGGGCCAGGTGCCATTCTGTAAGGAGTTACGGGGAGAGGGCTACTTGTTGACAGGGCAGTTTCAGCGAGGGCAGGGAGAGCTTGCTTTAGAATTGGATGATCTCTGTTCTTAGAGTCATTCTTTATTTGATGGGTTCACCCATTCATTATTCCAAATTTCATTGACTGCCAGCTTGAATGTATCACACAGCGTGGACAACAAGCCTGCTTTCGTGGGGCCTGGTTTCTTAACTGGAGAAAGAGAAAAATCAGAGCATAAGCAAATAATCTCAGAGGAAGAACACTAAGAAGACCAACAGATTGTGAAGGGTAGAAGGTAGTGGCAGAATCTGCCTTTAGGGAGGATGGGAGCTAAGGCTCCTTGAGCTTAGACTCTTGGTTCAAGACTTGAGGGAAATGAGGGCAAACTCCTCAAGTCTTAGGGATTTAGGGCTAATGGACTATTCCATGCTAGCGACAGATTATTTTGCATTTCTCATGTAATTTTGGAGGAAAACACAGATAGAATCTTGGAGAAAAGAAGCATTGAATCTGGGGGAAGGTCCCAAGTTTTCTATTGGACTGAGCCATGGCAAGCCAGTTGTAGGATCTAGGCTGGTCCCAGAGCCCATGTTTGGTGGCTTTGATACCCGTGGTAGTTACATAATCTCATGTTAATTTGTGGATATTAAGAGTGAAGGAGTGGACTTTAGCCTGTCAATAAGGTCACAAGGTAACACCTCTCAGAGGGATTCTGGAAATTTCCTCTTTTTTTCCTGGGAAGAGGACCACACTCTCTCTGTTTCACCTTCCTGTTGACAAGACACATGGAGCCACGCTAATGACAGCCAAAGCCCTGGAGTTGGAAGAGCCACGTGGAGACCCACACCAGCGCTGAGATGCTTTTACCACCACTGGATCCACAAGACTTTCCACCCACTGGCCTGTGATCTTCCTGCATTTGGCATCATTGCCTATGTTGCTTGAGTCTGAAGAGGAATTTATGGACTGGTATCAGACATATGGGCTAATATCGGACTTATGGACTTGATCTGGACTGGGGTGGTATGTTTTCTTAATATACAACTATATAAAGCTCTTTCTTATACACATATGAGTGTCTATGCATTTGTTTCTCTAGTCAACCTGGTCTAACACAAGCCAAGGATTAGTGAGAAGACGATACAAGCTTCCCTGAATGCAAGGAGTGTTGATATTGGATTTGAAGTCCCTTGTCTGCTGGCCCAAGCAGAGGCTGGTGTGGGACAGATGAAGGTCACGGATGGGGGTTGTTCCCATTCTCTCCAGTAGACGCTTACCTTGAGCCTGGTGATGAGAAGTCAGAGTCCCGAGAGGGAGGACACTGCCTAACTCACCCCAAGCTCTGATGAATTTTGACTTCCTGAAGGAAGACACTTGCACCAAGGAGAGAAGGAAAGAGAGCTTACAGATTGAATGAAAGGGTTTGTATTAGTCTAGGTACTTTGGAGAAACAAATCCACGGCGACTCACGTATAAGAGAGAGTTTTATGTAAAGAAAAGGTGCATCAC
>NW_022103920.1:5482682-5484261 GCF_000313985.2 Echinops telfairi | reverse complement strand
ACAGCCAGGATGTCCTTCTCCAGGGAATGGCCTTTCCTGAAAAGATGTGCGAAGTCCCTAACACAAAGCCTTGCCACCCCTGCCTCTAAGGAGCACTGTGGCCATACTGCATCCAAGACAGATAGGTTTGTCCTTTTAGCATTCCATGGTATTTTCAATATTCTTTCCCAGCACCATAATTCAAATACCCGGATTCTTCTTCAGTCTTCCTTATTAATTTTGTAATTTTCACATGCACATGAAGCAATTGAAAATATGATGGCTTGGGTCAGGCATTGGCTAAGTCTGCTGCATGAGACCTCTTTAAAGTGTTGAAAAACAAGGATATTACTTTGAGGATGAAGGCGAGCCTAACCCAAGCCATGGCAATTTCAATCGCTTAATATGCTTATGGAGGTGATACAACAAATAAAGAACATTGAAGAAAAATGGATGGACTTAATTATGCTCTTGGTGAAGAATTTTGAAAGTAGAATGGACTGCCAGAACAAATCTGTGTTGGAAGCAGTACAGATAGAATGATCCTTGGATGGAGAGCTTTAGCCTCTTGTAGTTTGATCACGTTTTCAGGAGAGACCAGTCCCCAGAGAAAAACATCATGCTTGGAAAAGTAAAGGGTCCGTGAAAAAGGAAAATCCTTAAGGAGGAGACTGACTGACACAATGACTGACACAATGACTGACACAATGGGTGTGAGAAACAGAGAACCGGGAAGAGAGTGTAGGTGGACAAATTCTCTACGCTAATAATTAAGAGTTTGGGAGGCAGACTCTGGTGGAGGAAGGCCTTCACATCTGTGAGTTGGAGATGAATCCCAGTCACATTCTCCTGACCAAAAATCATCCTCACAAGTTCCCCCCATCATTGTGCTACTTAAAGATGTTCCATGAAACTCATGACTGCTCTCTGGTACCCCCAGAGGCTATCTGCCATCAAGAGCAATCCGACTCTATTGTCCTGTTTAAAGTTTATCTAAAGATAATTTTCCAATTCTATTTACTCATTGTAACATATACCAAAGCAGTTGACATGCATATTGACGTTATATTCTATGTCCTTGCTGAACTTCGTTGTTATATCCAGCAGATTTTTCTGTATATTTTTGGAGGCTTTCTGCATGATGTCATCTGTGATTAAAGGAAGCTTATTTTCTTCCTTTCCAACCCATATGCCATTTATTTTTCACACCTAAATTCAGGAGTATGTAGGAGTGTCAGTACATTGTTGAGCATGAGCAGTGAGAGCAAACATCCTGGGCTTGTTCTCAATCTTAGAGAGGAAGTATCTTAAATTATTCACGACTATGTAGCATATTAACAATAGGTTGATGTTTTGAGCTAAAAAAATTTTAAAAACATTTCTATTTAAGTAACAAAGTTCCCTCCTATTACTGGTTTTTTTTGTGTGTGTTCTCGCTCTTTTTTAAATAATGTGAATGTTTATAATAAATAGATGCTGAATATTACAAAATTTCTTTCTATATCCTTTATGATTGTGTGGTTTTAAAAAAAATTAGCCTGACAAAATGAAAACAATATTGATTTATTTTCAAAATTACTGAAACCACTTAAAAAAAAAA
>NW_022103920.1:5478751-5482309 GCF_000313985.2 Echinops telfairi | reverse complement strand
ATTTTGAAGCAGCATGAAAGGCTTGGGTTTTCAACAATTTGTGTTGGGACTATTGGGAGAAATACCTTTAGGTTCCTGTTGTTTTATTGTGCTTCCTCCTACGCTCTCAACCTCACCTGTTTCCTCAGTCTCTGGCTCAGCCTTAGCTTCCATGCCATTCCATCCCCTTAGGCAGCCCTGCTCCAGTCACTTGTCTTTCACAAGGAGCTGATCATGGGAGAAATAAATTCCCGTTCCCTTCCTCACTTCAATGACCTGTTCTGACCCTTCTCTCTGTCTACTCTGGCCAGAGACATCAAGCATGGCCAAGACTCATCAGGAGCTCATCAGGAGCAAGTGGGTAACTCCTCACCCTGCATCGGCAGCCCTGTCTCATTCCTTTCACTTTTGCTACACTGTGAAGTTTAACATTTCATCCTTCCCTAAGGTTCTTCTTCGGACTGCCATGTCTTCCTCCTGTGGGGCAGCTGCTGGGTTTGACTCATTGATATTTTGGGCAGTAGTCAAGAGCTTAACCACTGAGCCAACACAAGTCCTTTCTAGAGAGTGTAGGCTGTCACCTCCCAATCACCATGTCTTCAAGCATATCGCCATTTACTGTAAAACTTCCAGAAAAAGATCTAAAAGACTTTTCTTTTTAAGTTTAATCCCCCCCCAGCAGTTTTATTTACAAGTAATTTATATATCATATCATCCAATAGTTTAAGCATTCAGCCATATTCTGGAGATTTGTACAATAAAGCCTACATCAATTCTAGAGCTTTCCCCTCCCTCATGATCAAATCACCTTTAATACAATTCATGCAATCACAACCCATTCTAGTACTCCTGCCCATCTTCATTAGTTACCCTCAAATCTCCTTGCCCCCCCGCCCCCCGTATCCATTATTATCATTATGCCTCTACTATGCCTGTGCTTCACAGTCGGGAGACCCCACAGAAAACAAAATCAAGCTAAGGTTGTAAGGGTGAAAACATAATAGTATAAAGACAAAAATACGAATAATGCATAAGAAGGAAAAGACCCCCAACAATAACAAAAAACCCAGGGAAGAAGTTTCTCTCATGGAACGAGTAAGAGATATTTGCACCCAGAACAAATGCAGGTTGCATCTTTAGGGTGGTCAACTGGCCACGTGTAAAATATTTGTCTTTAATAATTTAATGTTAATATACAACAGTGATACAGAAACATTACGTGAAACCTATGTGTAGTTTAAGAAGTTTCTCTGTGGGAGAAGCCTTGTAACCACTGCCCCGTCCAAGAAATAGAACGTTGATAGCAACAACCAGGTGCCCCTTTTCAATTTTTTTCTGAAAGCAATGGCTACAAAAGTAATGGCTATAACGGCTTTGTCGCATGATGTTTTATCCCAATGGTTTTATCACTTGGTATCAGAAGGCACGACCATACCCATTTAAAAAGAATGATGTCTTCTCAGTCTTCTGCTACTCATGGGTTATTTCTGTAATTTTTTCTTTTGTTTATAACCACCCTGTTGAAGAATCCAGGTCTTTTGACGGGAGGGCTTCCTATAATCTGGATTTTGCTGATTTCATCTTTATCAGTCAGATAAACATGTCTTTTCTGGGTTAATGTACTTTCATTGAAGTTGAAGCTCATCAGACTTACATCTGATAAGGTCAGTAAAACAAAGGATTGATGTGTTATTACATTGGAAGATAATATTTTAATTCTATCATTTTCCATTTTCTTTCTAGAATATCTGATAAGGAGACACTTTCCTTCACCCACTGCTTGGTTGCCCAAGATAAAAACTTGATTCTGTAAGTAATGTCTGGGGTCTTAAAGATTTGTCTTAAAACCAACGGTCATCTAAGTGAGGTGTTAACTAAGTCCACATGGAAGACACACAGCAACCAGTTGATCCAAGGATTGTAAATAATAAAATCCAAAACCAGAGGAGGAAATGGTAACAGAGTTTATATTCCGAACACCCAATTTTCAGAAGGCTATGGATGTCAGTGAAAGCCAAAATCCATTTTCAGGATCCACATGTGGATTAAGCCTCAGGTGAATCCCTCTGATCATTTCAGAGCGATGTGAATAGCCTTTCTATCAGCCAAGTATCAGCCAGATCATTGTAAAATCAATTATCGCAGCTGTAGTTGGGTTAAAAAGCAACACTTTATAATTTGTTGTCCTCTCTGACCCATTCTAAAGTGGTTCCATATTCTAATATTTTCTGCTTTTTGATTGCTGTTTTTCTATCTTTTGTAATTTTGGGGGGTATGATTTTCTGCTTATGAAATCCAAGTTAAGTAAATCTATATAAATACTTACCTGATTAATAATCACCTAGAGGCATAGTAAGGAAGGATGAGTGGGTGGGGGATGGGGAGCTAACAACAATGAATATGAGAAAGAAGAAACTTTCTGATTTGATTGTGATGATGTCAAAGGACTGTTTAATATGAATGAACTATTATGTGATATGTGAATTGTATGCCAATAAAACTATTTGAAAATTGCTGTTTTGTGGATGAGGTAGCAGAAGCCACATACAAGTTTACAGAATTTACGATTAGACTTGAGGCAGAGAACCATATCAGTGATCTCAAAGACACTCAAACAGACCTCAGTAAGCAAGAAAGACAGTCAGACAGGAAAATTAAAGAAATAGAAGATAACTTGAGATGGATGAAAGATGCTATGAAGAGGAATAATATTCAAATAATTGGTCTACACACTACACAAGTCGACAAAATAATTGGTCTACCAGAGCGGAACACACTACACAAGTCGACAGTTAAGAATTGCTGGAAGAAAACTTTCCCATCTTAATGAGTGAGAATCTGGCACTCATACAGGAAACAGAGAGGACACCAACTAGACTAGACCCCAAGAAGAACTCACCAATACATAGAATAGTAAAAATATTCAACTTCGAGGAAAAAGAGAAAATTTGAAGAGGAGCAAGAGAAAGGAAGACAGTTACATACAAAGGAGCTCAGGTAAGAGTATGCTCAGACCTATCAGCAGATACCATGAAGAGGAGGAGAGAGTGGCGCAACATTTTCCAAAAGCTGAAGAAAGAAAAAAGCCTGCCCAAGAATCCTTTACCCTGACGAATTATCCATTAAGATAGATGGGGGGAGATAAGGTCTTCAAGGACAAGGAAAGACTCAGAGGAGATGCTACAAGATAACAGACTCTGTGGAACATACTGGCTGATGCACGACAGCCAGAGGATCCAACCTCTACCAAGCACAAGCAGGAGACCACCATATAGCCCAAATCCATCCAGAAGCCAACATGCTAACAATTACCAATGTAACAGGGCCCCAGAGGGAAAAGGCTACAAGAAAGGAGCCCCCCCCACCCCAAACAAGACACTGATATGAAGGGAGATAGGAAAACACCCCAAATGCAAGACAGGGTATGACAACTATGAATACACACATGGTGATAATAACTATGAATCTAATGGCCTCAATTCATACGTTAAAAGAAAAAGGCTTGAGGACTGGCTCAGAAAACATAACCCAACAATCAGTTGCCTGCAAGAGACACATCTTAAGAGCACAGACAAAAAA
>NW_022103920.1:5476329-5477778 GCF_000313985.2 Echinops telfairi | reverse complement strand
ATGCAAAAGATAAATGCAGCTAAAAGCTGGTTCTATGAAAGGATCAACAGAATTGACAGACCGCTGGTGAAACTAACCAAGGAAAGGCAGGAGCAAACATAAACAGTCAGGATGAGGATGAAAGGGGTAATTACAACAGACCCCAATGAGATTAAAAGGATAATAACAAAGTACTGTGAAGGACTGTATTCTAATGAGTTCAGAAATGTAGAATACATGAAGAAAGACTTGGGAAAACAGTCCCTCCCTAGATTATCTTAGACAGAGGTCAAGAACCACAACAAACCCATAGTGAAAGAAGAAATAGAGAGGCTTATCAAGAAGCTAACAACAAAAAAAAGCCCCTGGGCCAGATGGTTTCACAGCAGAATTCTATCAAGCATTCAGGGAAGAGTTGACACCTATCCTCCTCAAAGTATTCCAGAGCCTAGAAAAGGATAGAAAACTCCAAAACTCATTCTATGAAGCCAGCATAACTTTGATATCCAAACAGGGCAAAGACCCCACAGGTATAGAGAACTACAGACCGATATCTCTAATGAACATAGATGCAAAAATCCTTAACTAAATATTGGCCAATAGAATACAAAAGTATATAAAACACATCACCCACCATGACCAAGTAGCATTCAACCCAGGGATGCAGGTATGGTTTAACATCCAAAAATCCATCCATATTATACACCACACCGATAAGAAAAAATATAAGAACCACATGATAATATCTATAGACCCAGAAAAAGCATTTGACAACATACAACACCCATTCCTAATTAAGACACCCACGAAGATAAGAATGGAAGGTAAATTCCTCAAGAGAATACAAGCTATCTATGACAAGCCAACAGCCAACATCATAGTCCATGGAAAAAAGACACAAACAAGCCCACTGAAAAAGGGTACAAGACAAGGATGCCCCTTGTCCCCACTTCTACTCAATATCACACCAGAAGTTCTAGCTAACACCATAAGGCAGTGGAAGGACATCAAAGGGATCCAAGTGGGAGAGGGGGAGGTGAAACTCGCTTTCTGGAGACAACATGATCCTGTACATTGAAAACTCTAAAAGCTCCACAACTGGAGTACTTACAGTGATAGAGAAATATGGAAGAGTGGCAGGATACAAGGTCAATAAACAGAAGTCGGTAGGTTTTCTATACACATCGGACAGGATCATGGAAGAGGATATCAAGAAGGCAGTACCCTCTATAGTAGCCAAGAACAAACTGAAATACCTAGGAATATATTTAACAACAAAAAACTAAAGACCTATGCAAGGAAAGCTACAAGACCCTACTACAGGAAATCAAAAGTGACCTCCACAAATGGCAGAACATCCCATGCTTGTGAATTGGAAGCCACAACATAGTAAAGATGTCAGTCTTACCCAAAGCACTTTACAAATTCAATGCTATTCTGATTCAAATACCAACAACCTTCTTCAAAGAA
>NW_022103920.1:5471774-5475538 GCF_000313985.2 Echinops telfairi | reverse complement strand
CCATAAGAGAAATGCAAATTAAAACAACCATGAGATACCATATAACACCTTTGAGGTTAGCCCAAATTTGAAAATCATAGAGCAGCAAATGATGGAAGGGATATAGTGACATAGGAACTTTACCCCACTGCTGGGGTCGTATGGATATTTACAGCCAGTATGGAAAGTGATCTGGAGATATTTAAAGAAAATGGAAATTGATCTACCTTATGACCAGCCATCCCTCTATTGGGCATATACCTAGAGGAGGTAGGAAATAAAACACGACCCGTCATCTGTGCTCCAATGTTTATTGTGGCACAATTCACAATAAAAAGAGTTGGAAACAACCTAAATTTCCATTGATAGACGAGTGGATTAGTAATCCCTGGCATATATACACAATGGAGTACTAAAAAGCATGGACAATCACCCAAAACACGTCGTTTCATGGGAAGAGTTGGAAGGAATCATGTTAAGCAAGGTAAACCAATCTCGGGGACAAGTATAATATGAGTCCCCTGAGGTAAGTACAATCAGCACAGCAGGAATAGAAGAAAAGACACTTATCTCAAAATATATGGGTGGAAACATAGGCAGTCAGGGGGAGGTCTGACCAAACCCAGGGAGGGACATGTTAATCCAACATAAAGAAGGGGGAAGGGGGAAGGAGGAGGGAGAATGGCGGTGGGGAGAAACTGAGATGATGATATGGGGGTACAGGACACTAATCCATCCAGGGGGAGGGGGTTGGTTGTGTCTCCACAGAATTGGACTGCGCATACAGACCCTACCATGGTGCACCAAACCAGGAGGGCAACATAACACGTGGAGGAATGCACGAAAAGACTGGACTACAGGGCCAGCCCCAACCAGAACCAGCCTGACCTCCACCCTGGAAGTGTGTGCCACAGAGAAAAACACCAGACCTTCTGGTTGGGGAAAAGAACCGACCGACCTACCATACCCAGATGGAAGCAAATCAAGAAGGAAAAAAGAGAAAGGGGCAGTCGGCCTAGACTCCGTATAGGCACACCAAGCCCGAAGGATGAGGTCCCTGCATGGAGCTTCTGGGGCACAGAGAGGACTGTGGGACTACCAACAGTTCAAGACATGTTGCCCCCTAACTGGAGCATATGGAGAAGGGGACAATAATGGGGACACATAGCGGGGAGTCAGTGTGGGAATGGAGCAAAACAGATCAGCAATTGGAGTAAAGCCAAGCCCCAGAGCCCCTGAGGAGCCTCAGGGGGGAGGGTCTCATGACCAGCAAACAGACCTGGACCTATGTAGGATTTTTGTTGTTGTTGTTTTCTGTCATCTTTTTCTCTTTCCTTTGCTTTCTTCAACCGTATCTTTTCTTACTGTTCAGACATGGAAGGTTTGCCTAATTATATGGGTTGGACCATGGAAGGGAAGCCCGGGGAGAAGGCAATGGGGTCAATGACTCTGAAGGAAGGGGAAAGGAGGAGGTGGGGAGAAGGATGTGGTGATCTGATGGCATCATGGACAGGGGAACAACTAGGAAATCAAAACCAGTATCTAGGAGAGGGTGGAGATCCTGTGAGTATGAGAGCAACACCAAGCCGGTGCAGAGGAAGCACTGAGAGGGGGAAGAAGGGGGAAAGAGATGGTGGGCAGGAGGAGGCAAAAGGAAACAGAGGCAAGCTCTAGGAAGCAAAGGCATAGATAGGGAGATTAACAGAGATGTCCACTTATGTAAATACATTAACAGTAGTGGTATTGGCCTATGTACATATGTTTATAAGGCGATACACTGAAGCTGCAGATGGGCCTTGGGCCTCAGCACATAACTTCCCTCAATACAAGAACACTTTGTTCTAACAAATTGGCATTCTGTGATGCTTACCCCCACCCCCACCCCCCCTACAGGATCGCTGAAGACACAATGGGTGCATAAGTAGATGTGGTGAAGACAGATTAAAAGATATAGTGTCTGAAGTTTTAAAGGCTTGAAGTTAAACAAGCACATTCAACAGTGAAGCAACAAGCCCACATGGATGAAGCACATCAGCCGGTGCAATTGTGAGGTGTCATTGAGATTGACAAAGGAGCATCAGAAGACTCACAACAAACAGTAAACTAACAAGCAAAAATGTACTGGTGAGAAGGGAGGGGGGTTGGAGCGTAGGCTCAAAACCCATCTATGGACAATGGAACATCACCCCACAGAGGGGTGGCAGGGAGGGGATGAGTCAATCAGGGTGCAGTAGGGCACTAATGGGTCACGCAATATACCTCTGATCCCTTGAGGCCTCCTCACACACACCTGCTATCATGACCTCAGTGCTGCTTTGCAATCTAGACTAGACAAGAGCATGTGCATAGGTATAGGCAAGAGATAAAACTCACAACACATGGAACCCAGGAACAGAAATGGGAACAGAGATAACAAAAGTGTAGAGGGAAGGAGGGGAGAGTTGGGGAGGGCACTGATCACAACGAGTGGCACGTACCCACCCCCCCACCCCCAATCCAGGAGAAGAACAGCAGAAACAAGAGGGGAAGGGAGACAGTGGTTGGTGTGAGATTTGAAAATAATTAACAATCTACCATCTATCAAGGGACCATGAGGGTTGGAGGGCAGGAGGAGGAGGGAGGGGAAAAAAAGAGGAGCTGATGCCAAAGGCTCAATGGAAAGTAAATGTCTAGAAAAGAGTGATGGAATATACGTATGAATATGTCGGATACAATTGATGCATGGATTGTCACAAGAGTTGTAAGAGCCCCCAATAAAATGATCATAAAAAATAAATAAAAACAAATGAATAAAATGCTGTTTTTTAAAATAAAAAAAGATTCTTTCCTTGATCAGATTTCAAATAACGTATTTTTTCCCTATTGCCTTTAGAAGGCAACTAATATTTTAAAAGACTTCTTTATGAATTTATAGATTTAAACATATTCAGGTTTTTTAAGTGATGCCACTTATTTTTAAGCAATTTATTAATTGTGAATCATGCAGGCGGTTTATACTTCAGATCATCTACTTTGTATTCAACAGTTTAAACTACTTACCAAACCCTCTGAAAGTGTGCACTGCACTCACTCCTTCATTTCTCTTCTCCCTCGTATGGACTACTATTTCACTCAAGTTACCACCCAGTTTTTAAAGTTCAACTTGTCCCTTCCTTGACCAGTGTGTGTGTGGGTGTCTTCTCAGTTCACTTATAACACTTCTAAGTCCTTTTCACGTGATCATAGCTGTCTTTGGTATCTGGAAGGCCAAGAAACTCCAAGCTCATAATTAAAAAGACCAAAACCCTTTTTATTGTGAGCAAGGTGAAGGTTTTCAGAGCAGATCATCCGTTTTGCATTCAATGGTACATATGCACTTTGTTCCAGCTCATTCACTGCAACCCATTCAGTGACACATCCCTTACCCTACTACATCCCTGTGCTTCCTGTTTCAATTTCGTCTTCCCTTCACTGCAGTGTTCTCAGCACAATGCACGAGAAGATGACATAGGGGCCTAGAATCCAGTAGTCACCGAATCCTGCAGTCAGAGAAGGCTTGCTTTGTCTGTCCCAAACTCTAAACTGCATACACGTTGCTTTTCTCTTTAATATTTAGACAATTTATTGTGAGAAGTCTGCGTCTAGTTTGGTAAAGTCCAGGTCAACAAACAAGAGGGCAGTCCTCAATGAGATGGATTGACACAGGATCCAAACTATCAGTTCTCAACCTGTGGGTCACAATCCCATTGAGGGTTGAATGACCCTTTCATAGGGGTCACCCAATTCATAACAGTAGCAAAATTACA
>NW_022103920.1:5468685-5470530 GCF_000313985.2 Echinops telfairi | reverse complement strand
GGGAGCAGCAGCCCCCAGAGCATCACAGGGACAACAATGGACGTGACCAGGATCTCCAGCACAGAGAGATGGCCGAGGAAGAAGTACATGGGGGACTGCAGACGCTTGTCAACACACACAATAGTGATGATGACAGAGTTTCCCATTAAGGTCACTGAGTACAGGAACAAGAAGGTGGCAAATAGGCTATAGCGCAGGTCGTGGGAGCCAGGGAAGCCAACGAGATAAAATTCAGTGGCACTAGAGTAGTTCCCCGACATTGAGTGTGCACTCTGGCTTCCTGTACAATCTGGAAAGCAGAGGAGAGATAACACTGATTCTGATCTCAAAGGACTAAAAGTATCCCCCAGTTAAGGAAATTCTCCCCTCCCATTTCCCGGATCCACTCATAATGTAGCATTCTCTGTACAATGTTGGGGCCAGGTGTTTTTAAGGAGTTTGTATAATAGATGACAATATGAATCCGAGATTCAGTAATCAAACAAAGGCACCAAAGGGCCCACCTAGCATCTACTGCTCACTGGACACCCTGCCTCCAGCTGCATGCTGACCAGCCAGCCTGTTTCCTCCCCACTCCAACCTGTTCATTTCCACTCAACCCTTGTTCCATCGTGCGTGTCCTAAGTTCTCCTATCTCCTCTTTCCTGTGATGGCCTGTCCTGCCAACTCCTGATTCAGTTCAACAGTTACAAGAACGTTCTAGTGGCAGAGCTGACCCAGACTCTCCTGCTCCTTCCCCTTGTTCCCTTGGATCGTGGCTGCATTGGCATCCCTTGCATGCCAGACCTTCCCCTTCAGGTAGTTTTACTTGGGAAATGGGATCTTTCTGGGACATTGTTGTATAATAAAAGCTATTTTGAGACTAAAGGGAATTTCTTCTATTTGAGGGGCTGCCTCCTTAGGGTGGATTACCCACCTCTCCCTCTCTGTTCTTCTGGTGAACATCCATGTCCCTACCTTTGTCTTCAGGGACATGTCTCCCACAATCATGCAGAGCCTGGCCAGCTCCCAGTACGGTGCCACTTGTGCTGAGGGTCTGAATTTTCTCGTCACCTGAGGTCACAGGGGGAAGAATTCTCTAGAAAGAGCCAGAGACTGGAACTTTCATCTCCACTCTCACAGTTCTGCACAGTTGCCACCTGGAGAGCTGACAGTCCCTGCCTTCCCAGGTCTCAAAGTTCAGGACCTCCAACTGGGCCGTGAGCTCCTGCATCTTGTCGGCCACGCTCTCAATCCCAAGAGCAGTTTGGAAAGCTCCTGGCATCAGCTTATCAGTGCCTGCCTTGTTTCTCCACTGTCCTGGGTTCAAGGACAAGGGTCACAAGACACCAAGGTCAACCACACTGACACCTGTGGGACGTGTGCCTCTGTGCCCTGCTCATTGAGGTCTTTCTTCAACTATTTTCTGCTTCCAGATGCTGCACAAGTGTCTTCCTGAACAGCACACGTGCCTGTCCTCGCTGATCTTTCACTAGGCAGTATTTTTTGGAAAGAGCTCTCTCAATAATGCCTGAACTTATTTGCACTTATATGATCTACTGAGTTGTCTTCTGAATCCCACAATGGAGGCAACCACCTCTAGGACACAAAAGAAAGATGTGGCAGACGTCTGTCTAAGGCTTACTGCCACAGGAACTTATGCTGGGGTTCTCCCCGTCCTATGGAATCTCCACGAATGCAAATTGAACAGATGGCAGCAGGATTTTTTTTCCTAATCATTTTATAAGGGGTCATACAACTATTATCACAATCCATACACACATCAGTTGTGTAAAGCACATTTGTACATTCATTGCCCTCATCATTCTCAAAACATTTCCTCTCCACTTAAGCCCCCGGCATTAG
>NW_022103920.1:5465815-5467368 GCF_000313985.2 Echinops telfairi | reverse complement strand
ATCTCCCCAGTCAGGAGACTCCCAGCTCCAGGCTGCCTTCCTCCAAGCCCCGGTCATCACCAAAGGTCCTTGCTGTGGAGAGCCAGCGCCGGCTCTCCCCTGGGTCTCTCTCTGATTCCTTCATCCCTGCATATCTCTGACTGCCTCCATGCAGACAAGATATCCTCGGTCAGGGTGGGGGCCCTGATGCTGGGGAGACTGACCGGCGGAGGGTACCAGGAAATGCTGAGATCTGCTATCCCCTCTGCACATCCCTAAATTTTACTTGCAAGCTTTTATTTAGTGTGGTAGCCTGTCTGCTCATGAGAGATATTGGCTGCTAGTGTTTCATTCTGGTGAGGTCCCTGCCAGGGTTTGGTATCAAAGTCATTTTGTTGATCATAACATACATGTGCGCCTGCTCTTTTGACTTTATAAAAACAATGGGATTATTTTCTTCTGAACTGCCTGGAATTTTTCATCAGTGAGAACATGAGGCTAGGAATTTTGTTTTTGGCAATATTTATCATCACCGTTTTAACTAATTATAGCTTAAATTAATAAATTCAACATCCTAATGCATATAAGGCTGTTCTGAATATTTCAGAGTGTTTTCACCTCGATAAATTGTGTTTTTCAAGTGAATTGCCTAATTAATTAAAACTTCCAATTTTATCATCATACGGCTGTTCACAGTCTCCATTTTCGTACTTTTAAGGTGTTGCATCTACTGTGATCACCCTCTTTCCACGCAGACCTGGGCTATTTATACTCTCTTTTCCCTTGAGAATTCCTGTTTATCAACTTTATGAATCTTTTCTAAGATGCTCCATTTCCACCTTGCTTATTTTTCTCAATTACTTGTTTGGTTTATATTTAATTAACTTCAGCTTTTACCTTAATTTATTCTTAGATTTTATTTAATCTGGGGTAAGCTTGCTATTTGTTTTATTATTTTTAAAATATAATTATCTTCTATGGATGTAAAATAGATTATTGCCTTTTGAAAATTTTTGTGTTTTAGAAGACATACCACTGTCCTAATTATCCAAATTTCACTCATTAGCTTTAATAGCCATGTGATACTCTAAATACAACAACAATACCCCCCTTAGTAGTTTTTAATTAGCCTTCTACTATATGGTAGATCTCTTTTAACTTTCTCACTTACTTGCTTATCATAAATTACTTAGGAAGGGGGAAATGGGGAGAGTTATTGATTAAGGGTCATTGAGTTTTGGTTTGGAGTAACTAAAAACCTTTGAAACTAAATAGTACTAATGTTTCCACATTGTAAATGGAAGCAATACCACTAAATCATACATTTTAAAATTGTTAAAAGGCAAATGTTGGGTTTAAAAAATTTTTTATTGAGAAAAATCAAACATTAGGTAGTAACTCAAGGTCCAATCTATATTTGTGTGAGGAAATAAAGCATACTGGTAAATGCAATGACATTTTAACATTACAAAACAAAGTACTATGACATGTGTTCTTGTAGCTCTACTTTGTTCCAATATTATTTAAAAGACAGATGCACTAAAAATAATTAGAGATTTATGTTAATGGGCGCA
>NW_022103920.1:5438972-5444853 GCF_000313985.2 Echinops telfairi | reverse complement strand
CCACACAGGCAGTCAGAGATATTCTCTGCATCCCGGGGAGCAGCAGCCCCCAGAGCATCACAGGGACAATAATGGAAGTGACCAGGATCTCCAGCACAGAGAGATGGCCGAGGAAGAAGTACATGGGAGACTGCAGACGCTTGTCAACACACACAATAGTGACGATGACAGAGTTTCCCATTAAGGTCACTGAGTACAGGAACAAGAAGATGGCAAATAGGCTATAGCGTAGCTCATGGGAGCCAGGGAAGCCAACGAGATAAAATTCAGTGGCGCTAGAGTAGTTCCCCGACATTGAGTGTGCACTCTGGCTTCCTGTAAAATCTAGAAAGTAGAGGTTAGATAATATTGATTGTGATCTCAAAGGACTAACGAAATCTCCCAGTTAAGGAAATTCTCTCCTCCAACTCCCTGCAACTGTGCATAATCTACCAGTCTCTGTACAATGTTGGGGCCAGGTGATTTTTGAGGAGTCTGTGTAATGCATGAAGATCAAAATCCAAGATGCAGTAATCAAACATCGGCACAAAAGGTCCCACCTAGCATCTTCAGCTCACTGGATACCCTGCCTCCAGCTGCATGCTGACCAGCCAGCCTGTCTCCTCCCTACTCCAACCTTTTCATTTCCACCCAACCCTCTTTCCCAAGTGTGTGTCTTAAGTTTTCCTTTCTCCTCTCTTCTGTGATGGCCTGTCCTGCCAACTCCCGATTCAGCTCAACAGTTACAAGAACGTTCCAGTGGCAGAGCTGACCCAGACTCTCCTCCTCCTTCCCCTTGTTCCCTTGGATGGTGGCTACATTTGCATCCCTTGCATGCCAAACCTTCCCCCTCAGTTATTTTTACTTGGGAAATGGGATCTTTCTGGGACATTGTCACAGAATGAGAGCTATTTTGAAGTAAAGGAATTTCTGTGATTTGAGGGGCTGCCTCCCTTGCCCACTTCTTCGTATCTGTTTTTCTGGTGAACATCCATGCCCCTACCTTTGTCTTCAGTGACATGTCTCCCACAAGCATGCAGAGCCGGGCCAGCTCTCAGTACGGTGCCACTTGTGCTGAGGGTCTGAATTTTCTCGTCATTTGAGGACACAGGGGGAAGAATTCTCTAGAAAGAGCCAGAGACTGGGGCTTTCATCTCCACTCTCACAGTTCTGCACAATTGCTACCTGGAGAGCTGACAGTCCCTGCCTTCCCAGGTCTCAAAGTTCAGGACTTCCAACTGGGCCGTGAGCTCCTGCATCTTGTCTGCCACGCTCTCAATCCCAAGGGCAGCTTGGAGAGCTCCTGGCATCAGCGTTATCAGTGCCCGCCTTGTTTCTCCACTGTCCTGTGTTCAAGGACAAAGGTCGCAAGACACCAAGGTCGACCACACTGACACCTGTGGGACGTGTGCCTCTGTGCCCTGCTAATTGAGGTCTTTCTTCAACTATTTTCTGCTCCCAGATGCTGCACAAGTGTCTTCCTGAAAGAGCACATGTTCCTGTCCTCTCTGATCTTTCACTAAACTGGAATTTTCGAAAGGGGATCATTCACTATTTTCCTGACATTATGTTCCACTTTTATGGTCTACTCAGTTGTCTTTTGAATCCCACAATGGACGCAACCATTTCTAGGGCCAAAAGAAAGATGCCGCGGTCTTCTGTCTAAGGCTTACTGCCTTTGGAACTTATGCAGGAGTTCTCCCTGTCCTATGGGATCTCCATGAATGAAAATTGAATAGATGGCAGCAGGATTTTGATGGCTGGGATTCTGTCTCTCCATATACAGTTCAACTGCCAGTGCCAAAGGTAGAGGCTGAGCATAAGGAGTACATACCCTTTCCTGTGTGCTGACCCGATGACTCCCATACCACCACAGCAAACTCATGGATGAGGAGACCACCACATGACCAGCAGTGCCTGCATCACCTCATCTCTGTAGTACCACACAGGTGACCTGCCATCTCCCACCCTGTAGATCCCTTGCTCCCTGACAAGCTGATGTAACGCAGACACTGGAACTGGGGGCAGTCAGGTTGTAGGTGATGGCAGTCGCTGGGCCTGCCCCTGGGTTGGACAGAGAAGGGCTGATCTCCCTTCAGCAGAGTCAGCGGGACTCAGAAGTGAGTGGTTCTTTCTGCAGCGCCCAACTCTCTACTCAGATTCCTGTGGTCCTCGTGCTAGAAAAGCCCAAGCCCAGAGCCTATTGGGATGGTGCTCATCCATCTTTGAAACCCTGAGGAGACATTTACCTCTGGAGAGAAGAGTGGATGATGGATGGTTTGGAGGAAGTTGGCTTCAGCCCCGGCTGCCTGCTGCGTCCTTAGTGCAGAACCATGCTGGGGAGAAGGGGACCACACTGTCTCCATGCACAAGCCAGAAGAACCCAGGTGTCACACAGGAGCTCAGGAGAAAGTGCAGGAGTGGAGTGCATAGGGGAGTCCAATGGGCCCTATCTTTCCTTTCTTTCCGCTGCTGTCTCCAGGGAGCATTCTTCATGGAGAGCCAAATGTGCACAGGTTCCCAGTGACCTGAGGGATGCAGTCAAAAGTAAACTTGCGAAACTTTTTGCCATTTCCTCCTGAGGGAAATCAACTTCTGGAGGCTGAAATGTTTGGTCTATTGGGACAACTTGAAATCTCCCCAGTCAGGAGACTCTCAGCTCCAGGCTGCCTTCATCCAAGCCCCGGTCATCCCCAACAGTGCCCGCTGTGGAGGGCCAGAACCTGCTCTCCCCTGGGTCTCTCTCTGATTCCTTCATCCCTGCACATCTCTGACTGCCTCCATGTGGACAAGATATCCTCGGTCAGGGTGGGGGCCCTGATGCTGGGGAGACTGACCAGGGGAGGGTACCAGGAAATGCTGAGATACATTATGTCCTCTGCACACCCCAAAATTCTTCTTTCCAACTTTTACTTAGTGTGGTTGCCTCTCTGCTCATGAGAGATATTGGCTGGTAACCCTTCATTCTGGTGAGGTCCTTGTCACGTTTTGGTATCTAAGTCATTTTGTTTATCATAGCCTATGCCACCATATGTGCCTGCTCTTTTGAGTTTATAAAAAGAATGGGGTTGTTTTCTTCTGAACTGACAGGAATTTTTCATCAGTGAGAACATGTAAGCTAGGAATTTTCCTCATTGAAATGTTTATCATTGCCGTTTTTGGTAATTATCGTTTCAATGAACAAATTCAATATCTTTAATGCATGTAGGACTATTCTGAATATCTATTTCAGTTTTTTTCACCTGGATAAGTTGTGTTTCCAAGTGAATTACCTAATTAATTGATAATGTCAACTTTATATAATTAACGCTGCTCGTAGTCTCCACTGTCATACTTGTAAGGAGCGTTGCGTCCACTCTCACAGCCCTGTTTCCACACGGACCTGGGCTATGTATACTGTGTCCCTCTTTTCCTTTGATGATTACTATTTATGAAGTTTATTAATCTTTTCTCAGACGTTCCATTTACTCAATTACTTGTCCGGTTTATATTTCATTAACTTAAGCTTTCACCTTAATTCATTCCTAAATTCGATTTAACCTGTTTTCTTTATTTTTAACAAAATTAGATCCTGGAGAAGGAAAATAAGATTATTGCCTTTTCAGACTTTTTGTATTTTATGATATGCCACTGTCCTAATTTCACTCCCTCCCTTTAATATCCATACAATACTCTTGGTACATTAATAAATAGTTTTGAGTTAGCATTCTACTCTAAGGTAGGTTCCTTGTAACTTTTCTAGTCACTTGCTTATCATAAATTAGTGGCTTCCACAGGCTGAGGGAAGGGCGTAATGGGGAGAGGTACTGATTAAGGGTCACCGAGCTTTGGTTTGGAGTGATTAAAAACCTTTGAATCTAAATAGTACTGATGTTTGCACATTGTAAATATAATCAATGTCACTAAATCATACATTTTAAAATTGTTAAAAGGCAAATGTTTGGTTTTAAACTTTTTTTATTGAGAAAAATCAAACATTAGGTAGTAACTCATGGTCCAATCTATACTTATGTGAAGAAATAAAACATACTGGTAAATGTAACCACATTTTAACGTTACAAAACAAAATACTATGACATGTGTTCTTGTAGCTCTACTTTCTTCCAATATTATTTAAAAAGCAGATGCATTAAAAATTATTAAATATTTGTGCTAATGGGCGCACGGTGTATGAAGATGCAATTTGTGATAACAACATAAAGGGAGGGAGAAAGAGCTGCCTGGGGATCAATATCCATCCAAAAAAGATTGTCGTGTGTTTAATGGATCCATTATAACCCCCAGGGTAACCACAATCAAAATAACTGAATTCCTTAAAAAGCACTGAGATCACACAGAATGCCCTCTCTCCAACCATGAGGCAGTGGAGCTAAAAGTCAATATCTAAAGGAGAATCGGTCATTCACAAACATGTGGCTAGTGCACATGTGCCTTCCAGCTATCCGTGGGAAACAAATAAATCGCAAGGGGTATTAGAAAGTATTTGATGGTGGGTGAAAATGAAAATACAGCATGCCAAAGGGTATAGTGCAGTACAAACAGTTCTGAGAGGGGAATTCATTCAGAGGAAAGAGAGTCTCAGATCTGTATCTGTGCCCTAGAGAAACTGCAAATACAATTCCATCACCATGGAATCCGCTCCAGCTCGCTGTGACCTCTGTAGGCTTCCCAAGACTGCAACTCTTCACAGGAGCCCACAGAGCACTTTCCTCCCAAGAGCACATGTTGAATATGAACCACAAACCTGTGGCTGTACAACTAAAGATTTAACCAAAGACCTGGCTCCCAGTGCCACCAGAACTCTTAAATATAACTCTGAGAGCTAATGGATCTAGTAATGTTGCAGAATAAAAATATAAGAGAAAATTGTGTTGTATTTCTGTGGACTAGCAATGATAAATAGGAAAATGAAATTAAGAAAACAACTCCGTTTACATTAACAATCCAAAGAACAAAATTACCAACAGGTGAGATATTTTTGGCACTTTTATTATTATTATTTATATCATTTTATTGGGGGCTCATACACTCCTATCACAATCCATATATCCACCCATTGTGTCAAGCACATTTGTACATTTGTTGCCCTCAACATTCTCAAAACATTTGCTTTCAACTTGAGCCTCTGGTATCACTTCCTCATTTTTTCCCCTCCCTCTCTTTTCCACTCCCCGCTGAAAATTTATAAATCGTTACACTGACCGATATTAACAGCCAAAAGAACAAAATAACCAATAGGGCAGAATTTTTGGCATTTTTATTATTTTTTTAAAATCATTTTATTGGGGGCTTGTACACTCCTATCATAATCCATACATACATCCATTGTATCAAGCACATTTGTATATTTGTTGCCCTCAACATTCTCAAAACTTTTGCTTTCCACTTTAGCCCCTGGTATCAGCTCCTCATTTTTTCCCTTCCCTCCCCCATTCCATCCCTGCTGAAAATTTAGAAATCATTATTTTTCCATGTCTTACACTGACCAATGTCTCCACTCACCCACTTTTCTGTGGACCATTCCCCAGCGAGGGGGTTATATGTAGATCCTTGTAATCAGTTACCCCTTGCTACCCCACCTTCTTCCCTCAACCCCCAGTATCACCACTCTCACCACTCGTCCTGAAGGGTTCATCGGTTCTGGATTCCCCGTGTTTCCAGTTCCTATCTGTACTAGTGTACATCCTCCTGTCTAGCCAGATATGTAAGGCAGTTTTTGGATCATGATAGTGGAGGTGAGAAAGCATTTAAGAAGTAGAGGAAAGTTGTTTGTTTCACCATTGTTACACTGCACACTGATTGGCTTGTCTCCTCCCCGCGACCCTTCTGTAAAGGGATGTCCAATTGCCTATAGATGGGCTTTACGTCCCCACTCCATACTCACCTTCATTCACAATGATAT
>NW_022103920.1:5437308-5438872 GCF_000313985.2 Echinops telfairi | reverse complement strand
AGTTCCCTCCTGAGGGAAATCAACTTCTGGAGGCTGAAAAGTTTGGTCTATTGGGACAACTTGAAATCTCCCCAGTCAGGAGACTCTCAGCTCCAGGCTGCCTTCCTCCAAGCCCTGGTCATCACCAAAGGTCCTTGCTGTGGAGAGCCAGAGCCGGCTCTCCCCTGGGTCTCTCTCTGATTCCTTCATCCTGCACATCTCTGACTGCCTCCATGCAGACAAGATATCCTTGGTCAGGGTGGGGGCCCTGATGCTGGGGAGACTGACCAGCGGAGGGTACCAGGAAATGCTGAGATCTGCTATCCCCTCTGCACATGCCTAAATTCTACTTGCAAGCTTTTATTTAGTGTGGTAGCCTGTCTGCTCTGAGAGATATTGGCTGGTAGTGTTTCATTCTGGTGAGGTCCCTGCCAGGGTTTGGTATCAAAGTCATTTTGTTGATCATAACATACATGTGCGCCTGCTCTTTTGACTTTATAAAAACAATGGGATTATTTTCTTCTGAACTGCCTGGAAGTTTTCATCAGTGAGAACATGTAGGCTAGGAATTTTGTTTCTGGCAATATTTATCATCACCGTTTTAACTAATTATAGCTTAAATTAATAAATTCAGCATACTAATACATATAAGGCTATCCTGAATATTTCAGAGTGTTTTCACCTTGATCAATTGTGCTTTTCAATTGAATTGCCTAATTAATTAAAACTGTCAAATTTATTGTCATAAGGCTGTTCACAGTCTCCATTTTCGTACTTTTAAGGTGTTGCATCTACTGTGATCACCCTCTTTCCACGCAGACCTGGGCTATTTATACTCTCTCTTTTCCCTTGAAGATTCCTGTTTATCAACTATGAATCTTTTCTAAGATACTCCGTTTCCACCTGGCTTATTTTTCTCGATTACTTGTCTCATTTATATTTAATTAACTTCAGCTTTTGCCTTAATTTTTTCCCAAATTTTATTTAATCTGGGGTAAGCTTGCTATTTGTTTTATTATTTTTAAAATATAATTATCTTCTATGGATGTAAAACAGATTATTGCCTTTTCAAGATTTTTATATTTTAGAAGATATACCACTGTCCTAATTATCCAAGTTTCAATTATTAGCTTTAATGGCCATATGGTACTCTAAAAACAACCCCCTTAATAGTTTTTAATTAGCCTTCTACTATATGGTAGATCTCTTTTAACTTTCCCTTACTTGCTTATCATAAATTAGTGGTTTCCACAGGCTGAAGGAAGGGGGAAATAGGGAGATTTATTGATTAAGGGCCATTGAGTTTTGGTTTGGAGTAATTAAAAACCTTTGAAACTAAATAGCACTGATGTTTGCACATTGTAAGTGTAAGTAATACCACTAAATCATACCTTTAAAAATTGTTAAAAGGCAAATGTTAGGTTTAAATTTTTTTTTAATTGAGAAAAATCAAACTTTAGGTAGTAACTCAAGGTCTAATCTATACTTGTGTGAAGAAGTAAAACATACCTGTAAATGTAATGACATTTTAATATTACAAAACAAAGTACTATGACATGCGTTCTTGTAGCTCTACGTTTTTTTT
>NW_022103920.1:5434142-5435728 GCF_000313985.2 Echinops telfairi | reverse complement strand
GAAGAACAAATTAAAATATACCAAGCTGTAGCTCTACTTTTTTAAAAGACAGATGCACCAAAAATAATAAAAGGTTTATGTTAATGGGTGCACGGTGTATAAAGATGCAATTTGTGATAACAACTTAAAGGGAGGGAGAAAGAGCTGCCTGGGGACCAATATCCATCCAAAAAGATTATTATGTGTTTAATGGATTCATTATAACCCCCAGTGTAACCACACACAACATAACTCAATTACTTAAAAAGCACTGAGATCACACAGAATGCCCTCTCTCCAACCATGACGCAGTGGAGCTTAAAGTCAATATCTAAAGGAGAATTGGGCATTCACAAACATGTAACTAGTGCACATGTGTTTTTCAGCCATCAGTGGGTAACAAATAAGTCACAAGGGTATTAGAAAGTATTTGATGGTGGGTGAAAATGAAAATATAGCATGCCAAAGGGTATAGTGCAGTAAAAACAGTTCTGAGAGGGAAATTCATATAGAGGAAAGAGAGTCTCAGATCCATAACTCTGTCCTAGGGAAACTGCAAATGCAATGACAGCTCACACCACACCATCGCCACGCAATCAGCTCCAGTTCGCAGTGACCTCCATAGGCTTCCCATGACTGCAACTCTTCACAGGAGCCCACAGAGCACTTTCCTCCCAAGAGCACGTGTTGGGTATGAACTACAAACCTGTGGCTATATGACACCTGGCTACCAGTGCCACCAGGGCTCTTAGATATAACTATGAGAGCTAATGGATTTCGTAATGTTGCAGAATAAAAATATGACAGAAAATTTTGTTGTATTTCTGTGGACTGGCAATGATAAATAGGAAAAGGAAATTAAGAAAACAACTCCAGTTACATTAACAACCCAAAGAACAAAATAACCAACAGGCGAGATATTTTTGGCACTTTTATTATTATTTTTTTATCATTTTATTGGGACTCATACACTCCTATCACAATCCATATATCCATCCATTGTGTCAAGCACATTTGTACATTTGTTGCCCTCAACATTCTCAAAACATTTACTTTCAACTTGAGCCCCTGGTATCACCTCCTCTTTTTTTGCCCTCCCTCCCTCATCCCCTCCCCGCTGAAAATTTATAAATCGTTATTTTCCCCTGTTTTACACTGACCAACATTAACAACCCAAAGAACAAAATAACCAATAGGGGAGATTTGGCAATTTTATTATTATTTTTAAATAATTTTATTGGGGGCATAGTCACTCCTAGCACAATTCATGCATCCATCCATTGCGTGAAGCACATTTGTACATTTGTTGTCCTCAACATTCTCAAAAGTTTTGCTTTCCACTTTAGCCCCTGGTATCAGCTCCTCATTATTCTTTTCCCTCACCCATCCCCTCCCCGCTGAAAGTTTATAAATCATTATTTTTCCATGTCTTACATGACCAATGTCTCCCCTCACCCACCTTTCTGTTGACCATTCCCCAGGG
The DNA here is from genome assembly GCF_000313985.2 of Echinops telfairi. Classification (NCBI taxonomy): domain Eukaryota; kingdom Metazoa; phylum Chordata; class Mammalia; order Afrosoricida; family Tenrecidae; genus Echinops; species Echinops telfairi. Next base: position 5,434,266 of record NW_022103920.1, on the reverse strand, counting down.
AGGGGGTTATATGTAGATCCTTGTAATCAGTTCCCCCTTGCTACCCCACCTTCTGTCCCCAACCCCTAGTATCGTCACACTCACCACTCGTCCTGAAGGGTTCATCGGTTCTGGATTCCCCGTG
>NW_022103920.1:5431606-5434042 GCF_000313985.2 Echinops telfairi | reverse complement strand
AAGTCTATAAATTCAATGTAATTTCTATCATATTCCAATGGCATTTTTAGCAGAAATGGAAACGCCAATCCTCAAATTCATAAGGAAGTGCATGGAATCACCAACATCCCAAACAATATTAAAATAACAAACCTGGTTGGATCACTTGTTCCCTTGTCCCTGGGTTTGTCAACACCCATTTCCTTTCCCCCCTCATCCCCCTCTCCCATGTCCCCCCAGAATTGTGGGTCCCCTTGTTTTCTCCTCCAGATGGTTCAACCAGCTTATCTTATTTAGACAGACCTGTGAAGGTAATAACATGCACAAAAACAAGACAGAACGAAACCAAGCAACAAAAGAAAAGAAAAGAAAACAACAACAACAACAAAAAGCCAATGACAAAAAACAAAACAAAACAAAACAAAAGCACAACACAACAGGAACAAAAAAAGAAAAGCTTGTAGTTAGTTCAAGGACTGTTTGTTGGCCTTTAGGAGTGTTTTCCGATCGAGTCTGATGGGGTGCCAAGATCTGACCCCAAAGTCTATTTTTGGTATTCCTGGGGACTACGTCGTTCTGTTCCCTTTGCTGTCCTGTTGCATGCCCTTAGTGTTTTGCCTCAGTGTGGGGGTTCAAATCGGGTGCAATTCCAACACTGTGTCTCCAGTGTTGTTCCCTGTAGGGCTATGGATCAGTGAGGGATGTCGTGTCTCAAGGTGGGGCCGGCCATATGGTCTTCTCTGTGCATTGGCTTCTCTGAGTGAGAATCTTGTCCTCAAGACTTGGTGGGCCAGGGTGTGCTCCACGGTCTCTTCCTCCCTCTTCATTTGCTCCCATGTATTCTGATCAGATGTGTCCCTCTCCTTGACCTGCAGCTTCAGTGCTGTCCTCTGAAATAAACTCTTCTGTGGGGAGGGTCAGGTGTCCACGTAGTAGTTGGGATTGGGGCCGCCCCCTCAGACCTCTCCACTGGTTCCCTAATCTATGTCTGCATGTTGCATTCACATCTTGGAGCACCAGGTTGAAGTCTGTCCCTCTTTTCCTGTGGAGATATAAACCATACCTCCTTGGGTGGGTTAGTGCCCTGTTCCCCCGCTACCCATTTCCTTTTAATTTTTTTGGTGTAGGAGGTCTGGTAGGGCGTGATGAAGGGCTATGTAACCGAGAGAAATTACTGAAACACAAATGACGGCTGAGCATGATAGTCGGACAAGAGGAAAGTAAAAGGAAATAGAGGAAAGAACTTGGAGGCAAAGGGCATTTATAGAGGTCTAAATACAGGCATGTACATATGTAAATATATTTAAATATGGGTCATAGGATTCCCACTGGCAGTATAGCACATCCAGTTTCTGAAACACTACCTTGAGTTTCTCATATGGTATTCCATACACCAGGTCCCCTGCCTGGCAAGCGAACACTTAAGGGACCCAAAGACTTGGTGCCTCAATATCACTAAAGCACAGATCCCTCAACTCTAACACACCTTTCCCTCCACTCTATGGAGGCTACAGATGATGTAATCCTGGGTGTGCTTCAGCTAACAGGTGAATGTGAAGTGCAAGCTAGAAGCCCCGGGGTTCTAACTCTCAGGCCTGAGCTCCAGAAACAGCAGCAAAGACCTGAGGTCACTGCAGGACCAGGCAATGTTTTATCATCTTCTGGATAAGACTGCTATGTTATATTTGCTCAATGGCAACTACTATTGGTTCTGAGAAGTCTTAGAATTGAGGAGAGGATGTACAATATATGGAGAGTATAAATTGGCTATTTACAAATACTCAGAAACATGAGTATATAGGGGACTTAATAAAGGGGATGTTGTGTGACAATCCCTCATGTTCAAAACCATGGCTGGTAAAATTAAAAATCTTTCATTGCACACAGACTAGTAGATGATGGCCATGGTTTTCATGTAGCTCAAAGATGAGTAAATACTTTCCAGAATGTTCTAGAATCCGCACCGTTTCCCGTTCCAACTGTCCAAGGGCAGGACTACTTGTGGATGAGGTGACAGCAGCGTTTCACCCCATCCCGCAGGGCTTCTATGACTTTGTCATTCCGGAGGGTGAAGATGAAAGGGTTGAGGAAGGGGGTCACCACAGTCACCAACAGGGAAACCAGCTTATTGTAGTCAGAGGCCTGCGTTTGCCTGGGTTTCCCATAGATGAAAAAGCAACTACCATAGCCAATGACGACACAGGTGAAGTGGGAGGCACAGGTGGAGAAGGCTTTCCTGCGGCCAGAAGCTGAGGGGATCTTGAGGATGGTGGAGATGATGTAGGTGTAGGAGACGATTGTAGGAATCAAAGAACTAAGAAGGATAAAAATAGCTATTAAGAAGAAGATGAACTCAGTGAACAGAGTGTCATCACAGGACAGTTTCATTAACTGTCCTCTGTCACAGTAAAAATTGTCCACCACGTTGGATTTGCAGTAGGTGAACTGAAAGGTGGC
>NW_022103920.1:5410165-5431000 GCF_000313985.2 Echinops telfairi | reverse complement strand
CTAGAAAGTAGAGGAGAGACAATATTGATTGTGATCTCAAAGGACTAAAGATATCTCCCAGTTAAGGAAATTTTACTCTCCAAGACCCTGGAACCACACATAATATACCAGTCTCTGGGCCATGTTGGGGCCAGGTGTTTTTTGAGGAGTCTGTGTAATACATAAGATCAAAATCCAAGATGCAGTAATCAAACATCGGCACAAAAGGTCCCACCTAGCATCTTCAGCTCACTGCACACCCTGCCTCCAGCTGCATGCTGACCAACCAGCCTGTCTCCTTCCCACTCCAACCTGCTCATTTCCACTCCACCCTTGTTCCACTGTGAGTGTCCTAAGTTCTCCTATCTCCTCTCTCCTGTGATGGCCTGTCCTGCCAACTCCCGATTCAGCTCAACAGTTACAAGAACATTCCAGGGGCAGAGCTGACCCAGACTCTCCTCCTCCTTCCCCTCTTTCCTCGGACGGTGGCTCCATTGGCATCCCTTGCATGCCAAACCTTCCCCCTCAGGTAGTTTTACTTGGGAAGTGGGATCTTTCTGGGACATTTTCACAGAATGAGAGCTATTTTGATAGTAAAGGGAATTTCTTTGATTTGAGGGGCTGTCTCCCTTGGGTGGATTACCCACGTCTTCCTCTCTGTTCTTCTGGTGAACATCCTTGCCCCTACCTTTGTCTTCAGTGGTGTGTCCCACAAGCATGCAGAGCCTGGCCAGCTCCCAGTACGTTGCCACTTGTGCTGAGGGTCTGAATTTTCTCGTCATTTGAGGACACAGGGGGAAGAATTCTCTAGAAAGAGCCAGAGACTGGAGCTTTCATCTCCACTCTCACAGTTCTGCACAGTTGCCACCTGGAGAGCTGACAGTCCCTGCCTTCCCAGGTCTCAAAGTTCAGGACCTCCAACTGGGCCGTGAGCTCCTGCATCTTGTCTGCCACGCTCTCAATCCCAAGGGCAGTTTGGAAAGCTCCTGGCATCAGCGTATCAGTGCCCGCCTTGTTTCTCCACTGTCCTGTGTTCAAGGACAAGGGTCGCAAGACACCAAGGTCGACCACACTGACACCTGTGGGACATGTGCCTCTGTGCCCTGCTCATTGAGGTCTTTCTTCCACTATTTTCTGCTTCCAGATGCTGCACAGTTGTCTTCCTGAAACAGCACACATGCCTTTCCTTGCTGATCTTTCACTAGGTTGTATTTTTTGGAAAGGGATCATTCACTATATTCCTGACATTATGTTCCACTTTTATGATCTACTCAGTTGTCTTCTGGACCTGACAATGAACACAAGTACCTCTAGGGCACAAAAGAAAGATGTGGTAGACTTCTGTCAAAGGCTTACTGCCATGGGAACTTAATGCTGGAGTTCTTCCCATCCTATGGGGCCTTCATGAATGCTAATTGAATAGATGGCAGCAGGATTTCGACAGCTGGGACTCTGTCTCTCCATATACAGTTCAACTGCCAGTGCCAAAGGCAGAGGCTGAGCATAAGGAGTACATATCCTTTCCTGTGTGCTGACCCGATGACTCCCACACCACCACAGCAAACTCATGCATGAAGAGACGACCGCATGACCAGCAGTGCCCGCATCACCTCATCTCTGTAGTACCACACAGGTGACCTGCCATCTCCCACCCTGTAGGTCCCCTGCACCCTGACAAACGGATGTAATGGAGACACTGGAACTAGGGGCTGTCAGATTGTAGGTGATGGCAGGAGGTGGGCCTGGCCCTGGGTTGGACAGAGAAGGGCTGATCTCCCTTCAGCAGAGCCAGTGGGACTCAGAAGTGAGTGGTTCTTTCTGCACCTCCCAACCCTCTCCTCAGACTCCTGTGGTCCTCATACTAGAAAAGCCCAAGCCCAGAGCCTGTTGGGATGATGCTCATCCATCTTTGAAACCCTGAGTAGACAATTACCTCTGGAGAGAAGAGTGGATGATGGATGGTTTGAAGGAAGTTGTCTTCAGCCCAGGCTGCCTGCTGCATCCTTAGTGCAGAGCCATGCTGGGGAGAAGGGGACCACACTGTCTCCATGCACAAGCAAGAAGAACCCAGTTGTCGCACAGGAGCTCAGGAGAAAGTGCAGGAGTGGAGTGCAGAGGAGAATCCAATGGGCCTTCTCTCTCCTATCTTCTCACTACCTGTCCCAAAGGAGCATTATTCCTTGGGAGCCAAATATGCACAGGTTCCCAGGGACCCAAAGGATGCAGTCAAAAGTAAACTAGAGAAACTTTCTGCCGTTCCCTCCTGAGGGAAATCAACTTCTAGAGCCTGAAAAATTTGGTCCAGTGGGACAACTTGAAATCTCCTCAGTCAGGAGATGCTCAGCTCCAGGCTGCCTTCCTCCAATCTCCGGTCATCACCAACGTTGGCCGCTGTGGAGAGCCAGAGCCTGCTCTCCTCTGGGTCTCTCTCTGATTCCTTCATCCCTGCACTTCTCAGACTGCCTCCATGTGGGCAAGATATCCTCGGTCAGGGTGGGGGCCCTGATGCTGGGGAGACTGACCAGGGGAGGGTACCAGCAAATTCTGAGATATGCTATCTCCTCTGCACATCCCAAAATTCTACTTTCCAACTTTTATTTAGTGTGGTTGCCTCTCTGCTCATGAGAGATATTGGCTGGTAGCCCTTTATTCTGGTGAGGTCCCTGCCAAGTTTTGTTATCAAAGTCATTTTGTTGATCATAGCCTATGTCAACATATGTGCCTGCTCTTTTGAATTTATAAAAAGAATGGGATTATTTTCTTTTGAACTGACAGGAATTTTTCATCAGTGAGAACATGTAAGCTAGGAATTTTCTTCATTGGAGTGTTTATCAATATCATTTTAGGTAATTATAGCTTCAATGAACAAATTCAATATCTTTAATGCATGTAGGACTATTCTGAATATCTATTTCAGTTTTTTCCACCTGGATAAGTTGTGTTTTCAAGTGAATTACCTAATTAATTGATAATGTCAGATTTATATAATTAACGCTGCTCATAGTCTCCACTGTCATGCTTTTAAGGAGCGTTGCGTCCACTCTCACAGCCCTGTTTCCACATGGACCTGGGCTATGTATCCTGTGTCCCTCTTTTCCTTTGATGATTACTATTTATGAAGTTTATTAGTCTTTTCTAAGATGTTCCATTTCCACCATGCTTACATTTTCTCGATTACTTCTCCGGTTTATGTTTCATTAACTTAGATTTCACCTTAATTCAGTCCTAAATTCTATTTAACCCGTTTTCTTTATTTTTAACAAAATTAGATCCTGGAGAAGGAAAATAAGATTATTGCCTTTTTCAGACTTTTTGCATTTTATGATATGCCACTGTCCTAATTTCACTCCCTCCCTTTAAAATCCATACAATACTCTTGGTACATTAATAAATAGTTTTGAGTTAGCATTCTACTCTAAGGTAGGTCCCTTCTAACTTTTGTAGTCACTTGCTTATCATAAATTAGTGGTTTCCACAGGCTGAGGGAAGGGCGTAATGGGAAGAGGTACTGATTAAGGGTCACCGAGCTTTGGTTTGGAGTGATTAAAAACCTTTGAATCTAAATAGTACTGATGTTTGCACATTGTAAATATAAGCAGTGTCACTAAATCATACATTTTAAAATTGTTAAAAGGCAAATGTTTGGTTTGAAACTTTTTTTATTGAGAAAAATCAAACATTAGGTGGTAACTTGTGGTCCAATCTATACTTGTGGGAAGAAATAAAACATACTGGTAAATGTAATGACATTTTAACATTACAAAACAAAGTACTATGACATGTGTTCTTGTAGCTCTACTTTCTTCCCATATTATTTAAAAAGCAGATGCACTAAAAATTATTGAATATTTCTGCTAATGGGTGCACATTGTATGAAGATGCAATTTGTGATAACAACATAAAGGGAGGGAGAAAGAGCTGCCTGCGGACCAATATCCATCCAAAATGTATTGTTATGTGTTTAATGGATTAACTATAACCCCCAGTGTAACCACAGTAAAAATAAATCAATTCCTTAAAAAGCACTGAGATCACACAGAATGCCCTCTCTCCAACCATGACGCAGTGGAGCTAAAAGTCAATATCTAAAGGAGAATTGGGCATTCACAAACATATGGCTAGTGCACATGTGTTTTCCAGCCATCTGTGGGTAACAAATAAATCGCAAGGGGTAATAGAAAGTATTTGATGGTGGGTGAAAATGAAAATACAGGATGCCAAAGGGTATAGTGCAGTAAAAACAGTTCTGAGTGGGAAATACATACAGAGGAAAGAGAGCCTCAGATCCATAACTGTGTCCTAGAGAAACTGCAAATACAATGACGAGCCATGCCACACCATCGCCGTGGAATCAGCTCCAGCTTGTAGTGACCTCCATTGGCTTCCCACGACTGCAAATCTTCACAGGAGCACACAGCACACTTTCCTCCCATTAGCACCTGTTGTATACAAACCGCAAACCTGTGGCCATACGACACCTGGCGCCCAGTGCCACCAGGTCTCTTAGATATAACTATTAGAGCTAATGGATCTAGTAATGTTGCAGAATAAAAATCTGACAGAAAATTGGGTTGTATTTCTGTGGACTGGCAATGATAAATAGGAAAAGGAAATTAAGAAAATAACTCAATTTACATTGACAACCCATAGACCAAAATAACCAACAGGGCTAGATTAAACCAAAGACGTATTTGCATACACAGAGTAATACAAAATATTGTTGAAATAAGTTAAAGAAGACCTACATAAATGAAAAGTTTATGTTCATGCTCCTGGATTGGAAGACACTAATTAAAAGGTAGCAGGACTACCTAAAGCAGTCTACCAATTCAATGCAATTTCTATCAGATTCCACTGGAAGTTTTAGCAGAAATGGAAAAGCCAAACCTCACATTCATATGGAAGTACAAGGAGTCTCAAATATCCCAAGCAATATTAAAATAAGGAACGTGGTTGGAAGACAATACTGTGTAATTTCTAAATTAATCTCAAGGCAGCTATTTTCAAAATAGCACTACCTGAAAGATACATAGAAGTATAGAAACCAACAGAATAACATTGATAATCCAGAAATCAACCCATGGTCAATTCCGTTTGCTTATTTTGTTCTAATATTTATTTATGTATTTCAAAATTCAATAGTTTGATCATATCAATAAGTGTTGTACAATCATCTCCACAAACAATGTTAGAATGTTTTCTTCTTTCTTGGATTCCTTCTTATCAGTTCTCTATTATCCCCCAAGTTCCCCTGATGTACCCCAGGAAACCATTAATTCAGTTACTGTATAGAGTTACCTATCCTGGGTTTCATATAGAGGAAAAAATGCAACCCCTCCCCAAAACACCCCAAAACAGCAAACAATCAAACAAAAAAAAGCCCAGCAGCAATAACAAAATAAACCACAGAAAAATATCAATGGAAAGAACTCTGGAAATATTAAAAAATAGGACAAATTACAAATAGGTGAAAAGGGAGGTCAAATGATAAAGTACTAGACTTCAACCCAACAGTGCGACAATCCACTTTCCATCGCTTTCTGCATGATAGCAAGGCTATTCACATGTCAGGGCTATGTCAGAAGGGATTCAGCAAAAGCTTAAATGACAGGTCAATTAGATTTTGACACAGGTCCCAAGATCATTCACAAGGAAAAGACTAGTCTCTCCGACAAGTGGTACTAAAACAACAGAGTTTCTATAGGTAAAAAATGTTCGAGCCTTCTCTTTAAAAATTAAATCTGAATGGAGCAAGGAACCAAATTTCAGAAACAAAACTATAAAACTCCTAGAAGAAAACATAAGAACAAATCTATATAATTTAGATTAGACAACGGATTCTTAGATAGTACACTAAAAAGTCAAGCAACAAAAGAAGAAGAAGAGATAAATGGGACTTCATTAGAATCAAACTATGCTACCTACATCAGCGTGGAGAATCCAGGATGTAGGAGGACTAGGATCGTATGGCAGGGTTCCAGATAACAGGAAAATCAAAGATCTAGTGGGTGTTGAGGTTAGGTGCCATAGAATCTTTCTGGCTCACAGCCACTCTATGCACAACAGAAGAAACCGCAGCCCTGTCCTGCACCATCCTCACAATCGTTATTGTTTGATTCCTTGGTTGAAGCCATTGTGTCAATCCATCCTCTTGACAATTTTCCTCTTCTTTACTGACCCTCCACTTTACCAATGATGAGGTCATTTTCGATGCACTGGTCACTCCTGATAACCTGTGCAAGGGACTTGAGGCAGAATCTCACCATTGTGGTTTCTAAGAAGCCTTTGTGTTGTACTTCCAAGACAAATTTCTTTGCTCTTCTGGCAGTCCACAGCACTTGCAAGGTTCTTCATCCACACCATATCTTAAATGCATCAGTTCTCCTGCTGTCCTCCTGTATCTGAGGGTCACCTCAAGAACCTCACACACCACGAACTAGACAAAGTGGGAATTACATTATTAGATGATGGATGGGAATAAATGTTAGCCACTGAACAATAACAGTGCCTTCCCAATGCTGTGTGCTAGCCCATTATAATAGTTCCTAAAGACTTGCACTTTCTCAAAGCAGATGATCCCACTCCTGGGGCTAAATAAGTTTAGGAATTTAATTAGGCCAAGTATGTTTATTATTATCTAGCAAGAATAATAATATTCAGAGTCCTTCTGGAAATTAAAAAGAATTGTGTTATAGCTCATAATCTTGATAAAGTGTAGATACATGCTTCTGAAACCCCTCTGAATTGTTCCAGCAGCCCCTGGGCAAGACCGCCCACTCTGGGAAACCCTGCTAGAGAATCCAGCCATGGTTCAGTGCCCAATAAGGACTAAAGTTGGGGGAAGTATTCTGCTCTTATCAGAAGTGGGCCCATATCACTTCCAACATCCCTTGAAACCTTGTTTTTTGACTCAGCTCATAAGTCTCACTTCAGTCCTGATGCTTCTCAGTCATAGGATTCCCTCTGGCAGGCTAGCACATCCCGTTTCTGAAACACGACTTTTAGTTTCTCATATGGCATTCCATACACCAGGGTCCTTGCCTGACAAGAAAAAACTTAAGGGACACACAGACTCGTTGCCTCATTCTCACCAGAACACATGTCATGCAACTCTAACACGCCTTTCCCTCCCACTCTAGTGAGGCTATAGATGCTGTAATGGTAGGCGTCCTTCAGCTAACAGGTGAATATGAAGTACAAGCTAAAAGTTCTGGTGTTTTAACTCTCAGGCCAAAAACAGGCTATCTCCAGAAACAGGGTCTGAGAGACAGTCACCAAGGATGGGCCTCCTCAAAAAATAATTGACAGATATTTCCTAAAATATCCCTTACTCAGGGTTCCTCAGAACACCAAGATTAGGAAAATGTTTGCCTACTAAGTGTCTAATGCATTTTATTTTGGATCAGTCTAGATCTGGGACAAAGCTGACCCCGAGTGATGCTGAAGATGTGGGGAATTTTGTATTAAGATGTATTAATGTCTTAAGACTCATAGGAAGACTATGTGGCAAAGTAGCATTGCCCCATGGAGTCTCTTGGCTGAATCCTGACAGAAGGATGTCCTAAGGTCATTTTGCTCATGGAGCCACCAGATGAACGTGAATTGGCAGCCTTCCACTGAGCCGTTGAGCACTTGACAATTGCACCACCAGGTCTCCTTAAAGGGAAGTTAGTTTCTCCTCCACTCAGGAGTCAAGAACTTTAGCATTTTAAAAGAAGAGTATGAGAGAGAGCTGCTTCATCCTTGATATGTGATGATTCGTGGAATGATTTTGAGGTTGATGGGTGGTAGGGAAGTCTCTCAAGAGGAAATCTTGAACTCAGACATGTGGCATAACATGACTCACATACATCACGATCTGCATCCCAGTGAAGTGAGGCAGGTCTGGGGTGAAACAGTTTGTGAGCAGCCATTGAAGACACCACAACGTGTCTCTCTATGAGTGCAAGGTAAGAAGGTAATCAAAATGGAAGAGGATGAATAGGTCCACGTGAGCCTCAAGCTCACCTGCCCTGAGACAAGGAGGATTAGGTGGTGCTTCACTAAACCACAGAGCATTCAGCCATGACTATTTCTCCCATGCAGAATGAGAGTAAAATGTAGAGAAGAACTTATATAATCATCTTACAAAAGCCAGACAGACTTCCAGCAAGATGGCAACTGAGTTACACATCAGAGGGACTCCACAGAAATCAGCACAGGAAGTCCCTGATAGGGAAATTCAACATTGCTGGGTCACAGGAGGAGCATCATAATGATAAGTAAGCACAGATCCCATAGGTTTTGAGGAGCTGTGGAATTTTGGCTTACCACTGTGGAGGCCACTTAAGGCTAAACCTTATCCCTGCCACAGTCACAACCAGTCAGGTTGCTTCGGCTGGCCCAAGGTCTTTACTTCAATACAGCCACAGATTGAGGCCACCTCTGGGAAGGGTTTAAACCCCTCCAACCCTTTGGTCAGGCAACTGGGGCTCAGCTATATCTTTAGCTTTGTTTCTCTCTCTTCTATATTTCCCCCTACAGCCTCAGTGGGTTCAGGTTTTTTCCTCCTCTTTTTCCTCTCACATGCCACTACCAGCCTACAGACCACACCCTTTCACCTAGTGAAATTACACCTGGTCTCCACCCAGCTTGGGGATCTCTGCCCTCTACAGAGTAATAGTCCGCTCGGAAAATCCAGCTATCTTCTGCTGCAGGGAAAATCATACCTGCCATCTAAGGTCCTTTAAGGAGCTGAGGGAAGTCCTGCCAGCCCTTTGGGGTACTCCACTTGGCTGTGGGAACCTGTCCCTGCATTCCATGGTGTTGCAAGTGGCTAGGGGAGCACCTGCCCATCCTCCACGGGCTCACGTGGCTGAGGGATATTCCTCACATGGCCTACATCAGCTCTGCAAACACTCTCCTGTGATCCACACTGCTGCGGGAACCTCTGCCAGACCTATGCAGCAATCTAGCTGACTAGTGCAATTCTGCCCAGCATCCACAATGTTCTACACCAAAGTGGGCACACCCACCCTGCCCTTCGAGGCAATCCAGTTGCAGCAGGCATTCCCCAAATGCCCTCTAAGATGCCCGAAGTCACCATGAGCCACACCACCATGGCTTTCTGGGAGATCATCCCGTGAAGCTTCATTCTCATGGGTACACAACCACCCAACCAGCATCCTCTAAGATGATTACCCAACTTGCCATCCATATAACAGACTACTGGTTGGCAAGGGTGAAGCCACAGGAAGATAATGCAGTAACCTGATGCCTAAGCCCATTTAGCTATAGGCAATTCGAAGAAGGATTCCCACGAGACTCCCAAAGAGAGAATCCAGTGCTCTATGACTCTCTGGAGAATGGCACTGGGCTGCTCTAAAACAACACAATGCAAACAGAAAACAACGCCAAAAACCTCAACAGCAACAGCAGCAACAACAACAACAATCACAACAACAACAACAAAAAAACAGGAGAAAAAAGGCAATGTCAGAAGAAGTTTTGAACCTAACGATGTGTATAGAAGAAGCAGACATTGATCTGCCACAGAAAGAAATCTTCAGAATGATGCTAGGCGTCATACAGGGTATGAGGGAAACAATACAAACAAAGGATTGAATGATAGAGGAAATAAAGGCCACTCTCCAAAGAGAAATACAAGACTTAAGGGACGAGATAACAAAAACCAGTAGCAAATTCAAAGAATTCTCAACAGACTTGAGGAGGCAGAGAATCTCACCAGTGACCTAGAGGATAACCAGGCAGACTTCAACAAATGGGAAAGGCAGTCACATAAGAGAAGCTGAAGAAAACCTGAGATCCATGTCTCATACTATGAAGAGTAACAACATTAGAATAATCGGACTACCTGAACAAGACACCATGAAGAAGTCAACGGCAAAAATAGTAAGGGAATTCTTGGAGGAAAACTTCCCCAGCTTAATGAATGAAAACCAAGCAAACATCCAGGAGGCCAAAAGAACACCAGCTAGACTGAATCCCAATATGTCACCAAGGCATATAAGAGTTAAACTATACATCTTTGAGGAAAAGTAGAAAATCATGAGAGCAGCTAGGGAAAAACAAGCAGTAACCTATAAAGGTATCCAAAAAGAATATGCTCACACCTATCAGCTGACATTCTGAAGAAGAGGAGCGAGTGGAGTAACATGTTCAAAAAATTAAAGGAAAGAAATCAATGAAAACCCAAGAGTACTCTATCCAGCCAAATTATCGATCAAGACAGATGGAGAAGTAAGAGTCTTCTCAGATGAGGAAAAACTCAAATAATACATTAAAAGAAACCCAGCCCAGTATGGGCAGAAGACCAACACTCACCAAGCACAAATAAGAAACTGCCACATAGAACATCCCCATCCAGAGGGCAACAAACAGAAAACAGCCCCCAAGATAGCATTGGCTTAAGGGTGGAAAGAAGTCAAGAATGACACACACACATATACATGCACAAGACATTGATAAGAGAGGGAGGAGGAACACACACAACACAAAAGATAAAAGATGATATCATAGAGTCCACAGATGGGTGTAATGACCCGGAATATCAATGGACTGAACTCAGGCATTAAAAGGCAAAGGTTAGCAGACTGGCTTAGAAAACACACAACCCGTCAATCTGCTACATAGAGGAGACACATCTCAAGATTACAGATAATAATAGGCTGGACCAAGCAAATGGCAATTCAATAAAAGCAGGGGTTGCAATCCTAATCTTGAACAAAATTGATCTCAAGGTGCAAGCCATAACAAGAGATACAGAGAGGATCTATATAATGCTCAAGGGAATAGTAGACCAAGAAGCAGTGAGCATAATAAATATATACGGGCCCAATGAGAGACCAAAATCTATCAAACACTCCAAAGGATGAAGAAAGAAATTACAGGCTCAACAATTATACTAGGTGACTTTAGTATACCACTCTCCAAGAAAGATAGATCGCAGGGAAAGAAGCTTAACAAGGAGGCTACAGATCTAAACATTACAATTAGATGACTTGACCTAATATCTATCAGAGCTCTCCACCCAAATGCATGAAAAGTTCACATAGTTTTCAAGCCCACATGACACATACTTCAGGATAGACCAGATTCTGGGACACAAGTTGAATCTGTGCAAATTCAAGCACCTAGAGATCATACAGACTTCTCTCTCCAACCACTATGCCACAAGGCTGGAAATCAATAAAAGGACAATTAACAAAACAAGGGCAAACAATTGGAGAATGGATAACTCAATTGCAAAAGGAGAGGGTACTGGCCCAGGTCAGAGATGATTATTGGGACATTTCTAGAAACCAACAAGAATGATAATATGATGTACCAAAACCTTTGGGACACAGCATAGGCAGTTGTTGGTGGAAGTTTGGTAGCAATACAGGCACACATGAAAAAGGAAGAGAGTCTTGTGATTAATATGCTTACACAAAACTTACAGCAATTAGAACAGAGTCAACAGGACAATCTTACTCATAGCAAAAGAAAAAAAAGAATAAAAATCAGGGCTTAGATTCATGAGATGGAAAACAAGAAAAGTGTGGGAGAAATTAATGCAGCTAAAAGTTGGATCTCTGAAAGGATTAACAGAATCAACAGACTGATGACAAACCTCACCAAAGAAAGGAAGGAACACATTTCAATAGCAAGGATGAGGGGTGAAACAGGGGGCAGTACTACAGACCATAATGAAATCAAAGGATAATTACACAGTACCACAAAGGCCTGTATTCCAATAAATTTAACACCTCGGAAGAAATGGACAAATACTTGAAAAGACAATCCCTTCCTAGACTATCCCAGATGGATGTAAAGAATCTCAACAGACCCATAGCAATAGAAGAAATAGACAAGGTTATCAAGGGATCACCACCAACAAAAAAATTCCCCTGGACCAGATGGCACAGCAGGTGAATTCTACCAAGCATTTAGAGAAGAGCTGACACCAATCTTATACAAACTCTTCCAGAACATTGAAAAGGACGGCAAACTCCTGAACTCTTTCTATGAAGCTAGTGTAACTCTGATACCTAAACCAGGCAAAGATCTCACAAGAATCAAGAACTACCAACCAATATCCTTAATGAACATCGATACAAAAACCCTTAACAAAGTACTGGCCAATAGAATACAAAAGTATATAAACCAAATAATTCACCAGGACCAAGTGGGATTCATACCAGGGATGCAAGGATGGTTCAACATACAAAAGACCACTAGTATCATTCACCACATTGACATGAAAAAGTATAAGAACCGCATGATAATATCGATAGATGCGGAAAAAGCATTCAACAACATCCAACACTAATTCCTATTTAAAACACTCAATAAGATAGGAAGGGAAGGGAAATTCCTCACTATAATACAAGCTGTATATGAAAGACCAACAACCAATGTGATAGTCAATGGAGAAAAGACAAAAACAAACCCACTGAAAGAGGGAACCAGACAAGGATGGCCCTTGTCCCCACTCTTACTTAGCATTGTACTGGAGGTCCTAGCTAACAGCATAAGGCAAACAAAGACATCAAGGGGGCAGGAAGAGGTGAAACTATCATTATTCACAGATGATATGATTTTATATTTGGAAAATCCCAAAGGCTCCACAAGGATAGTACTGGAAATAATAGAGAACTATGGCAGAGTGGCAGGATCCAAGATCAACAAACAGAAGTCTATCGGACTGCTATACACATCAGCCAAGACCATGGAAAAGGGAATCAAAAAGGTAGTACCCTTCACAATAGCCAAGCACAAACGGAAATATCTAGGGATACACCTGACTAAAAAACCCCAAAAGATTTGTATGAGGAAAGCTACAGAACACTATTACAAGAAACCAAGAGTGACCTCAACAAATGGAAGAATAGCTCATGCTCGTGGATCAGAAGACTCAATATAGTAAAGATGTCAGTTCTGCCCAAGGCACTATATAAGTTCAATGCTATCCTGATACAAATACCATCATCCTTCTTTAAATAATTGGAAAAACTGATTATCAACTTCATGTGGAGAGGAAAGAAGCCCAGAATTAGCAGAGAATTCCTCAAGAAGGACACAGTAGGAGGGCTCACTTTACCTGACTTTAGCATATATTATACAGCCACAGTGGTCAAAACTGCATGGTATTGGTGTAATGACAGATACTCAGACCAATGGACAAGAACTGAAAACACAGAAATAAAATCATCAGCATACAGACAACTGATCTTTGATAAGGGCCCAAAAATATTAAATGGGAAATGGATGCCCTTGTCAACAAGTTGTACTGGAAAAAATGGATACTACCTGCAGAAAAATGAAGCAAGTCCCTTACCTCAGTCTATGCACAAGAATAAACTCAGGGTGGATCACAGACCTTGAGGTAAAACCCCAAACTCTTAGGCCCATAATGAAGGAATTGGAATAAACCTGAGAACTTTGGCGCAGGGAATACATAGGCTATTGGAAATAGGGAAGGACACAAATACATATGAGGTACAAATTGACAAGTGGGATATACTGAAGACAAAACACCTGTGTACATCGAAAGAATTCACCAAGACAGTAAAAAGAGTGCCCAAGAACTGGGAAAACATCTTTAGAAATGACCATCAGACAAAGGCCTTACTACTAAAATCTACAGTACTCTGACAGCTTCCAAAATGAAAAAAACAACAACGAATTGCTCACTGAGAAGGTGAGCAAAAGATATGAACAGAAGTTTCACAGAGGCAGAAAGCAGAATGGCCAATGAACATATGAGAAAATGTTCCCAATTATTAGTCATAAGAGAAATGCAAATTTTAAAAATGAGGAGGTACCACTTAACACCCTCAAAGATACCCAATTCAAAAAATCGGAAAGTAACAAGTGTTGGAGGGCCCGTGGTGAGATAGGAACTTTAGTCCACTGCTGGTGGACCTGTCAGTATGCACAGCCACTATGGAAATCAATTTGGTGATATGTAAAACAGATTGAAATCGAGCTACCATAGGATCCAGCAATGCCCCTACTGGGCATATACCCAGAAGAGGCAAGAAACAAACCACGGCCAGACATCTGTGCTCCAATGTTCATCAGGGCACAGTTCACAATTGCAAGGAGTTGGAAACAACCCAGATTTCCATCAACAGTTGAATGGATTAAAAAACTGTGGTACATACATGCAATGGAGTATGATGCATTCCTAAAAAGCAGTGATGAACACATGAAGCACATCACTGCATGGGAAGAACTGGAGGGAATTATTCCAAGCGAAGTAAGTCCAGCACAAAAGGACAAAAGCAACATGAATCCACTGAGGTAAGCTTAAAAATTCAAAAGGGGCATAGGGAAAAACTACTGCATACATAAATTCCTGGGGTGAGGTACAGGTAGTATGGCAGGGGCCAGACCAAACCTAGGGATGCATATGGTAGCCAACTAAAAAGGAGGGGAAAAGAAAAAGAAAAGGAAAAGACATGGGTAAGGGGGGAACAGGGCATTAACCCAACCAAGGGGAGTGTGTTGTTTATATCTCGATAGGGAGAGAAGGACCAGACTTCAACCCTGTGTGCAAAGACGTGAATGCAACATACCTGCATGAAGTAGGGAACCAATAGAGAGGTCTAAGGGGCCAGTCCCAATCCCTACTACGTGGACAACCCACCCTCCCCCTAGAAGAATTTACTTCAGAGAACAGCACTGAAGCTACAGTTCAGGAAGAGGGACATGTTTGATAACAGCATACAGTGGAGCACACCCTGGCCCACCAAGCCCGGAGGAAAATATTCCCCCTCAAAGCGACCAAAGCATTGAGAAGACCATAGGGCCCACCCCACCATGAGACACGACTTCCCTCACTGACCCATACTGCTACAGGGACAACACTGGAGACAGTGTGCGGGAATTGTGCCCGATCTGACCCCATGACACAGGGTGAAACAGTAAGGGTGTGCAACAAAATAGCAAGGGGAGCAAAACAATGAAGTCCCCAAGGAATACCAAAATAGATTGTGGAGCCGGTGCATGGCACCCCATCAGACTCGACCAGAAAACACTCCTAAAGGCCACCAAACAGACCTTGAACTCTTTATAGGGTTTTCATTTTTGTCATTGTTTTGTTTCCTTTTGTTGCTTTGTTTAGCTCTGTCTTGTTTTTGTGCTTATTACTGTCTTTGTATATCTATTTAGATAAGGTAGGCAGGATAACCCATCTGGAGGAGAAAACAAGGGGACCAATGGTTTCAGGGACATGGGAGAGGGAGAGGCAAGGAAAGGAAATGGGTGTTAACAAACCTAGGGACAAAGGAACAAGTGATCTAAAATCAATGGCGAGGAGGGCGTAGGATGCCTGGTGTGGCTTAATCAAGGGCAATGTAGCCAAGAGGAATTACTGAAACCCGAATGTAGGTCAAACATGATAGTGGGACAAGAGGAAAGTAAAAGGAAATAGAGGAAAGAACTAGGAGGCATATGGCTCTAGAGCTCTAAATACAGGGCATGTACATATATAAACATATTTATATATAACAACAGGAAAATAGATCTATGTACATATATTTCTATGTTAAGTATCACAGTTGCAGATGGACATTGGGCCTCTACTCAAGTACTCACTCAAGGCAAGAACACTTTGTTCTGATAACCTGGCATTCCATGATGCTCATCTTGCCACATGATCACAGAAGACCAAATGGGTGCATAAGCCAATGTGGTGAAGAAAGCTGATGGTGCCCAGCTATCAAAAGATGTAACACCTGGGGTCTTAAAGCCTTGAAAATTAACAAGTGGCCATCTAGCTGAGAAGTAACAAAGCCCACATAGAAGAAGTACACCAGCCTTTGTGATCATGAGTTGTCGATAGAATTGGGTATCAGGCATCAAAGACCCAGAATTTAAAAAAATCATATCATTGTGAATGAGAGGAGGTGCGGAGTGGAGACCCAAAGCCCATCTGTAGGTAATTGGACATCCCTTTACAGAAGGGTTGCAAGGAGCAGATGAGCCAGTCAGGGTGCAGTATAGTACTGTTGAAATATACAACTTTTTTCTAGTTCTTTAATGCTTCCTCCTCCCCTTCCTCTCCCACTATGGTGACCCCAATTGTACCGTACGAATCCGGCTAGACCAGAGAATGTGCACAGGTACAGATAAGAGCTGGAAATGCAGGGACCCCAGGAGAGGTAAACCCCTCAGGACCAATATGGAGAATTGCATTATAAGGAAGTTAAGGGGAAGTTTGGGAGAGGAAGGGAGAACCAATCACAATGATCTATATATAACCCCCTCCCAGGGACACACAACAGACAAGTGGGTGAAGGGAGACATCAGTCAGTGTAAGACATGAAAAATAAGAATTATTTCTAAATTATGCAGGGTTCATGAGAGAGGGAGGGTGGGGGAGAAAGGAGAAAAAATTAGGAGCTGACACCAAGGGCTCAAGTAGAAAGAAAATGTTTTGAAAATGATGATGGCAACAAATATACAAATGTGCTTGACACAATGGATGTATGTATGGATTGTGATAAGAGTTGTACAAATCCCCCAATAAAATGACTTTCTAAGTATTTAATATATAAATGTTTTATTGTGAGATACCTTTTTCATATTTGGTAAAGGAGACACCAATAAACATGACAGCAACCCCAGGTGAGATGGATTGACCTAATAACTGAAATGATGGATTCAAATACAGCAAAGATCATAGAGAAGGTATAACACCCGGCAACACTTCATGGTGTTGTGTTACATTTGCCATGCATTTGAAGGAAACTCAATAACGAACAATTCTGAAATGGATTATCACTTGAGAAGAGTACATAAAATATATGGAGGATGTGAAATATATACACATGTACACATAAATGAAGGTATGGAAAGTATTGTTTCTAGGATTCTAGTTCACATATGTATGGGTTCATTCCAAACAAAATATGTGTAAACATGTCTCTGGGATACCGGAAGGACTGATGTGAAAACATGTCTCTGGGATCCCGGGAGGTCTGCAGACATCTAGGTAACACACTTGTCTTAGTCTCATGACGGCCCTTCAATAGAAGGTCCAATCAGAACAGTGATTTCTTGAGGTATCTGCTGGGCCAGTTCCATTCAAGGCAGAGTTCGACTCAGAAGATTGTGCAGCTTGTCCCCAGGGATCCCAAAGGGGTGACTTCAAGGGATTGTCTTGAATGACCCAGGTCAATCAAGAGGGTGTCTCACGAAGAAGTTTCAAGAAATTTGAAAATGGCCAGGAGAGCTGCACCGAGGAACTTTTCTTCCCCCATAGAAGTGCGCCTGCCATTCTTCATCAGCACCAAGTGCTGTCCTCAGAGAATTGCATGCAGAACTTTACCCCAAACGCTGGATCTGTCCCCTTGTTTTTTTTTCTGTCCTCAAAACTCCAAGAGCATTTAAAGGAGCACAAGTTGAATCCCTCAAGCCATCTGCACTGCTGTCGTGGAAGATTACAGAATACATCTTCAGAAAAGTGTTCCCAGCCCCAAACCCAAACCCACTGCCGCTGAGTCAATTCCAGCTCATAGCAGCCCTCTATGGGGTTGCCAGATGTTCACGAGAGCAGGCAGCCTCCTCTTTCTCCCACAGAGCAGCTGGAGGTTTGAACCGTGCAGTTAGCAACCCAAAGCGGAACCCACAGCACCACGAAGCTCAGTGGAGAGAAACTACGTTCAGAGCTGTGTTGACTCAGCTGGGAGATATGTGGAGAAATAATATCTTCACGTTGAAATGTTTTTGTTTAATAACGGTTCCTATGAGTTTAAAACAACCCTTAGGATTTATTTTTCTATACATATTCATGCATATAATAATAGTAAAATAATAAAGTAAGCCTTGGCATAAAAATTAATAAAAGCCGAGTCTAGTAGGACTTTTAAGTTAGCATAAACACCATGGCAGTGGGTTGGAATTTGGTACACCGCCTCTGACGTATTATTCTGCAATTTTCTTTTTACGACTTTTCCTATATCCTAAGGGAGACAGACTCATGAAGATGAAGCATAAAGATTACAAGTAAATAATGGTTCTCCAACCCACGACAACTGTTTTGCTTCATAAAACTGCCCTAGGGAAGGGCTTCTTGTGGATGAGGTGGCAGCAGCGTTTCACCCCATCCCGCAGGGCTTCTATGACTTTGTCATTCCGCAGGGTGAAGATGAAAGGGTTGAGGAAGGGGGTCACCACAGTCACCAACAGGGAAACGGCCCTGTTGTAGTCAGATGCCTGCGTTTGCTTGGGCTTCACGTAGAGGAAGAAGCAGCTGCCATAGCCAATGACGACAAAGGTGAAGTGGGAGGCGCAGGTGGAGAAGGCTTTCCTGCGGCCAGAGGCTGAGGGGATCTTGAGGATGGTGGAGATGATGTAGGTGTAGGAGACGACTGTTGGGATCAGAGAGCCAGCGATGATGACAATGGCCATCAAGAAGAGGACAAACTCAGTGAACTGAGTGTTGTCACAAGACAGTTTGAGCAATTGTCCACGGTCGCAGAAAAAATTATTCACCACGTTGGATTTGCAGTAGGTGAACTGGAAGGTGGCGTAGATGGGCCAGATTTGAGAAAGGAGTCCAAACACCCAGGACACAATCACCACCCAGTTACAGGTTTGACTGTTCATGATGATGTTGTACTTCAGAGGGTTACAGACAGCCACGTAGCGGTCCACAGCCATCGCTCCCAGTAAAGAAAACTCTGAGGTCCCCAGAGAGAGGTTCAAGAAGAGCTGCACGACACAGACACGCAGCGATATTCTCAGCATCCCGGGGAGCAGCAGCCCCCAGAGCATCACAGGGACAATAACGGACGTGATCAGGATCTCCAGTACAGAGAGGTGGCTGAGGAAGAAGTACATGGGGGACTGCAGACGCTTGTCAACACACACAATCGTGATGATGACAGAGTTTCCCATTAACGACACTGAGTACAGGAACAAGAAGGTGGCAAACAGGCTATAGCGTAGATGGCGGGAGCCAGGGAAGCCAACGAGATAAAATTCAGTGGCACTGGAGTAGTTCCCCGACATTGAGTGTGCACTCGGGCTTCCTGTAAAATCTGGAAAGCAGAGGAGAGATAACACTGATTCTGATCTCAAAGGACTAAAGGTATCTCCCAGTTAAGGAAATTCTACCCTCCTGTTCCCAGGGTCCAGACATAACCCACCACTCTGTGTACAAGGGGGAGGGGTGGTCCTTGATGAGGAGTCTGTATAATACACTAAGATAAAAATCGAAGAAGGTGCAAAAAGAGGAGTCTCCCCGGCACACTGGCATAGAATAAACACTATTTTGAGAGTCACCAGATTTCCCTGTTCTTATGTACAAGGGGGTGCCCCCACCCAAAAAATGAGAAAAAGCTTTCACATTATGAACGTTTCCCACCAGGCAAGCATCCAACAACTCACTCTGACTCGGTGCACCCACTGGCATCCACTGGGAAGGTTCTCTCTGGCCAGTTTGTTTGTAAAAGCAGTTTTGCTCAAAGCTTGTTTTTTGTGATGGCCAATTGAAGAGAACAGTGTGTTGTTTTCTGTTCAGGAGATATACCACAGAAACTGTTGTGATGTTGAACACAACTTACAAGGACAGTGCTATGGGACAAACTCAAGTATACAAGCACTTTGCTTGTTTCAAAAAGGTGAAATGTTGATTGATGACAAACCTTGCTCTGGAAGTCCATCAACTTCCCAAATGGACAAAAATGTCAACTCACAGTGCATTTGAAGTTCATTCCACCAGGTCAGAGTGTTAGACACTTTCTATGTAGAGGTTCTGAAAAGGTTGAGTAACAGTGTGCAACAAAAAGGCCTGATTTGTGGCAGACGGGACTGGTTTTGCCACCTCAACACTGCACCTGCTTACACAGCCATCTCAGAAGCCAGTTTTTGACAAAAACAGCATCCTCTCTTGCCCCATGCACCTCACTCACTGAACCTCGCTCCATGTGAATGTTTGTTTCCAGGGATGCAGAGGGACATGAAAGGACAGCGATTTGATGTTGTAGAAGGGATGAAGAAAAAAACACGGGAGGTGCTGTCAGCCATCCAAACAGATAAGTTTGAAAAAAAAAAAAAAAAGAAAAGTGTTTCCAAGAATGGAACCACTGATTTCACAAATTAAGTTTAATGGAAAATAATTTGAAGGTGATAAGGTTGTTTTCTTTAAAAAATTTTAAGTATACATAGCTTTTCAAAATATTTTCCAGTGTTCTGGGAGGGACCCCGTCATATGACAGGAGTGAGCAGAGGTTCATTCTGTTGTACAGGGTTGCTATGAATCAGAACTGACACAACTACACCTAACACCAAGATTTTCCTGATTTGGGGAGCCTTCTCCTGGGGCTGGGTTACCCATGTCTTCCTCATTTTTCCTACGACAGGGAGAATACAGGGTGGGCACCATCTCTGAGATCCACTGGCTACAAAAAAGAGAAGAGAAACCCAGCTCACTTTGCCCAAGGATGGTTCCTATGAAACA
The DNA here is from genome assembly GCF_000313985.2 of Echinops telfairi. Lineage (NCBI taxonomy): Eukaryota > Metazoa > Chordata > Mammalia > Afrosoricida > Tenrecidae > Echinops > Echinops telfairi. The sequence goes on along the minus strand of NW_022103920.1, from coordinate 5,410,569 downwards.
GGAGTCAGCCATGCATCCAGCCTCCAACCTCCTTCATCATTGCTGACACTCATGGTCCTTCCAGGACCCTCTACGTCTCTGCTGGGCTAGAAGATCCACTGCAGTATTTACCCCCGACCCACAGGCAACACTCATAACTGTGGAGGTTTATTAGGTCAGGGAACATGTCACAGTTCTTTTGTCCACAGTGCCTCTTCTCGGCCATGCTGAGGGCATGTCTCTCGGGTCCTTGACTTCTCAGCCAAGTGGTCCCTAGACCTCTTCCTCCATACCTTCCAAGCCCACCACTCCTATCAGCCTGCACACGGTTGCTGTGCCTGCTCTCATGGTCTCGGTGCTGTGCCCTCTGCTGCCTGCGCTGCTGCAGGCAGGGATCTTGCACACACTCCACTGGTGGCTCTTCT
>NW_022103920.1:5402070-5409309 GCF_000313985.2 Echinops telfairi | reverse complement strand
CAATTACCAGTGTCAACCTGGGCCTGAGCACAGGAAGTATGTGCTGTTCACTAACGGAGGATGGAAGAATCAACAAATGAATCAAAGTCGATCAACGGATGAACACATGGACCGGCTTTCCCTGCCATCCCTCTTCACCTGCAATCTCACCCCGCTGCAGATCCCCTGCGACACGGCAGACAGATGTAAGGGAGAGAGGAGAGAAAGGAGCGAGCAGAGTTGGAGGCGGTCAGAGAAGCTAGTCTGCTCCTGGGTTTGGTCAGAATCAGACTGACCTGCCTCCTGCTGAGCAGGAGGGACTCAGATAGGTTGTTCCCTCTGCAGCTCCCGGGCCACGCCTCAGGCTCCTGTTGCCCTCGCGCTGGAAGGATGCAAGCCCAGATCCTCCTCCTAGCAGAAGCTCACATCTCACTGAGCCTTGAGGAGACACTTACCTCGAGAAAGGGGGGCCAGATGGAAAGTTTGATGGAAACCTGGGTCAGCCCAGACTTCCACCCGCCTCACTAGTGCAGAGTCATGCGGGGAAGAAGGGGACCAGACTGTTTCCATGCACTGGGAAGAAGAACCCAGATCGCACACAGGAGCTCAGGGGAACGTCCAGGAATGGAGGGCAGAGGGGAGTCCAAACGCCTCTCTCCCTTTCTCACCCTCCTTTCTCTTCCCCACCTGCCCCCAGGAGCATTATTCCTGAGAAGACAAATGTGCATAGGTTCCCAGGGACCCCAGGGACGCAGTCAAGAGTAAACTAGAGAAACTTTCTGCAGTTCCCTCCTGAGGGAAATCAACTTCTGGAGGCTGAAAAGTTTGGTCTAGTGGGACAACTTGAAATCTCCCCAGTCAGGAGACTCCCAGCTCTAGGCTGCCTTCCTCCAAGCCCCGGTCATCACCAAAGGTCCTTGCTGTGGAGAGCCAGAGCCTGCTCTGCTCTGGGTCTCTCTCTGATTCCTTCATCCCTGCACTTCTCAGACTGCCTCCATGCGGGCAGAATATCCTCGGCCAGGGTGGGGTCCCTGATGCTGGGGACACTGACGGGCAGAGGGTACCAGGAAACATCCCTAAATTCTACTTGCGAACTTTTATTTAGTGTGCTGCCTCTGTGCTCATGAGAGATAATAGCTGGTAAGTGTTTCTTTCAGGTTTTGTTACCAAGGTCATTTTCTTGATAATAAATATATTGGAATATAGGCCCCCTTTTTGGTTTTATGAGGAAAAAATGGACTATTTTCTTCTCAACTGTTTTGAATTGTTGAACAGTGAGAACATGTAAGCTAGGAGTTCTCTTAATAGAAAGAAGACTAATTCCACTTTTTACTAATTGTTGTTTAAGTTAATTCAATGTTTTTATGCATATAGAATGATTCTGCATGTCTGCTTCAGTTCACACACCTGTCTTTTTTATTATTAAACTTTTTTATTTGGGGGAGGGTTTCAAACCATCAACTCTGCATTCAACAGTTCAAACTACTCATCAACCCCCTCAAAGTCTGTGTGGTAGTTACACAATTTGTTGTCAGTTTGAGACTTACCAGTGAAGAGGTCGATTTACCTATCAATCAGGTTGCATCGTGATGACCTCATATGGAGGTGTTAAGGAGATGAATAGCTTGCTGGAGGCAGAACACTCACTTACTCTCTGCGAGATGTTTCTGACAAGATGCCACATGAAGTTACCCTGATGCAGCCAGAGTCCTGGGAGCTGGAGGAGCCATGTGGCGACCCCTGCCATCACTGAGATGCTTACAATGCCACTGGATCCACCAGACTTTCCGCCCACTGTCCTGTGATCTTCCTGCATTCGGGATCATTGCATGTGTTTCATGAGTCTGAAGAGGGCTTTATAGCTTGGTATCAGACATATCGGCTAATATGGGACCGTTGAACTTGATCTGGACTGGGCTGGCATGTTCTCTCAATATTTCATTACTCTTGTATATAAAGTTCTTTCTTATACACATATGACTCTCTCTGGATTTGTTTCTCTAGTCTACCCAGACTAACACTGTCTGTTTATTTTGGTATGGAAACCTTTGTCTTGAATTTTTCTGTTGTAACAGTGTTTCCTACAATATTTGTCCTTGTGTAATTGACCCACTTCTCTCAGTGTGTTAGACTGAGTTGACTAGAGAAACAAATTCATTGACATTCATATAAGTGTAAGAGAGGACTTTATATCAAGACATAATTATGCATTAACAATTACGCATCAATAAAATATCCAGCCCGGTCCAGATCAAGCATCATTGCATGGCTGTGTGAGTCAGATCAGCATCCCTCTGTAAAATCCTAGAACAAATATTTTCTTGGGCTGCTACCAAATCTGTCCTTTTACAAATAAAAAGAAAGCTCAGAGTGTGGCTTTTACAGTGCAGAAGGAGCAGAAGTGTTTGATGTGGATAGTAGTTGATTAGAAAAAAGAGTTCAGGTGGGGCAATTGTGGCCCTGAGGTGGGTGGATTGGAATAATTAGTGCAGAGCTGGAAGAGAGCTTGGCGAACAAGTGCTTGAACTCGAAGTGAGGAGATAAAGAAACACAGACGTCAATATGAAACACAGAAAGAGAGATATTAAAATGAAACAGGAACTCACGTAGGCTGAAGAGATTAAACCAATACGAGAACAAGAAAGCAGGTTAATGTCTGGGCGTGGGCCAGGTTTGGAGACTGGGGCACATGCGGCAGACAGATGAAGGATGTCCCTTTGTCCCCCTCTCTGTGTCACCTCCAACCATCGCAGGACACAGCAGCAGCTCCACCGCCCACATTGGTGCTAGGAGAGTGATGCAGGCGCTTTCTAAGGTAAATGTTCCTCTTCTCCAAGTCCTTTCCCCCAATCCCTAAAGGTACTGAAAGAACAGAATTTTGGAAGATGACGTCAAGAAATAATTTAAAGCTTGAGGTACAGGCCAGAGAAGGCATAGCTGATGCACGCAACCAGGCTTATGAAGCCCAAGACAGCGTCTGGGAAGATGATCCAGGAACCCAAAATCCAGCAGTCACTGAATCCTGCACTCAGAGAATACATGCATCTCCCTTCCAAAGTCCCTCCCTTTGAACATATGCAATGTTCAAAGGTTTTACAGCGAGATGTCGACTGCATATTTATGAAGAAGACATCAGCAAACATGAGGACAGCCCTCCGTGAGATGGACTGACACGACAATCAAACCAATGGATTCAAATTCACCATCGACTGTGAAGAAGCATCCAGTTTCCACACGCTGGAGAAAACTCAATGACAACCACAAGCAGCAATTGTGAGATGTGGCATCCCTTTGAGAAGAGGATATTAAAAAACACGGAGGGTGAAAAGATGTCTGTGTGCACACATGCCTATGGCTGTACGTATATCGAGGGAACTTAAGAACAACTGAGTCCATCATTTTTTGTGTGACAAGCAACCATGTTAAACAACCACAGCTAACAGGATATTGAAGTCTTTCATTGCACACAGATTACGAGATGATAATCCTAGTTATGATAGGGCCCAAAGACGAGCAATACTTGCCAAATTGTTCTAGAACAGTTTTCCTTCATTAAATTGCCTTCTGGAACATTGTCCTCTTGTCCCCCGCCCCCTTGCCTGGGCCAAACACAAACTCCTAAAGGTGACTGAATGAACAGACGAGCCTCCTGGCTACATTCTCTGCAGCCTCACTCCACTCAAGCATTGTCCCACCACACTGCAATCTGCTCTCTCCTCTTTCAGGTCCTGCCAAAATGTGGCAAGCAGTTGTCAAGGTGAGACAAGAGGCAAGTGCTGAGCAGGTATCTTCTTTGCAGCTCCCTCAGCCACTCTGCAGGCTCTTTTTTGTCCTCAAGTTAGAAAAGCCTGATCCCAGATTCTAACAGGCTGATGCTCACCCCTCTCTCCCTGACTACCTGAAAAGACACTTACCTCCAGAGATAGACCCACGGTGGAAAGTTCGATGGTTATCCGGGTCAACCCAGGTTACTGTCTGTCTGGCTAGTGCAGAGCAGTGCTGGGAATAAGGGGACTGCGTTGTCTCCAGGCACGAGGAAGGACAGTGTTCCAGAGAAAGTCCAGTAATGGAGCGCAGAAGGGAGTTCAACTCCATCTATCTCCTCCCACCCCCGCCTTTTCATTTCTCTTCCATTTTTCCTGAAGAGCCAAATGTTCACAGGTTCCCAGGGGCCTAGGGATGCAGCCATGAGAAAACTAGAGAAACTTTCGGCCTTTTTGACTCTCAGCATCAGGCTGTCTTCCTCCAAGCCCCGGTCATCACCATGGTCCCAGCTGTGAAGAGTCAGAGCCCGCTCTCCTCAGTCTCTCCCTGATTCCTCCATCCCTACACATCTCAGACTGCCTCTATGTGGGCAGAAGGCCTCGCACAAGATCTAAGATGCACCAATAACCTAGAGGCCTCACTCAGTGTTAACGAAGACACAACCTGATGGGTCTCAAATACAGGTTCCTGCAGGCAGCGAGGCAGACACCAGTGATGTTCCCTGCATGGCGCCACGTTAATTAATGCTCTAGCTATGCAAAATGACCACAGTCAGCGGGGTGGCCCTGATGTTGGGGAGACTGACCAGGGGACGTATGAGGAAATTCTGAGATACATTATCCCAGGGGTCTTCAAACTATGTCCCACGGGCCACATGCGTGCCGCTGAGGACATTTATCCAGCCCGCCGGGTGTTTTTGCCGCCACTGCCTGTCCTGCTTAGCAGCTGACTCGCCCAGGCTCTGCAGTGCGCATGTGTGGAATGTGCGCCGCGCTCTCCAACTCCCCTCTTTCTCTCTGTCTCTCAACTCCACCTCTCAGTCTCCGGTGTGATGGATGAGTCAAGAGCTTGCCTGTGCAGAGCCTGTTGCTGCCTGAGGACCAAAGTAAGAACAAGTTCGCACTTTTTTTTTTAAAGTTAGGAGGTCTACTTTTTTAAATTTTGCAGTTAAGTAGGGTATTTTTTTGTGGTTAAGGGGAACCTTTTTTTCCCTAAAGTTAGGAGGTTTTTTTACAGTTGGTTAGTTGGTTGGGGTGGTTTCTAGGGGTGTTGCATCAACAGTGATAACACAAATAGTCAGCGCTCAGTGCTAATGCAAATTGTCAGTGCTCAGAGGTAATGCAAATGGTCAGCACTCAGAGGTAATGCAAATAGTCAGTGCTCAGTGGTAATGATAATTGTGAGTGCTCAGTGTTAATGCAAATGGCCAGTGCTCAGTGTTATCGCATGGGGGCCCCAAAGTGGTAATCTGCTGAAGGCCCATGGGAACTTAATCTGCCTCTGTAGACAGCCAAGGAGTAGGAAATCCAATTTAATTGACAGCAAGTGCATTTATATTCTGATGTTGTGTGTTGATATATGATGTTGTATGTTGTGTGCTGTGTAAGCCCCGGTTCACATTGTTGAGATCTCTGAGCAGTGCGAGTTCAGCCATATGCTTGTATGCTGAACTCACATTAGATTCAGAAGAAAAGAGGCATATGTGCCTTCTTATTTCCTGCAGTGGGATCTGATTTCCTGGGTCTTCTCACCCATGCGATCAGATTCCTGTGTGAGTTCACAGATCACAATGCGTTTCACACAGGGTAGTGTGAACTGGAAAGGTGGTGGAGGAACCAGCTCTGTAATCGTGCCGATTCCCACACCGCACCAGTGTGAGCCTGAGGTAAAAGCAGTTTCAACAATATGGGCACTGGTGAGGCTGAAATGATGTGGTCTGGCAAGGCTGCATTGATGGACACTGATCAGACTGCATTGATGGGCACGGATCAGACAGCATTAATGGGTAGTGCAGTCTATAAGTCTCTGTGTGGGCAAAGTTATTGCTGGTATATTGTTTTTGTAGTGCTGTTTATATATGTTGGTATTTTACTAATAGCAATTTGGAATCCCTAGGAAACAATGATATCAAGAAAGAGAAAAATTGACTCACAGTGTAGGATATTCAAAAGACAGTGGACTTATGATTACCTTTTCACGCAGTACAAGGAAAGAGCTGTGTGTTTGATATGCCAGAATATAGTGTGTGTGTTCAAAGAATACAATTTGCATCGACACTATCAAACTCAACATAAAGATAAATATGATTGTTTGATCAGAGAAGTGAGAAAAGATAAAATATTAAAACTGAAAATTACATTGACATCTCAGCAAAATACTTTTGTGAAGCAGGAGCAGCTAAATATTTCAACATTGCGAGCAAGTTTTCAAGTTGCCAAGCTAATAGCATGCACTGGCAGACCATTCATGGAGGGAGAATTTGTTAAAGAATGCCTTCTTTCTGTTGCCAAAGAGATGTGTCCAGAGAAGGCTGATTTATTTAGTGTAGTAAGTCTTTCAGGACCTACAATTACATGAAGGATTGAAGAAATGGGAGACAATTTGCGTAAGCATTTGCAAAACTCCGCAAAAAACTTTCCTATTTTTCCTTGGCACTTGACCAAAGTAATGATGTTCATGTTTCTGCACAACTTCTAGTTTTTATTCATGGGATGAATGACGATTTCAAGGTCACAAAAGAGCTTGCCAAACTGCAAAGCATCAAAGGAACAACTACGGGAGAGGATATCTATGAAAAGCTTTGCCAAACTGTGACTGGTTTGGAGCTGGACTGGGCTAAACTAGCCAGTGTGTCAACTGATGGTGCTCCTAGCATGGTGGGGTCTAAGAAAGGAGTAATTGCTCGCATTAACCAAGAGGTGGACAAACATAACCATCCTCATCCAATAGCCATACACTGCCTCATCCACCAACAAGTGCTGTGTAGTAAACCACTGAAGTGGGACTCTGTTTTGAAAATTGTGGTATCTTGTGGTAACTTCATTAGAGCTAATGAACTAAACCACAGACAATTTCAGGAATTTCTATGACCTAAATGCTGCCTATGAAGATGTTCTGTACCTCACAGAAGTTCGTCGGCTGAGTTGAGGGAGAGTTTTGAAACATTTCTATGACTTACTTCCACAGATCACAGTTTTTCTGTTTTTAAAAAACAAAGTACTGGCGCTCAATGATGCAGAATGGAAATGGCACCTTGCCTTTCTGACAGATGCAACAGAGCTACTCAACAGTTACAATGCGCAACTTCAAGGAAAGGGGAAGCTCATCTGTGATATGCAATCACATGTGAAAGCATTTGAAGTAAAATTAGGCCTCTTCAATTTAAGGTGACCAGACGTCCTGCTTTTGGCGGGACAGTCCCGATTTTTGGAAAGAATGCACAACAAGCTAGGGAATGGTCTATTTGGTCCATATAGACCAAATTTTTAATCAAGG
>NW_022103920.1:5400520-5401701 GCF_000313985.2 Echinops telfairi | reverse complement strand
CACTCTAAGATGACTAAGCTTAGGCTACTATCTTGCCACACATGCCCCCCTATTCCCTCCTCTTACTATTGCACATTCACCCCTAGGTCATCCCCCTCCTATTGCTTGTATTGCCTATGTTACAACCCCTCTCTATTAAGTAGGTTGCTATCTGCTATCAGGGGGCTTGCATGCCTCCCAGGAGAGTAATTGCCTGCTTTATTGTATGAGAGACCAGAATGGTCAAACCTGTTCAAGAATGAATTGTATTGCTCCTTTCTGTGATGCATGATGCTGTGATGTATCCCCCTAAAGTAATATGATGCGTGGTTAGCAATAAATAAGGAGAGCTACTTCTCAAAGGAGGCGGCTCCCAAGAGGTGGCTGGCTGAGGGTGGCTGGCAGAGGGCAGCTGAGGAAGGAGGGCTGCTCCCATGAGGGCGGTGGATGAGAAGGCAGCTCCCGCGAGGGAGGTGGCTCCTGCTCTGGCAGCTGGGTTCCCCCCACGAGGACCACCTAGCGGGGCGGAGGTGAGCAATGTTATCATGTAATATGTCTGACTGTATTATTGTATTATCTCTCATGCTCTTGATGACTTTAATGTAATGCTTATATATCTCAACCATACAATTGTGCATTACTGAACCCATAAGTAGTATTACTGAATCAGAGTAATAGCAATAGGAGTATTAGTGGTGGGGGCTGGCCCCCCCACCTCCCTCAGCGTCATTTTTTATTTAATACTACATGTGTGGACTCACTGCTAAAGTTGCAATAGGAGTTCCTATTTAGATTTAAAGAGCTTCCTCTCCAGGAACAGGACATACAGCTTTTCCATAACCCATTTTCTATTGACATTGAAAATGTGGATACAATTTACCAAATGGAACTGGCTGAACTACAGAATTGTGACTCTGAAAGATGCATTCAAGTGAAGCAGCCTTCCTAATTTCTATGCATCTCTCCCCTCTCAGGAACCATGCACTCAAAATGGCAGCCATCTTTGGCAGCACTTATGTCTGTGAACAGACTTTTCCCAGAATGAAACATCTGAAATCTCCAACCAGATCGGACTAACTGATGCCCCTTGCATCACTTGTTATGACTAGCAGTGACAAATATGGAACCGGACATTGACTTTCTCATTAGCAAAAAGCAGGCCCATAGTTCCCATTGAAATACTGGTAAGTTTGTTGATTTAA
>NW_022103920.1:5391600-5400420 GCF_000313985.2 Echinops telfairi | reverse complement strand
TCTTGAGTTTTCCAGATATTGTCAGATCATCTTGAAATAGCAATAGTTTTACTTTTCTAGTTCTTTGTTTTATCCTGGGTGTTTTTGCCTATTTTGTTTTTTTACTTCACAGTAAGATACGTGCAGTGTGCATAGGAATTTGTTCATAGTTTTTTTTTTTTAAACTGTAGTTCGGCCCTCCAATGGTCTGAGGGACAGTGAACTGGCCCCCTGTTTAAAAAGTTTGAGGACCCCTGCATTATCCCCTCTGCACATCCCTACATTCTACTTGTAAAATTTTATTTAGGGGGGTTCCCTCCGTGCTCATATTGGGTGGTAGAGTTTCATTCTGGTGAGGTTCCTGCCAGATTTTGGTATCACGGTTATTTTGTTGATCATATCATACATCAAAATATGTGCCTGCTCTTTCCATTGTATGAGAAAGAATGGGATTCTATTCTTCTCAAGTGCTTGCAATTTTTCATCAGGGAGAACATATAGGCTAGGAATTTTCTTCATAGGAAAGTTTATAATTACAGTTTTTCCATGAGAAATTTTTAATTACAGTTTTAACAACTGGTAGTATAAAATAATGAACTCAACATCTTTAATGCCTATAGAACTATTCTGAATGTCTATTTCAGTTTGTATTTACTTTAACAAATTGTGTTTTTCAAGCACATTTTCTAATTTATCAAAATTGTCCAATTTATCGGTATTAACATTGTTGGCAGTCTCCGTTTTCTTACTTTGAGGGCTTGCTGCATCTACTGTGATCGCTCTGTTTCCATACTGACCTTGGTCATTGATAATCCCTCTCTCTTCCCTTAGTTGTCATCATTTGCCAACTTTATCCGTCTTTTCTAAGGTGCTCCATTTCACCTTGCTTATTTTACTTGATTATATGTCTGGTTTATATTTCATTGACTTATGCTCTAACCCTAATTACTTTCTTAGTTCTATTTACTTTGGGTTTACTTCGGAGTAAACCTGCCTTTTAAAAAATATTTTTAGATTCTTGACATAGACAAAACATTTTCACTGTTTATAAGAAGCCCTTGAGACGCAGTGGTCATGGGCTCCACTGATACCACCAAGGTGATGTTTAGAAGCCAAAGTTCCTCTCTGGGAGAAAGATGCGTCACTCTGCTTCCATAAAGATTTGCAACCTTGAAAACTCTGTGGAGTAGGGTCGTCCCCTCTGGAGCAGAGTTGAACTTTTATTATATATATATAATAAAATATATAGTATACTATATATATTTATAAATATATATGATATAATATATACACTATTGCTCAGTATAATATTATATAATATATACATATATAAAAGAGTTACAAATATATAATGCTATAGCACAGTAGTTCTCAACCATCCTAATGCCACGACCCTTTAATACAGTTCCTCATATTGTGGTGACCCCCCCAACCACAAAATTATTTTTGTTGCTGCTTCATCACTGTTATTTTGCTACTGTTATGAATTGAGCGACCCCTGTGAAAGGGTCGTTCAACCCCCAAATGGGTCGCAACTCACAGGTTGAGAACCGTTGCTTCAGTAGTTTCCTGGAGGTTTTGTTGTGTCATATTAATTATATGCCACATTCACTAATTGACCACTGATGTTTATAATTTGGCTTAAAATATGTGCTAGGTTCCATCACCCAAGTCTGGATCCATCCAGGTCCTGCAGTGCATTCAGCTGTGATGACTCTTTAGAGATAACATCTTTCTTTCATCCAGAAAGAGTGATTGTAACTTTATATTTTTAGACCTCTACATTTTTAGACAGGTTTACTGGAACATAATACACATTTCATACAATTCAGTGGCTCATTCTTATTAAGAAGGGTTGTAAGCCATCACCACCATCAACTTGGTATGGATAGCTCTTTCATAGACACTCCCACACCGTGTGGTTGTCCAAACTTTCCTTATCATTAGATTCAGGGGCAGCATATTTGGCAGACGTCATGATGGTGTGGCCATTTTGGTGTGTGATATTAAAATGTACATCAGCCAGTGTGTTACATTTGGGTTAATGCTATCTATCATCTTTGTTAGGGATGGTATCAACCAGAATTTAACACCTTTATGTCACTATTTTTTCCTGTGTAATTAATAAGAATTTTGTAGCGATGTACTTTTAAGATATGTACCTATCTTAATCACCCACTCTAGTATATGAGATAGTTTATTGTGCCAGCCTGGCCGATAAACACAAGTGGGATTAACCAAAGGGCAGAGAGATAAATGGCTTGGTGAGCCTCGTCTTTCTTGTCTCTTGCTCTGTGATCATCGGACCAGTGTGCGGCTGCCTTGCTTGTTCTGTGCCTCAATTTAAAGGCTACACTACCTGTGGGACACCTAGCCTGTGGACTTTGTCACTGTAAGTTGAGGTCCCTTTAAGACATCTCTGGAGCTGGGGACTGGTGGTTGGTGACCTGGCTGGCAGTTGGTGACCTGCCTTCTGATTGGCTGCTGTGCTGACATAGCCTAGCTCTCTCTATAAATAGAGGAAGACCTGGCAGCAGACTGGACTTGAAGGACTGCTAGTCTCTCACAACTCTCTCACGGGAGTGAGTTGAATTGAGCCATTTATAGTGCTTTATAATTTAACTGTTTCTTTCTTGTATTATATATTTACCTGTATATGATTTAACAGTTCATTTCTTGTTATATATCTAATTATCTTTATAAATAAATATATTAAATTATCAGCAATTTGGTTTTATCTCTCTAGAGAACCCTGTCTAACACAGTATACATTGTGACATATGAGATACATCAATCCTTCTATAGTTCCTAATTGGTATTGTACTCTAAAGTAGGTCTTTGCTAACATGCCTGCTATTTGTTTATCACAAATTAATGGTGGCCAGGGTCTGAGGAAAGGAGGAAATGGAGTGAGTGATTGACTAAAGGCCACTGAATTTCTGTGTGGAGTCAAGGAAAACCTTTGGAATTGAAGAGTGGTGATGGCTACCCAGCATGGTAAGTACACTGAATTATAAACTTGAAAATAGGTTTTAAAAAAAGGGGGAGAATGGGGGAACCAATTGCAATGATCAACCTACAAACTGCCCCCCCTACCCACCCCCAAACCCAGGGGGATGAGCCACAGAAGCGTGGGTGAAGGGAGACAGCAGACGGTGTAAAATATGAAAGTAAAAATAACTTCAAAATGATCAAGGGTTCACAGGGGTGGGAGGATGGGGGAGGTAGGGGAAAAAAAGAGGAGCTGATACCAAGGGCTCAAGTAGAAAAAGTGTTTTGGAAATGATGATGGCAACATATGTACAGATGTGGTTGATATAATCGATGTATGAATTTTTATAAGAGGTATAAGAGACCCCCACCACAATGATTTATTAAAATAAAAAGAAATGATGGTATTTGGCTTCTGCATGAGCACAATGAAGTATTTTGGGATTTCCATTCTCAATTTATCTGTAGCTTGTTATGATCCACACAGTCAAGTGCATAGTCAACAAAATACATTCAAACATTAAAAAAAAAGAAAATGCCGTGTTTTAATATTTTGTCTAGAAAAAAGGACCAGCACTAGACAGAAACTCAAAATAATATCTATACTTGTATGAAGAAATAAGGAATATTTTTAAAGGTAACTACATTTAAAAAAATACAAAACCGAGTCCTACTGTATGTGTTATTTTAGCCCCACTTCCTTCCTGTGTCATTTAAAAGATAAATGCATTTAAAAAATTACAAGTCTATGTTAAGGGGCACACAGTGATATTTGTGGTATCAATAACATAAAGAGAGAGAGATTTATGAACCAGGTTTTCATAAGCTATTAAAGATAAGTTGGTATTTGTGATAGCAAAGTTTCGTGTCAACTTGGCTGGGCCAGGATTCCAGTGGTTTGGTAGCTAAAGCCAAGTAATTCGACATGATAGGACCTAACATAATGGAATCAACCCCCTAATGGGATCTGCTATGAGTTGTGAATCAGTTGTAAGACAATTAGGGTAGACTGCATCCCCCTAGCTAAGATCATAACCCTGATGTAATGGAAAAGACATTTCTTCATGGGTGTGGCCTACTTCCTATATAAATGGACACTGTGGAAAGCCTTGCTTGCTTTTGGCTGGATCTGGATCTTGCATCTAGGAAACCAACCTCTGCTTCTTTGGATTGGAGTCAATGGGCTGCCATACTGCCTGTTGATCTAGGAACGCTCAGCCGCCAACCATATGACCTGTTAACCCTGGATTCATTTGCCTCTCGAGTACTATTCCTGACCTTCTGCCCTTGGGTTCATCTGGCTCTGCAGCCAGCATCCTGTGGTGTTCTTTGGGGTTCATCAGCCTCCAAAGCTATGCAAGTGAGGAGAAGTCTCTAGAATAATACTTTACTCAAGAACTTGGAACCTTCCTAGACTCTGACTGAATAACTGCCATTCAAAAGAGATTGTTACGTGTTTAATAGGTTCATTATAATGTCCAAGGTAACCACAGACAAAATAACTCATTGAATTTAAAAAATACTGAAATTGAAGTGTCTTCTTCAACCATAATGGAATAAAGCTAAAAATCAATAACAAAAGGACAATTGGGTATTGACAAATATGTAGCTATTAAATGCATACTCTAAAAAATTATCAAATAATAAATCACAAAAGTACTAGAAAATATTTTCAGATTAATGGTGGTGGAAGCCAAAGTGTATAGGATGCAGAAAAAAGCTATTCTTAGAGGGGAATGCATAAGCTATAAATGCCTACATATAAAAGAAGAAAGATGCCAAATCAGTCAGGTTATCTTCACCATAAAGAATCAAACAAAATAAAACTATTGTCCAAGTAAAGTCCATGGCCATGAAGTCAATTCAAACTCACAGTGACATGATATAAGGTTTCTTAGACTATACATCTTTGCAGGCGGAAACAGCCTCAACTTTCCCCCTCAGAGCGGCTGGTGAGTTTGAACCAATGACTCTTGTGGTTATCATCCCCAAACCTAACCCATAAGACAAGTATGGCTCCTAAAAAAAAAAAAAAGTTGCTTGTTAGAGTTAGGTGTCATCTGGCTGGTTCTGCTTACAGTGGCCTAATCACAACACAACAAAACATGGTCCAGCCCTGCATTATCCTCACAACTGCTATGTTAGAGCCCATTGTTGCAGCCACTGTGTCCATCCCTCTCTTTGAAGGCCTTTCTGTCTTTCCCCGACCATTTTATCAAGCAGGATGTCCTTTGCTAGGGACGTCTCTCTCCTGATAACATGTCCAAGTTCTTGAAATAAGGTTTCACCGTCCTCACTTCTATGAAGAAGAGTGTGGCCTTCAGGATTGGGGGAAGGTTATTAACAACCTGCGATATGCGGATGATGCAACCTTGCTTGCTGAATGTGAGGAGGGTTTGCAGCACTTGCTGATGAAGGTCGAGGATTGCAGCCTTCAGCATGGATTACAACTTAATGTAAGGAAGACCAACATCTTCACCACTGGACCAATAGGTCACATCATGATAAGTGGAGAAAAGGTTGAAGTTGTCAAGGACTTTGTTTTACTTTCTTCCACAATCAGTGCTCCTGGAGGCAGCGGTCAAGGGACCAAAAGGTGTATTGCATTGGACGAACCTGTTGCATAAGGACCACTTTAGCATATTGAGGAGCACGGATGGTTCTTTGAGGCCTAAGGTGCACTTGACCCAAGTCAATGTATTCTCCATTGCATCCTTTGCATGTGAAAGTTGGACACTGAATAAGGACGGCCAGAGAAGAACCAATGCATTTGAATGGTGATACTGGAGGAGGATACTGAAAGTACCATGAACTGCTGAAAGGAAAAACCAATCTGTCTGGAAGAAGTAAGGTCAAAGTGATCTTTAGAGGCAAGGATGTCAAGGCTTTGTCTTACATACTTTGGGCACATCGTCAGGAGAGACCAGTCCCTGGAGAAGGACATCATGCAGGATAAAGTGGAGGGGCGTCAAAAGAGAGGGAGGCCCTTACTATCATGGACTGATGCAGCACTGCATCAATGGTCTCCGGCACAGGAACACTTGCGAGGATGGTGGGGACCGTGCAGCGTGTTGTTCTGTGGTGCACAGGGTCACTATGAGCCGGAGCTCACTCACTGGCACCTACAACATAACTACACGAGCCATTTCCTTGAAAGAAATCTCGGTGTAAACTTGTATCTGTATACACTTGACTGGCTTTTCTTCCTCTAGAGAACCTAGCTTAAGGCTGACTCACAAGAGATTAATTATTTCCTCCCTTTGAAAACTTCGTAAGGAGCTGGAGCGATGATCTCCTTCTTAGTACACGATTTCACTTTTCTTAGTACACAAATTCTGCTTTCATAGCAAGGCAGAAAACACCCAGTTTTTTTCTTTTTAAAAATATATTGTTAAGTGTTTGGTGAAAGTTTGCAAGACAAGTTAAGTTCTCATTTAGCAATTTCCACTCAACTTGTTCAGTGGCATTAGTTGCACTTGTCACAATGTGTCGGCATTCTCTTGGTGCTCTGAGTGTTCCACCCCCAGTTCCAGCTTCCCTGCTCCCTTATCCTCTGATCGGTGCTGTGGAGTAACTGTTGACCTTCTGGTCCCAACTGTTAATGGATTTTAAATAGTGCACCATTCTTTCAGGCAAATAGGCTACTTGGTACGCCACCCTGCTATTGTGCTGAAAGATGGCTCGGTCTCGGTCTAAAGACTATCTCAGGACGATAGTTTCAGGAGTTCTCAACTTTTCCAGTTCGTCTGGCTTTTATAAGATGACGGACTGAGTTCTGCTGCACATTCGACTCTCATTCTACATGGGAGAAATCATCATGGCCGAATACTCTGTGGTTTAGTGAAGCACCACCTAATCCTCCTTGTCTCAGGGCAGGTGAGCTTGAGGCTCATTGGCCTGTTCATCCTCCTCACTTTTGATTACTTTCTTACCTTCCTGCCTTCCACACAACTCGTAGAAGCTTGTCGTGTCTAAAGTGGCTTCTCACAAACTGTGTCACCCGAGACCTGCCTCACTTCACTGGGATGCAGATCGTGATGTATGTGAGTCATGTTACGCCACATGTCTGAGTTCAGGATTTCCTCTTGAGAGACTTCCCTACCACACATCAACCTCCAAACCAGGCCACCAACCATCACACACCAAGGACGAAGCAGCTCTCTCTCGTACTCTTCTTTTAAAATGCTAAAGTTCTTGACTCCTGAGTGGAGGAGAAACTGACTTCCCCATTAGGAGGCCTGGTGGTGCAGTGGTCAAGCTCAACTGCTCACCAGAAAGCTGCCAATTCACATCCACCTAGTGGCTCCATGAGCGAAATGACCTTAGGACATCCTTCTGTCAGGATTCAGCCAACAGACTCCATGGGGCAGTGCTACTTTGCCACATAGTCTTCCTATGAGCCTGAATAGGTTCGAGGGCTCCCAACAGCAGCCAAAATTTTCCCACATCTTCAGCATCACCTGGGGACAGCTTTGTCCCAGATCTAATCTGATCTAAAGTAAAATGCATTAGACACTTAGTAGGCAGACACTTTCCTAATCTTGGTGTTCTGAGGAACCCAGAGTAAGGGATATTTTGGGAAATATCTGTCAATTGTTTTCTGAGGCAGTCTGGTGACTGTCTCTCAGACCCTGTTTCTGGAGCTAGTCTGTTTCTAGCCTGAGAGTTAGAATGCCAGGACTTTTAGCTTGCACTTCATATTCACCAGTTAGCTGAAGGACACCCAGCATTACAGCATCTGTAGCCTCACTAGAGCGGGAGGGAAAGGTGTGTTAGAGTTGGGGGACATGTGCTCTGGTGAGATTGAGGCTTCAAGTCTTTAGGTCCCTTAAGTTTTCTCTTGTCAGGCAGGAACCCTGGTGTATGGAATTCCATATGAGAAACTCAAGGTAGTGTTTCAGAAACGAGTTGTGCTGGCCTGCCAGGGGGAATCCTATGACTGAGAAGCATCAGGACTGACAGGAGAGTGATGAGTTTAGTCATATTAATGAAATTTGACAATTTTTATTAATTAGGAATTTCATTTGAAGACCATGATTGATCAAGGTGAAAACAAACTGAACAGATATTCAGAATAGATCTACATGAATTAAATATATTGAATTTATTAATTTAAACTGAAATTAATTAAAACAATAATGATAAACATTCCCAAGAAGAAAATTCCTAGCCTGCATGTTTTCACTGATGAAAGTATTTCAAGTACTTCAGAAGAAAATAATCCCATTTTTTTGTAAACTTGAAAGGGCAGGCACATACGTTGCTATATACTATGATAAAAAAAATGACTTTGATACCAAAACTTGGCAGGGACCTCACCAGAATGAAGGGCTACTGATAATTTCTCTCATGAGCAGAGAGGCAGCCACAATAAATAGAAGTTTGCAAGTAGAATTTAGGGATGTGCAGAGGAGATACTGTATCTCAGAATTTCCTGGTACCCTCCGCCAGTCAGTCTCCCCAGCATCAGGCCCCTACCCTGGCCGAGGATATTCTGCCCACATGGAGGCAGTCTGAGAAGTGCAGGGATGAAGGAATCAGAGAGAGACCCAGAGGAGAGCAGGCTCTGGCTCTCCACAGCAAGGACCTTTGGTGATGACCGGGGCTTGGAGGAAGGCAGCCTAGAGCTGAGAGTCTCCTGATTGGGGAGATTTCAAGTTGTCCCACTAGACTAAACTTTTCAGCCTCCAGAAGTTGATTTCCCTCAGGAGGGAACTGCAGAAAGTTTCTCTAGTTTACTCTTGACTGCGTCCCTGGGGTCCCTGGGAACCTATGCACATTTGTCTTCTCAGGAATAATGCTCCTGGGGGCAGGTGGGGAAGAGAAAGGAGGGTGAGAAAGGGAGAGAGG
>NW_022103920.1:5383734-5391290 GCF_000313985.2 Echinops telfairi | reverse complement strand
GGCCCGGGAGCTGCAGAGGGAACAACCTATCTCTGAGTCCCTCCTGCTCAGCAGGAGACAGGTCAGTCTGATTCTGACCAAACCCAGGAGCAGACTAGCTTCTCTGACCGCCTCCAACTCTGCTCGCTCCTTTCTCTCCTCTCTCCCTTACATCTGTCTGCCGTGTCGCAGGGGATCTGCAGCGGGGTGAGATTGCAGGTGAAGAGGGATGGCAGGGAAAGCCGGTCCATGTGTTCATCCGTTGATCGACTTTGATTCATTTGTTGATTCTTCCATCCTCCGTTAGTGAACAGCACATACTTCCTGTGCTCAGGCCCAGGTTGACACTGGTAATTGGGCACTAGACAAGACAAAGTCCCTGTCACTGAGAAACTTTTGTAAGGCTCAGATGACAATTGAAGGGGACAGTTAAACCTGCCACCTAATTTCAGGGTTGGGTTAAAGCTAAGGTGACCAGATTTAAAGCGGGACACCATTTACTGAGGGGCGGGGGGGTTCTTGATTAAAAATTTGGTCTATATCGACCAAATAGACTGTTCCCTAGCTTGTCATGCATTCTTTTTTTTAAAACATCAAAAATTGGGACTGTCCCACCAAAAGTGGGACATTTGGTCACCTTAGCACAGCTCATATGAATAAACATGTGATGTATTAAGAGTCAGAGAGCAAAGGTGCATGTGCTGTTTCAGGAAGGACCCCTCACGAGGAAACAGTTGAGTAAAGACCCGAATGAGGAGGGGACAGAGCTCAGACATCCCAGGGAGCCCAGTGGGATCTATTGTGGTGTTTGCTGACCCTCTTCCTTATTGCTAGGGCTCAGGAGAAGATAGATTGTCACAGCAAGCCAATGTCTGGGGACCACTGCAAGATGCTCTTAGGACTGAAACACTGGCAGTGGAGAGAGTGAAGCAGATTGCTCATTTGGGGGTCTTGAGCTTTGAGATCTGGGGAGACGTGGGCTGTTGGCTCTAGTCCACAGCTTCCTGTCTCCCTGCTCCCAGTGAGCACTGTGCACGGCAAATGAGAGTGGACATTCAAGCTCCACCCTCTTGTTCCTCTGGCAGTCCTCCTAGCCTTGTACCATAGCCTTGTACAAGAGGAATTTCACAGCTAGTGACTACTATGTGGCAGCTGGCGGGGCCTTGCCACCCTGGGGGAGACACACAACTGAGGATGGAGGTGGGCATGGGTTTCTCTGTCAGTGGTGTAGGGAAATTTCTTGGTGGGGCTCTTCCATCCATTGCCTTTGAAAGAAGATGCAATGAACTCTAACTTGGCAATTGGCCAGTTTTGCCCTTCTGCTGGGTATAAATGTGAGCTGTCTCAGAAGCAGGAACCGGGCAATCCCATGAATACCAAGAAAGAAGAGCCACCAGTGGAGTGTGTGCAAGATCCCTGCCTGCAGCAGCGCAGGCAGCAGAGGGCACAGCACCGAGACCATGAGAGCAGGCACAGCAACCGTGTGCAGGCTGATAGGAGTGGTGGGCTTGGAAGGTATGGAGGAAGAGGTCTAGGGACCATTTGGCTGAGAGGTCAAGGACCCGAGAGACATGCCCTCAGCATGGCCGAGAAGAGGCACTGTGGACAAAAGAACCGTACCCTTGGCATTTTTTGACCTGTCCCTTGCCTAATAAACCTCCATGGTTTGAGTGTTGCCTGTGCTCAGGGGTGAGCACTGCAGTGGATCTTCTAGCCCAGCAGAGACGTAGAGGGTCCTGGAAGGACCATGAGTGTCAGCAATGATGAAGGAGGTTGGAGGCTGGATGCATGGCTGACTCCTGTTTCATAGGAACCATCCTTGGGCAAAGTGAGCTGGGTTTCTCTTCTCTTTTTTGTAGCCAGTGGATCTCAGAGAGGGTGCCCACCCTGTATTCTCCCTGTCACAGGAAAAATGAAGAAGACGTGGGTAACCCAGCCCCAGGAGGAGGCTCCCCAAATCAGGAAAATCTTGTTATTAGGTGCAGTTGAATCAATTCTGATTCATAGCAACCATGTACAACAGAATGAACCTCTGCTCACTCATATGAGGGGGTCATATGAGGGGGTCCCTCCCAGAAAACTGGAATGTTTTTTCAAAGCTATGTATGTATGTATGTATGTATTTATTTATTTTACAAAACAACCCTTTCATCGTCAAAGTACTCTCCATTGCACTTAATTTGTCAAATTGGTGGTCCATTCTTGGAAACATTTTTCAAACTCATCTGTTTGGATGGCTGACAGCACCTCCCGTGTTTTTTTCTTCATCCCTTCTACAACATCAAATCGCTGTCCTTTCATGTCCCTCTGCATCCCTGGAAACAAACATTCACATGGAGCGAGGTTGGGTGAGTGAGGTGCATGGGGCAAGAGAGGATGCTGTTTTTGTCAAAAACTGGCTTCTGAGATGGCTGTGTGAGCAGGTGCAGTGTTGTGGTGGCAAAACCAGTCCCATCTGCCACAAATCAGGCCTTTTTTGTCGCACACTGTTACTCAACCTTTTCAGAACCTCTACATAGAAAGTGTCTAACACTCTGACCTGGTGGAATGAACTTCGAATGCACTGTGAGTTGACATTTTTGTCCATTTGGGGAGTTGATGGACTTCCAGGGCAAGGTTTGTCATCAATCAACATTTCACCTTTTGAAAAAAGCAAAGTGCTTGTACACTTGAGTTTGTCCCATAGCGCTGTCCTTGTAAGTTGTGTTCAACATCACAACAGTTTCTGTGGTATATCTCCTGAGCAGAAAACAACATTTCACAGCTATACACTGCTCTCTTCAATTGGCCATCACAAAAAACAAGCTTTGAGCAAAACTGCTTTTACAAACAAACTGGCCAGAGAGAACCTTCCCAGTCAATGCCAGTGGGTGCACCGAGTCAGAGTGAGTTGTTGGATGCTTGCCTGGTGGGAAACGTTCATAATGTGAAAGCTTTTTCTCATTTTTTGGGTGGGGGCACCCCCTTGTACATAAGAACAGGGAAATCTGGTGACTCTCAAAATAGTGTTTATTCTATGCCAGTGTGCCGGGGAGACTCCTCTTTTTGCACCTTCTTCGATTTTTATCTTAGTGTATTATACAGACTCCTCATCAAGGACCACCCCTCCCCCTTGTACACAGAGTGGTGGGTTATGTCTGGACCCTGGGAACAGGAGGGTAGAATTTCCTTAACTGGGAGATACCTTTAGTCCTTTGAGATCAGAATCAGTGTTATCTCTCCTCTGCTTTCCAGATTTTACAGGAAGCCCGAGTGCACACTCAATGTCGGGGAACTACTCCAGTGCCACTGAATTTTATCTCGTTGGCTTCCCTGGCTCCCGCCATCTACGCTATAGCCTGTTTGCCACCTTCTTGTTCCTGTACTCAGTGTCGTTAATGGGAAACTCTGTCATCATCACGATTGTGTGTGTTGACAAGCGTCTGCAGTCTCCCATGTACTTCTTCCTCAGCCACCTCTCTGTGCTGGAGATCCTGATCACGTCCGTTATTGTCCCTGTGATGCTCTGGGGGCTGCTGCTCCCCGGGATGCTGAGAATATCGCTGCGTGTCTGTGTCGTGCAGCTCTTCTTGAACCTCTCTCTGGGGACCTCAGAGTTTTCTTTACTGGGAGCGATGGCTGTGGACCGCTACGTGGCTGTCTGTAACCCTCTGAGGTACAACATCATCATGAACAGTCAAACCTGTAACTGGGTGGTGATTGTGTCCTGGGTGTTTGGGTTCTTTTTTGAGATTTGGCCCGTCTACGCCACCTTCCAGTTCACCTTCTGCAAATCCAACGTGGTGAATAATTTTTTCTGCGACCGTGGACAATTGCTCAAACTGTCTTGTGACAACACTCAGTTCACTGAGTTTGTCCTCTTCTTGATGGCCATTGTCATCATCGCTGGCTCTCTGATCCCAACAGTCGTCTCCTACACCTACATCATCTCCACCGTCCTCAAGATCCCCTCAGCCTCTGGCCGCAGGAAAGCCTTCTCCACCTGCGCCTCCCACTTCACCTTTGTCGTCATTGGCTATGGCAGCTGCTTCTTCCTCTACGTGAAGCCCAAGCAAACGCAGGCGGCTGAGTACAACAAGATCGTGTCCTTACTGATCTCTGTGGTGACCCCCTTCCTCAACCCTTTCATCTTCACCCTCCGGAATGACAAAGTCATAGAAGCCCTGCGGGATGGGGTGAAACGCTGCTGCCACCTCATCCACAAGTAGCCCTTCCCTAGGGCAGTTGTATTAAGGAAACGGTCGTTGTGCATTGTAGAACAATCTGGAAATTATTCTTTGTCATCTTTATGCTTCATCATCATAAGAATCTGTCTCTCTTAGGTTGTAGGAACTGCGGTAAAGGGAAAATTGCAGAATAATACTCCAGAGCCGGTGTACCAAACTCAACCCCTCTGCCATGGAGTTTATGCTAATGTAAAAGTCCTACTAGACTTGGGCTTTTATTATTTTTGTTATGGAAAGTCTTACTTTATTATTTTATTATTATTAGATGCATGAATATGTATAGAAAAATAAGTCCTAAGGGTTGTTTTAAACTCATAGGAACCGTTATTAAACAAAAACATTTCAACGCGAAGATATTATTTCTCCACATATCTCCCAGCTGAGTCAACACAGCTCTGAACGTAGTTTCTCTCCACTGAGCTTCGTGGTGCTGTGAGTTCAGCTTTGGATGGCTAACTGCACGGTTCAAACCTCCAGCTGCTCTGTGGGAGAAAGAGGAGGCTGCCTGCTCTTGTGAACACCTGGCAACCTCATAGAGGGCTGCTATGAGACTAAGACAAGTGTGTTACCCAGAGACCTTGTCTGCAGACCTCCCGGGACTCCAGAGACATGTTTACACATATTTTGTTTGGAATGAAGCCATGATATATGAACTAGAGCCCTAGAAACAATACTTTTTGATACCGTCATTTATGTGTATGTGTGTGGGTATGTTTAAGTTCTCATTACCTTTTATGTACTCTTCTCAAGTGATAATCCATTTCAGAATTGTTTCTTATTGTGTTTCCTCCAAATGCATGGCAAACGTAGCACAACACCATGATGTGTTTCCTGGTGTTGTACCTTCTTTATGATCTTTGCTGTATTTGAATCCTCGGTTCACTTATTGTGTCAATCCTTCTCACGGAGGGTTGCCGTCATGTTTCTTGGTGTCTTCTTTACCAAATATGAAAACGGCGTCCCACAATAAAACGTTTAGGTATTAAATCCAAAACTGTGAATGATATTTAGACCTTCTTTGACTACAGTAGTCAGTGGCCACTAGACTTAGATCCTTGGGTCATCTTCCCACATATTGTCCTGGCCTCACGAGCTCTGGTTATGCGAACCTCCTCTGCCTCCCCTGGTTTAGGTCTCATGCTTTAACATATTTCTGGATTTGTTGTCCCTAGCTCCTGCTGCTGCAATACCTACATGGGATCAAAGAAATGCTTTGACGAGAGACAGGCTTAT
Organism: Echinops telfairi; assembly: GCF_000313985.2. Taxonomy (NCBI): domain Eukaryota; kingdom Metazoa; phylum Chordata; class Mammalia; order Afrosoricida; family Tenrecidae; genus Echinops; species Echinops telfairi. The sequence continues at coordinate 5,385,852 of NW_022103920.1, read as the reverse complement.
CTCAGCTGGTTCTACTGCCAACATCCCAGAAGCAACGTGGGCTGTGAAGCTGCTGTGCTGGAAACTGACTGGACAGGGGAGAACTGGCCTTGATGCACCCCGAGGTGAAGGGGATGCAGAGTGGAAGAGAGTCAACCTTGGCGACCCTTCCTGCCTGTCCCATAGTCTGCAACGCCATACTGGCCTAGGCCACCTCCTTGCTACCTTTGTCCACCACCTCTCCTGCCCATTTTCTTTCTGGACTCATTTGAGTGTCTTTTTCTTTGCTTCTAGTTCCCAGTTTTGTTTCTGTGTTCCCCCTTTACCTCACCTCTGACAATCTCCCATGCTTACCACATTATTATCCCGATTTCAAAGCACTTCCTCAATGTTTCCTGGTCGGAATTGTCTGACCTCTTCCCACCGCATTATCAACCCCAATTTGTCTCCAGTAAATGGATTCATTTCTTATGCCAGAAGCAGCACTTTGTAGGGGCAAAACATTGATAATCCAATGGAATCTCCATTAGTACTTGGTTAAACAAAGTAAATCTCATTCATACAATGAGATGGTATGCATTTGTTTAAAAAGTGGAGAAATTCTATAATGGTTAGGAGAGATCTTCAGCCTTTTACCAGCTGGAGGAAATAAGTGGTAAAATCAAAAGACACGTGGGCACATCAGTTTCCACAAACCTGAAGCCAGAAAAACTAGATGGTGCCCCACTACCACCGCCAGCTCCTCTGAAGGGGCTCACATTAGAAGGCCCTGGGAAGAATGGGAGAAAAAATATGGAGGAGAACCAAGCTTACTTGTTGGATAGAGACTGGGGGGAACCCCAAGACTACGGCTGTTAGTTATCTTTCAGGTCTGAAATTTAACTCACCCCCATGTTAGAATAATCCACCAGTTATGATAAAGGGCAGTGTTCAGCTAAGGACAAGGGGTTAGGAGAGGAGGAAAGGAAACAGGAGACACTGGGAGAAAGTGAGATAAAGGATGGGACATTGAAAGGATCAGAATGTGTATACACTGAAGAATGTTAAATCTATGATTTGCTCGATAAACCTTTCCCTAATTCACAATTAATACTTAAAAGTATCTCTATTGCTCAGAAAAATTGCCAAGTTATAGCATTGAGTGAGAAAAGCATAATGCAAAACACTGAATTTAGCAGAGCACCTTTTATGTAAGAAAGAGATCAAACAGAGTACGTATTTATCTTTGCTTGTGCTTTCTTCTGGAGAGTAACAAGATGCCGGTAAACTGTGGGTGTGCGGTAGTGAGAGGTGGGTAGATGGAGGGGGGGAGGGGGAGGGACTTTTCACGGTTAATTGTCAACAGCCAAGAGAAATGTCCTGCTACAGCCTCATAGTTGTTATTTTTAGCCCATTATTGCAGCCACTGGTCTTATTTTTTTTAAAAAAATTTTATTTGCTGAGCCCCGCTGTGGTAGTTACATAATTTCACATCAACTTGAAGATATGTAAAAGTGTAGGGGTGGAGCCTAGCTTGTCAAACAGATCACAGCCTGATGATGCCTCCCTGTGGGCATGGCCTTCTCATGAGGAAGGTCTTGGGAACTTCCTCTCTGTCTGCCTTCACCTTCCTGCTGGCACACCCTGATTGCTGCCAGAGACACCGTCATCGGGTCCACAGGACTTTGCACCCACCAGCCTATGATCTTTCTGCATTCTGCATTCTTACATGCGGCTGTATCCGTCTGAAGAGGGACTTATGGACCAGGGCCAGACTTATGGACTTGAGTTGGACTGGGTTGGCATGTTTTCTCAATACATATTTAGTTGTTGATATAAGGCTCTTTCTTACACATACATGAGTGTCACTGAATTTGTTTCTCTAGTCAACCCGGCCTCATGCACTCTCCTTTACCAAGCATGATGGCCTTATCTAAGGACTGATCTCTCCTGATAACATATCCAAACTACATGAGGAAATTCTCACCATCCTGGCTTCTTTTTTTTTTCTTACATCGTTTTATGAGGGGCTCATACAACTCTTATCACAATCCATACATACATCAATTGTGAAAAACACATTTGTACATTCATTGCCCTCATCATTCTCAAAACATTTGCTCTCCACTTAAGCCCCTGGCATCAGGTCCTCATTTTTCC
>NW_022103920.1:5380472-5382102 GCF_000313985.2 Echinops telfairi | reverse complement strand
AAAGCTTGTAGTTAGTTCTAGGATCATTTGTTGGCCTTTAGGAGTGTTTCCCAGTCCAGTGTGTTTGGGCACCACGCCCTGGCCCCAAAATCCACCTTCAGCATTCCCTGGGGACCTTGCTGCTCCATTCCCTTGCTGTTCTGCTGCACTCCCCCAGTGCTTTGGCTCAGTGTGGCGGGATCAGATTGGGCAGATGAACAGGGAGTGGAGCACATCCTGGCCCACCAGGCCTTGAGGCAGATGATCCCAATTAGAGCAGCCAGTCTCCAGAGAGGACCACATGGCCAGCCCCACTATGAGACATGACACCCCTCACTGACCCGTGGCCCTGCGGGAGACAGCACCAGAGACACAGTGTGGGAATAGCACCCAACCTTGCTTCTAAGGAGGAATTTGACTGTGTTTCTTCCCAGACAGATTTGCTTGCTCTTCTGGCAGCCCATGGTATGAACTCAGTGCTTGTGCCAGCACCATCATTCAAATGCATCCTTCCTCTCCAGACATCCTTCTTCATTTCCCACCTTTCATGTTTATGTGAGATGCTTGACAATACCATGGCTGGGCCAGGCGTACCTGAGTCTTCAAAGTGACATCTTTTCTCATGAACACCTTGAAGAGGTCTTGTGTGGCAGACTTGCCCAATATAATAAAGTGATTTAATTTCTGGACTGCTGTTCCCATGAGCATTGATCATGGGTCCCAAGTAAAATGAAAATTTTGGCAACTTCAGTCTTTTATCTCGTCACATTGCCCATTGTTTCATTTGTATTTTTATTTATCTTGAAGGCTGTACTCTTTGATCTTCATCAACAAGTGCTACTCTCCTCTTCACTTTCAGCAAGCAAGGGTGTGCCACCTGCATATCACAGGATGTTCACCACTTTTCCTCTTCTCTTGATGCCACAATCTTTCAATTTCTCAGTTTGCTTGCTCAGCCTACCTATTGACTAAGTATTATGAAGGCATGCAAACTTGATACATGCCGCTCCTGGTTTTAAGCCACGAAGTACACCCTTGCTTTTTTCTAGCAACTGACCTTTGGCCTGTGTACAGGTTTCGCATTAGCACAGTGTTAACTATTCTGGAATTCCCATTCTTGGAAATGTCAGCCATAATTTGTTACGTTCCACATAGTTGAATACCTTTGCAAAGGCAATAACACAAGTAAACACCTTTAAATATTCTTTTTATCTTTTAAACCATGTGTATATACTGCTCATACAAAAATAAAAATATTTCCATTTATTTTATGTCTCACGAAATGTATTGATTTAGCCTCCTACCTCTTTTAATAATCCAAGAATATCTGCTTTATTTACAGATATTCCCCCATTTTTAAAAGAATTTTCTTGGTTAAACTTAACTATTGATTTTTTAAAAATCATTTTATTGGGGGCTTGTACAGCTCTTATCACAATCCACACATACATCCATTGTGTCAAGCAAATTTGTACATTGGTTGCCGTCATCATTATCAAAATATTTGATTTCTACTTGAGCCCTCGGTATCCGCTCCTCATTTTTCCCCTCCCCCGCATGAAATCTTGATAATTTATGAATTATTATTATTTTTTCATGTCTTAAGCTGCTTGACGTCTCCCTTTACCCACTTTGCTGTCGTCCATCCCCC
>NW_022103920.1:5369392-5379443 GCF_000313985.2 Echinops telfairi | reverse complement strand
AGTGGGGGGGGGCGGCGGCTGGGGGAAGGAAGCATTAAAGAACTAGAAGAAAGTTGTGTGTTTCATTGGTGCAATACTGCACCCCGAGTGGCTCATCTCTTCCTTGTGACCCTTCCATGAGGGGAATGTCCAATTGTCTACAGATGGGCTTTGGGTCTCTATTCCACCACCCCCAACCCCTTTCACATTGGGTATGATTTTGTTTTGGGTCTTATATACCTGATAACCTGATCCCATCAACACCTCATGATCACACAGGTTGGAATGTTTCTTCCATGTGGAATTTGTTGCTTCTCAGCTAGACGGCCTCTTGTTTATCTTCAAGCCTTTAAGACCTCAGATGCTATTTCTTTGGATAGCCAGACACCATCAACTTTCTTCACCACGTTTGCTCAAGCATACACTTTGTCTTCAGAGATTGTGTCAGGAAGGTGAGCATCACAGAATGCTGATTATGTGAACGAAGTGTTCTTGTTTTGAGGGAGTATTTGAGTTGAGGCCCAATGTCCATCTGCTACTTGAATTCTTAACATATAGATATGAGTACACAGATCTATTCCCCTCTTGTCATATAAAAATATATTTACATATGTACATGCCTGTATTTAGATCTCTATAAATGTCCTTTGCCTCCTGGTTCTTTCCTCTATTTCCTTTTACTTTACTATTCTCCCACCATCATATTCAGCCTTCATTCGGGTTTAGTAATTCCTCACTGCTACATTGCCCTTGATTAAGTCCCACTAGGCATGTGTGAAGGTCTATAGATCAGATCAGTTTTCCATCCAAGAATCCACCCACATTTTGTTTCATGTCATTGATTACAATCCCCATAATGTAATATCACTGATCCAAATTCCCCCTTGTGTTTCCTTCTTTCTTCACCCTTCTGAACTTGGTTGTTGGGTGAGTACTGCCCTTTTGATCTCATGTGTTTGATGATTCTAAGATGTGCCTACCTCCATAGTGAGGTAGAGAGACTTGTCTATTGTTTGGCGGAACACAGCCAAGAGGATGAGTTTCCAGACCTGAAGGGACACTTAGGGTCATGTTTTGGTTCCATTAATCTCTGTCAGTCCAGCAAGCCTGGTCTTTTTAAAAAACAATAATTTTGTGTTTTGTTTCACATTTTTCTCTCACCCCACCCAGGACTTTATCATGTGCTCTCTTTCAGAGTGGTAGGTAGTGGTCGCTGTGCCCTTGTTCTCAGAGTCAGAGACTGGGGTCCATTGCATGGGCCATCGGTCTACGGGTCTAACAGTTTCCGTTGTCTTTCATTTTCTCAATCCTTCTGCCCTCTGGAGAGGAAAAGACCAATAGGTACACCTTGGATGGACATTCACCAACTTAGATGGCTGCCCACGAGTTTTGAAGACCCCAGATGCTGCCCATCAATTTAGGATATAGAACGTTGTCTTTGTGAACCAGGTTATGCCGATCAAGCTTGGTATTCCCTGAAGCATGGTCCCAATCCTCTCAAGCCCATACACTCATTTCCTCAAGGTGTTTGATTGTGTTTAAGATGTTTTCATAGCATCTTCCCCTGTATCCTCCACCATTTTACTGTATATATTTTCAGCAAATGTAAATTTGTTAGGTAGACCAGCATAGGGCTGGGGGATGTCCGTTAAGGCATGCCCAGAGGGCCAAGCTACGGGAACAAAATAGTGGTGCACTGCACATACCCAGAGGCTCAGGTTCCCGCTGGTAGGAATGGGTGGGCGTGAACCTGAATTGGCCCACCTAGGCCAGGTGAATTCAATTCAGCCAATGGGGTCGATCAGGAGTCGTCCACCATGCCTCCCCGTGGAATCCTTGAAAAGGCAGAAGCCCGGAGTCGAGGGAGAGAGAGAACTTTGGCGCAGAGAGCTTTGGCAGGACTTTGAGAGACTTTTGCGTGACACCGAGCAGCTTCCAGCCAGGCCGCATGTCTGGGAGGAGGCCCTTGGATGCCGTGTAAACCTGAAACTTCTTCTAACTCTCATAAAACTCACTTCGATCACGAACCAGGCTTCAGCGTGAATTCTTTCTCGTGCGGAGCCGAGGACCGAGGTATAGATCTAGCTACAGAGAGATCTAACAAATTCACATGTACAAATATCTCCTTTCAAGTGGATATACTCTCTATAGTGGATATACTCCACACCTGACCTTCCCTGTTGCACTCTTTCCAGCCACCAGTCTGATTCGATTGGAGCATTTCTTCAAACCATGTGCACATAGGCCTTACCGGAGACTCTGTTCTCTGCTCTGGAGAGGATCTAGAAAGCAGATGGCCAGAATGGGATTCTGGACCTGGACCCCTCCCTGGTCAGGTGGCAGTAAAGATCCCAGGTGGCCCGGTGGGAGGTGAGCCCCTTTGACATGTAATCGTGTCTTGGTTGCTTCTGTGAGTCCCAAGGTCTAGGAAGAACTGAAGAGGACCTGGTGGCACAGTGCTTAGCAACCCAGTTGTTAACTGAAAGGTTGGTCGCTTCACAGGAGAAAGATGCGACAGTCTGCTTCTCTAAATGGCTTAAAGCCTTGGAGACCCTGTAAGGCTGTTCTACTCTGTCTCATAGGATCTCTGAGAGTGGGCATCACCTCTTCGCAAGGAGTCTTTTGGTTTGGGAAGAAATGAGCTTCAGCTCAAAGGTGCAGCATTGGTGCCATAGGTTTGATTCTGGGGGAGCAGAAGCTGAGGTGGAGTTTATGGTGTCAGCTATGCACCAGTCATGAACCTTTACCAGCCAGGAACACAGTTGTCTGCTAGTCCTGTTCCTTGTCCCTCCTGCCTATGAACCGCAGAGGAATGCTCGTGGTGGCACTCTCCCTGGTCGCAAAGACTCACAGCAACGCCGGGGATCATCAACAGGAAGTTATGACTTAGGCCCAGCATGGCCTATTACACAGGGGTCACAATGACTGAGCCTCCCTCCCATCGATACAGCTTTTAATATGAAGCGGAAGAAAGAAGGTCCCCAGAGGTTCCTTACAGCATAATGCCCTTGTGTGAAGATAAAACTGATACATACACAAAAAGTCGGGCGGAGAGGAGTAAAAAGAAAAGCAATTGTATGGTGAACACAGGGTTCAGATTGCGGTTACCTGAACTGAGCGTAGGAGAAGATCATACAGGTAAATAAGTTATTGTAAACATATTTGTTTCTGTGTTAGGTGGTTTCGTGGCATGTATTACATTTCAATAATGAAGTAAACATCAAAACAAAGACATAAAAGAGAATATGTTTTACTCGTGTGCATACATGGCGTGCACGTTCTTCTGCACACAGGGCTGCGATGGCTCAGAACCCACTTGAGGGCCCCTAACAGCAGCCCCCCACGTGCACTGGCAGTGGGGGTGCTTCATGAATGCAAGACTTCGATTCTTTCAATTCTTTGAAATTGAGAGAGAAAGAGAGACGAGGGGAGGGGAGCCGAGGAGAGGAGAAGGGAGGCCAGAGACCATGAGCGGTGGCTGGAGAGATACTCAGACACATATGCTCCCCCAGGTACACCAGGTGGCAGTGAAGATAGTCGGGTGGTGGTGGGGGGTCATGGTGTTACTGAATCCTGAATTCCAGTCTATGGGAGGGGAGAGCCCAGGGGAGGGAAACTGGAAATATTACTGCACTGTGCAGTCGGTGCTGAGAGGGACACACGAAGTAAAGTGGACTAACTCACAAGGAAAAGATCCCCAGAGAACACGACTTCTGGGGCTGAGCTGACAACAGCAGGAAAAATGGGTGAGAGCTACTTATAACCAAGGAGGCCCTGAGTAATGTAAGGGTTAATGCTCTCGGCTACTATTCAAAAGGCTGAAGATTCGAGTCCCCTCAGAGGTGCCCCAGGTCTAAGAACAGGTGATCTACTTCTGAAAAGCCAGTGGTTGGAAACTGTGGAGCGCGGTTCTAATCTGACACACATGGGCTCATCATGCGTTGGATTTGGCTCACAGACAACTAATGCAGGATCTACAACTAATGTTTTCAGTCTTGAATCCTGGGATCGCCTACCAACTTCTGAGGATGGTGGCCAACGGCTGGCATCATGGAACTGGTTGCTCACACATAGTACCAGTTGTGGGTAAGAGGAAGGTGTCTGTGAGCTGGAGCACTAGAATTTTTGAGGCACCCCACCTTGACTTAGAGTTCTAGTCCCATATTGTAAATGAGGACAACAGCTTGTGGAAGAGTAAGTGGCTTGTCTAAATTCAGCTCCCAGCACAACGCAGAACCACTTGTTGGGTGACGATCTCAACTTTATATCCCCCACGGTGTTTCCCTTATTGTGTATTGCCCCTGAGGTACGGTATGTGTGTGTGCGTGGCTTTCTTAATCCACACCATTTTGGTGAGGTGTGCATTATGGCTCCATTTTATAGATAAAGAAATGAAGGCACCGAGAGGGTACGGCAGGCCTCTGCCCAGACCCACAAAGCCCATTAGCAGCAAGTTAGGACTCGAATCAGCTACACCACTGCTGCCTGACAAAGGCCACATTGACCAACTCGTCTAAGGACTCCAGATTTCCCCCAAGCCATGAACCTTATGTTGAAGGGGAACCTTTGGGTGTCTCCTTGGGAAATCACTGACATCTAAAACATCCGGATTTCCCAACTGAAAGTCTGCAATGATTCTGTCATGAAGCAGGAAGTGTGGCAGCCCTAGTTCTCCCTTTGTGAAGCAGAAGGATTGCAGTTCCTGACCGGATAGCTGACTCCTGGGGCTTGCCTTGGTTGGAATCCTGTCTGCTGTTTCCCTACCACAGACTCTGCTTCTCCTTCCTCCCCTGCAGTCCCTGTTTCTTGTTGATCCAGTCAGAGAAATCCTGTCTCTGCAGTCCACTAATATTCTAATTCTCAGAGCCCTCCCCTTCCCCCAGACACATACGATTCCCAGAAACTTCCTTAAAGCAAGCTGTGCACTTGGCATATGATTATTTTTTCCCCTTTCAAATTGTGAGCTGTGCTGCTGGACCCATAACTATGAAATTCAGACACACAGCAACCAACAAAGCTTTGTGTGCCAATACAAGTGAAACTTGCTGGAATTTAATATAATAGCTGAAGGGGCTTCAAAAAGTATGTGGGACCATTCCCTTGCCTCTTCATTCCATTTTCAAACAAACTTCTTGAAGCCTCTTGTACAGGAAATGCTGTTGTTGGGTGCCCTTGAGTTGACCTTGGCCCTCAGCAGTGCACCACGTACAACAGAGGGACACACTGCCCCGTCCTTCATATCCTCAGAATTGTTACTGTGTTGTTGCCCATTGTTGATGCCACTGTGTCCGTCCGTCTGCAAATGGTGAGCAGCTCCGCGTAGGTGACTATTTTTTCTCATTGGCTTTATATGGTTTTTCATGATGGTTTGATGTTCACTCCTCTAGATGCATCAGGAAGCGGTCTAGTGCCTCCTTTCCACACACCGAGGAGAGGGGAGTGGAGGCCATGTTGCTAGTGTGGAGAACCAGCTGTCCAAGCCTATCTTCCTTCCTCCTATGTTTCCCCCAGGACGGCTAGGGCAGCTCCCCGTTCCCTCCTCCATATGGCATTTTCTTCCTTCTTTCTTTCTTTCTTTTTTACTTCCCTCTTTCTACTGTCTGCTTCTCCTTGCCCCATCCAATGTTCCCCTTGGGTCAGAGGGGCAAGACTGGGCCAGTGGGTCCCCAGCTAGTGCAGGCGGAGACCTCAGTGTCAGTAGCTGGACACTGGCAGCAGGAGATCTCTACGACTATGGAGAGGAATGTATGGTGGAGCTCAAAGCTCTCCCCAATTCCTAAAACACACTCAATGCTGTATGGTCAGGCCATCAAGGAAGGGAACGTACTTATGCAAATTCTGGTGGCAAAGGAGGCATCTTTGCTATATTGGAGGGTCAGGTCAGATCAAGAAAACTGCTCAGCTCAAGAGTCCCTTCCGGGCTTTGTTGAAGAAGAGAGAGCCAGTTTGCTCAACCACTTGACTTCATGGCTGTCTTCTGAGGCCGGAGCACTCCCCTGCCTGACCCAGGCTCTGCTCTAGGTGTCCTTCCCCAGGCCTGGCCTCACTGCTGACTGCAGAGGCCTCTCCCACTTCACCCGGGGGCCCATGGGAAGGGGGACAGAAGGTGTGTTTCTTGGGACCAGGAATGGGGTCAAGCTTAGTTTATCCTCTTCCACTCATAAAACTCTTTAAAGGACCTTCATGCCAGAATAGTCTGCAGTTTTTCCATGGTTGTGTAGGCCTATGTTTAAGGCTAAAGCTAACCCTGGCCACAGGCACATCGCTGCTGGTCAATCAGAAATGCCAAGTTCTATAGAAACAGATTCCATGTCACACCAGGTGAGTCCTCTCCATGAAATGGACCCTTTTCCTGAGGTGACTACCACCCAGCCTCTGAAGCAGAGCCCCAAATTTCATCCCTGAAACCAAGCAGGGACCTCTACTAGTAGACATATTGACAACGGGGCATTGACCAGAGGACTTACGTGCATCTACAATGGACCACAAGGGAGATTCTCACAGGGAAGGGGTCTTAGGGACTGCTGGCTCAGAATGGGGCGTTTGCCTCAGGGATGTGCATGCGTGCGTATTTGTCGAGTGGTGTGTGAGTCCTGGGATCCACTAGGGATCTTCTCAAGGAGTCTGTGGATGGCTGACGGAGTGCTCGGAAGCCCTGTATGTCCTGCTCCAGGTGTAAGTGCTCTTTCCGCTGCTTCCCCGGTGTATTTGGTGATCTCATCAGAGACCGAAGGGATGGTGGTCATTTGGCACTCTTCTCACAGATCCAGCGGTAATTGATGTCACATAATGCAGCATCGAATGTATCGGTCAGGCCTATGGTCACACAGTTGAAATTCTGAGAGTAGTTGGTGACGCTAGTGAGAAAGAAAGTGTGTTAAGGTCCCACTGGCTCCAGAGTGAGGAGTCTCAGTTCATGTCCATGAGTTCATCCTTAGAACCGACTTTCTTTTTCTCCTTAGATTCCTCTGCTGTCCTCATCCTTCCCATGAGCTTCTATGAATTCTGAGTCTTGGATTAACTCATTATCTTAGTAATCTAATGCTGTTATAATAGAAATCCCTTAACACGTGGGAGGCTTTAAAAAGGAGAAGTTAATCCTCTCACTGTTCATGTGGCTAAAAGACCAAATTCAGGGTGCTAGTTCTGGAGGAGGACTTCCTCGCTCTATTGGCTCTAGAGGAAAGTCTCCTGTCAACCTCTGTGGGCCCAGCAGCCATAGATCAACAAGAGTCTTGGTACTAATCTTCCTCTGGGTCTAGGATGTTCTCAGCACGAGGACCTTGTGTCTACAGGACATGCACCACTGCACACAGAATGGAGATTAAGCGTACAATGTGGGGAATCATGGCCTAGTCAAGTAGACACGTATTTGGAGGGGTGTGTAACAATTTGATCCATGATATTCACTCTTGTGTTTGGTTAAGAACATCTCATGGGTGTCCCTTCTTTTCTTCTCAAAACAATGCCCTAGATACTTGAGTACGGACCGGATGCACAGCAGAAGGATGGAGAGCACAGGAAAGAGATCCCTACTCTTCCCCTAGGGACCAGCTGACTCTGGCATCACTTGACGATGTTCTTCCACTGTCTGCTATTCAGTCCCTCACAGTCTGTTTCATGGAAAAGCCAAGAGTCAGTATGGAATCACAATATGGCTCTACCACTTCCCATTGGGGGGGGGGGTATTCAGCGCATTACTGAACCTCTCCAGCCCTCAGTCTAACCATCTGTCAAATCAGGAATAATAAGAGCCCTTAAAGAAATAGTATGTGACGAATTCTTCAGGGAATAACATGTACAGGATGCTTACTAGGGTACCTGGTCTTTACAAGATGCAGATAAAAGCTCATTTCCTGCCCTCTTTGGGGAGACCCAGGAGCTCTGGTGACATAATGGTTCTGCATTGAGCTGGTCACTGCAAGGTCAGCAGTTCAAAACCACCAGTTTCTCTGCAGGAGAAAGACAGGGCTTTCTACTTCCTTAAAGAGTTACAGTCTCGGAAACTCACAGGGGCATTTCAATCCTATCCTACAGGGTCCCTATGAGTCTTCTTCCACTTGGTGGCAGTGTGTTTGGTTTTGGAGTTTGGGGAGGCCCAGTTACAGGTTGGCGAGCTCACTTGCTCTCTGTCTGGCTCCATATTCCCATCTGTGCACTAGGCATGCTGTGTTCTCCCCCAGCTCTGGGATGATTCGTGGAAGAGAGCATCCGGGGGTTGAGTGCTCACATAGACTTGCTTCTCACAACCTTTTAAAGATAAGAAATCACATAGGTGCGTAACAATCGAGTGAGATCTATGACGGCGAGAGAGAGCCACCAAATGGGATGTGGGTGGATCCTGACCGGGACAAAATGTTTCACTCTATGAATTCTCTTCTCGTGCTTTTGAAGAGTTGATATTTGTTCTGTAACAAAGTATTTACCAATGTTGTGTCTCTGGAAATAGATAGTTTGCTATGAATGGAATTAGGTCCTCCTCAAAAATTACATTGAAGTCCTGACCTCTGACCCTGTGGACGAGGTCCTGTTCAGAAACCCCCCCCCCCTTTGTTTTGTTGTGTCATGTAGGGGTTCAGTGGGGTCTGAACAAATCCCTTCTCAGTGGTCTTATGAATAAGGAAAACGGACACACCTAAGGGGTGTGTCCCTGTGAAGGCAGGCGGGCGTACTGACCAGCACAAGAATGCTATGGGCTGCTGGGAGCTACTCAAAAACAAACTCCCTGCCATCAAGTTGATGTTGATGCATAGGACCCTATAGGACAGGGTGGAACTGCCTCTGTGGGTTTCTGGGAAGGTAAGTCTCTCTCTCTCTCTCTCTCTTTACATATATACATATGTATTACTTTATTTAAAATTTTTATTGGTTGAAAAAATTTTAAACATTTTATTGGAGGCTCTTACAGATATTATTAAAATCCATAGCTCCATTAGATCAGGCATAGTTGTACAATTGTTGCTATCATCATTTACAATCCATTTTCTTTTTTCTTGAACTCCCTGATATCAGCTTCCCTTCATCCTCTCCCTCCTCCACCCTCCCAGCAACCTGAGCCCACAATAAATTATACATTTTTGTTATTATTGCTCTTTCTAGGTGAATGGATTAATTGGATGTGTAAGTTATGGCAAAGAAACAAACCAAAACTGAGACTGTAACTCCTTATGGGAATAGAGAGCTGTGCCTTTCTCTTGAGGAGAAGCTGGTGGTTTTGAACAGCTGACCACAGGGGTCACAGCCTAACTCATAGCCACTATGCCACCAGGGCTCCTAGCAGCTACTACAGTTGAGAAATGTCAAGAAGGACCTTCCCCTGAGCGTCCACCCTGACTTTGGACCTCTAGTCTCCTGAGCTGCGAGGAAATGCAGTTCTGTTCTTTCTGTGGTATTTGGCTGTTTCTGCAACAGCAGGTGTAGTACACTACAGCAATTAGGATGGAAGAAAAGAGGGGCACAGATCAGGAAGCCACCTCCCAGTGTTGTCTTGTAGGACAGATGCCCGAGCTTCTGGTCCAGTCAACAACTGGGGCAGGCAGAGGACCCCAGGGAATGATAGGATGTTCACATACTTGCCATTGAATTTGGAGTTGTTGATCCATCTCCACTTCTTCTCCTCGGGCTGGTAGGTTAAGCCGATGAAGTGCTGCTCAGCGCTAGCTATGTTCTTCAGAAACTCCTAAAAGCAAAAAACCAAAACAAACTCACGGCCATCGGTTGAAGCCAACTCATAGTGACCTTATAAGACAGAGACAAACTGTCTCTTTGGGTTTCTAAGATTTTCAATCTTGACAGAAGTCAACGGCCTCATTGTTTCTCCCAAAGAGCAGCTGGTGGATTCGAACCACCGACCTTGTAATTAGAAGCTCAGCGCACAGTCCATGATGCCACCAGGGCTCCTAGATATTAAAATTAACAACAGAAAGCCCCCGGCTTGACAGCAAGCTGTTACAGCTGCCTCATTTGTGCCAACAGGCCCACGAGTACATCTTATTCTGGGACTCAGAAGGCTGGCAGGGCTTGGTTGGGTATATGTTTTGGAGACAGAGAGACCTGCGTAGAACTCCGCGTT
>NW_022103920.1:5356569-5369173 GCF_000313985.2 Echinops telfairi | reverse complement strand
CCCAGCCGCGTGGCTTCTCCACTTTTCACATTACTCGTGTTGTGATTGCTCATCTCCCTTCATTCACTAGGCAGACTGGAAGCTGATGGCTCACCTCTCTGGAGTTTGTGAAGAACGGTTACACATCGGCTCCCTGGGTTGTCCCTGCTTGTCTAGACCACCCGAGGACATCAGTCCACACTGTGCCTGATGGGAAAGGCTACCGAGTGCTGTTTTCTGTAGATCAGCTGGACCCAAGAAACATCCTCCACTCCACTGAGATGAGTCTTCATCCCAGGCTCAGAACGAGGAGCATCAATGACCCTTCCCTATGCTCTGACTTCAGCTTCACCCCTCTCATTGCCCTCCGGCCTCCCCGTCCCTCCAGCCCCGATGGTATCAGCGCAGGGTGGGCTGCACTCCTTCCTGCCCCCAACCCCTGTCGTGCTCTTACCAGCTTCTCTGGGGTGTTGACTATTGCCAGAGTGGCTCCCTCTGCTTCACAATTGCTCTTGCTTCTGTTCCAGGGTAATTCAGAGGAGGACAAGAAGAAGCATCTTCCTTGATGCAGGTTCCACCCTCTGGGGCAAACTGTGGACAGCCACGGAGAGAGAGGATGGGAAGTTGGTGGTTGAGGTGGAACCTTGGAACCCAGTTCTGAGACAATGGGGCATTAGCTTCTTTACAGCGATAGTTGTTGGATGACCTTGAACCCATTCCAATTCATAGTGACCCCAAGAGAGGAACTTGCCCATAGAGAAGTTCTGGGGGGTCTCCTAGGCTGTGACCTTTATGGGGACAGATTACCAGGTATTTCTCCCATAGAATCACCAGGCGGGTTTGAACTGCCAGGTGCACCACTGACACCCATAGGCTCCTTGACGCCCATCGGAACCTTCCCCAAGGAGGAACACCGAGGCGCAGACATTTTTGACCCAACTGGCCCTCGTTTCCCAGTCTGTAACTGGAGTGGGTTTAAAGGCCAGTGGCCCCTTTGGGCAAAACCCATTCTGTGGGAAAGTCTAAGGATTCAGCACATTACCTGTTCCGGAGCTCTCTGTGGATGCAGAGCGGCCTGTAAACATCTTTGGGACTGCGAAGAGAGACAACATGCGAAGTATCCGGGCTCCATGAGGGGCGCAGTGCCAGCCTCTCCTGGCTGCCCTGTGGCTAGCTCTGCACAAGAGAGAATTCTAGGCACCTGGCCACTGGGTGCTAGAATTCTTCAAATATTTTCCTTCTCTGAACCTCCCATCTGACCTCTACCGCTCTGTGCCACCCCCAAGGTCAATTTTCCCACCGCTTTGAGGCTCGGCAGTCAGGATGAAGTGCTGAGGACAGAAACAAAGCACCACAGAGGAAACCAAGTGTCATGGCAGAACTCGGCGCAGGGACCAGCCCTCCGGCTTCAAGCGGAATGCCCTTCATTTGACACTGCTCCTCTCTAGATGGCTGGGAGTCCTCGCCCCCTGCGATCCACCAGGTCCTAGTCTGGGGTCCCTGTCTCGATGGAGACATCCCTAATCCTAGCAGGCCAACCCTGGCCTCTTCTCTTCTCTTCATCCAACAGCTCTAAGGACTGTGGTTCCAGGACAGGTGTCAGGACCAGGGCGGACTAAAGCCGAGGGACCAGGGGAACAGTTCCTATGGACAGAGAACCAGTCTTGCCAAGTCGGCTCCCACTCCTGGAGACCCCACGGGCATCAGAGTAGAACTGTGCTCCTGAAGGCTTCCGGGGACTGGCTTTTCAGAAGTGCGTCTCCAGGTCTTAGAGATGCCTCTGGATGGCTTAGAACCTTGAGCCTTTTCGTTAGCCGCCAAGACATTGGCCGTCGGTACCACCTAGGGATGCGATGGCAGAAAAGGGTCCATGTACCTCTTTGAATATTCACAGGCGGGGTCTCCGCCTTCTTGGAAAGGCTGGCTCTCTGCTTAGGCAGCTGCAGTAGCTTTGCAAACTGGTCCCACCCTTCCTCAGTGACCCAGTAGTCTGCCCACTGTATTTACTTTAGCTAGTTTATGTAGTCACTTAAAATTGTGTTAATAAGCCAATTAGCCTTCATGTTGTCTTTCAGTGCCCTGTTCAGAGACCCTTTGGAATGTGCCCCTCACCTCATTTTCTAAGAAATTTCTTGGGGTTTTAATTGCTCATAAGCCCAGAGGGTTTTTGGAGTTACTTACGGAATATGACTCACTCTGCTAAATACCTCAGTTAATATCCATTGCCACCCCATCGGTTCTCGCTCACATTGACCCTCTAGGACAGAGCAGAACTGCTTCATAGGGGTTCTGAGACTGTCCCCCTCTAGGGGAGCAGACAGCCTCATTTTTCTCCCAATAAGTGACTGATGGACTTGAACTACTGAACCCCTGGTTGGCCACCCAACAGGTAACTGTTGGCACAGCTGAGGAAGATGGAAAAGACCCTTCTTCTCAAGGGTCTGCAGTCGTCAGTGTTTCAAGAGGACTTTTGAGGGAGGTCATCGAGGGAAAGTTTTCTGGAACTGGGGAGGGGTGCATCTCGCGGACCAGAGGTGCTCACGCACGTCCTTCAGTCATCCTTTCTGGAGTGGTGCCTTATGCTTTACAGGTGACAGTTAACAGACAGTTCCCGTTTTGCTTTTCTTCTACCACTGCTTTAGGAGCCCTGGTGGCATATCAGTTAAGTGCTTGGCCATTAGCTCAGAGGGTGGTGGTTCCAGACCACCCAGTGGCACCTGGGAGAAAGATGTGCTGTCTTTGGTAAAAGCGGTCATTGTTGTGGGCCATCGGGTGGACGCTCACTCACTGACACATGCGGCAGAGTGGAACTGTCCCGAGGGTTCTGTGGGCTGTTCTTTTTGGGGATGTATCCCGGGTGGCACAGCCATCGAGTGCTCAGCTGTTAACCACCCAGTCCCACCAGCCCAGATGCCACCCTGCAGGCGAAAGATGAGGCACGCTGCGTCCATTCAGATGGACAGCTTTGGAAACCCGCCGGAGCAGCTCTGCTCTGTAAGGTGGGGTCACCATGAGGAAGAACTGACCCATCAACAAGGCTGGGTTAGGAGCCCTGGTGGCGCAGTGGGTTAAGCAATGCGCTGCTCACCTAACGGTGCTTCCATAATTTCTGATTCAAAGCCCGCCCGCTTCCATAAAGAGTGGAGCTCTGGAAACCCTATGGGCCAGCTCTGTTCTGTTATGCAGGGTCACTGTGACGTTGGGTAGGTTTGGGGTGTGTGTGGGGTTTGTTTGTTTTTCATACTCAGTCTTCTTTATATGATTCTTTATAGGATGACAACATTTTAGCGTGTATAAAGTTCCTTCACAATCACCTGGCAAAGATTACACCCCAATCCCCATACCCAGGAAGAAAATTGGGGCCCAGAAACATCACCCAGTTTAGCCTTGGCTCCCACATCTACAAAAGGAAAGGGATTAATTAGAAAATCTTTTTGGTTGTTTTGAGGAAAACCAGAAATTCTTGGGAAAGGAGACTTCGAAAATGGTATCCCGGGCCATACAGCAAACATACTCATTTTAAAAGTACACGAGAAGTAGAGGGTGGAGAGGTTCGAGTTGCGTGCTTTACCTGTTCCGTAGCTCTCCGTGGGAATGATGTGCTCACTGCCTTGGCCAAAGATCTGCGGGACTGCAAAGAGAACCAGCAGTAGGCCAGCTGGAATTTGCCTGCGTGATGGGCATGACACGAAGCGAGTGCTAATGTGAAGCATTGAGCGCCTCGGCTCAGGCTGGTGAGTGTGCTAGGCTTGCTGTGCAGGTGTTCACAGGCTCCTGTTCTTTCCTGCTCCCTGAGGTGACAGGAGAGTCACCCTCTGTTTGGGTATCAAGGATGGCAGCCCTTTTCCCAGGACCGTTTCCTAATCCTACTTCCTGATATGAAGGTGAACGCTGGGCATTAAATCAGTAAGTCTGAGAAATCAGTGCATTTGACTTATGATGCTGGTGAAGAATATTGGAAGCACCCTGGACCACCAAAAGACCAGACAGGTCTGTCTCAGAAGAAGTACAGCCGGCGTGTTCCTGAGAAGAAGCAAGGATGGCATGACTTCACTTGTGTACGTGGGGCACGGTATCAGGAGAGACCAGTCTCTGGAGAGGGACATCTTGCTTGGGAAAGGAGGGCAGTGCAAAAGAGGAAGATCCTTGGTCGAGAGGAAGATAGACGGACACAGGGGCTGCAAGGATGGGCACAAGCGTGAGAACAACGGTCAAGATGGCCCGGACCAGGGAGTGTCCATTCTGTGATCAGCAGGGCTGCTCTGAGTCAGAGCTGACTTGGCGGCACCAAGCACCAACAGCAACAAGAGCAACCACATTTCCTCTCTCTACCAATCTGGGTTGCAGACCAGTCGGCTCGCTGCAATTGCCAAAAAGCCCTGTGACCGGTGGCCTCTTTTTCTAAGCATTTGACTGTCTGTGCACACAGACATCTCTCTCTCTCTCCATTAAATTCTATTTCCTTCCAATGCAGCAGTCCTCACGGCCATATCATTCAGGCTAAACTTGAATTGCATTTACAACATTTATCAATAGTAACCACTGTCGCTCAGTGATTTCGCCAGGAATCCCTGGCTCATTTTCTCAGAGCACACACTTTGTGTCGGGGCCCAAGCACGAGTCACTGGTCAATTCTTTATCCCCAAGGCATAGCAAGAAACCTTTGTGGCCCACTCTGCTTATCAGGGAGGGAGAGGGGCGTTGTCAGCCACGTTCAGGTGAAAAGACTGGAGCAATTGACCTTTACACTTGACCATGCCTTTGATCAGAGTCAGAGAACAAGGCTCCATGAGGGCTGGGGTAGAGGTTGCTCCGATACTCACAGTACAGTAGGAAGAAAGTCATTCCAACGACTTTCAGGACCACCACGATCAGCCCCGAGATGATCATGTGCCAGTTCATGATGGCGATGGGGAGGGGCTGCAGGGACCAGAGCACAGCACCTTCAGAATATGGGCCGTGTGGTTTCTCGCCACCGAGACCTCCTAGTCTGTTTACTCAGAGTACCTGTGGGGGCGTGGAAGACCGGGACATGTACCAGGAGGGGGCCCAGCACCTGCCTAGGGAACAGGCGGGACCTAGTGCAGCTGGGCAGCCTTTGAACTTGGTACGATGTCCCTCTACCCACCTCCCATAGCTGGGCCTCAATACCATTCTCATCTGCAGGTCCTAAACTCCTCTTGAATTTGCTGTGGACTGCGGGAAGTACACACAAGTCAGCCGTAGGGACATACAGCCCTAATCCTCCTCAGAAGCAGGGGTAGTGAGACGTCAGTTTACTGACTTCACGCACATCATCAGGAAAGACTGAGGTGGTCGTTAGGAGCCATCGAGTCAGCTCTGACCACAGCCACCCTGTGCACAACAGAATGAAACACTGCCCTGTCCCGTGCCATCCTCACAACTGCCTTACAGGAAGGACGGGTTGCTAGAAAATGACATCATGGTCGGCAAAAATAAAAGATTGAGTACAGTATTGAGAACAACCAAGGATCATGAATGTGCACGGATGGGCAGTGTTTTTGTTTGTTGTTCGTGGGGGGAAGGGGGTCACCATGAATTGGAGCCGCCTCAAAGGAAACTAACAACAACAACAACAACAATATCATCATCAACAACCAACTCTTCCAGTGAAATAAACCTGTACGCTATGAAGTGGGTTTTGCTCCATAGATTTCTGCTCGGTCGTCTTGACCATATTCCCTCCAGCTGTTGGCAGCCCCAGTCTTTTAAAGACTGTGCCAGGACAGGTAACCCTGAGGGTTTGGACATTGCAAAAGAGCCCACCATCTGTGCAGCTAAGATAGACGTACAGACAGACTCACCTGCTCTATCCTGGAGGCCTGGTTGACTGGTGTAGTGGGCAGAGGTCCCTTCCCCCAGGAGGATGCCTCTTCTGTTCAGGTCTGGTCCTCCCTCTTCACAGTCTGTGTGGGCACCCTTCCTGGTCAAGCACAGCTTCCTGTTCTGCATTCTTGGCAAAAGGAGTGGGCGGGGGAGGGAGGGGAAGGAAACTGCAGTCTTGGCAGAAGGAAGGCCCCCGCTTAGGTGTCTGGGGAGGAGGGCGGGGAGGCTATTATCCAGGGGAACATCTTTAGGAGAAGTCAGAAAAAAAAGCACCTCAGCACGGACTCACCTTGTCTGTGCTTGCCCTTGAAACACAGTGGGAAGTGGATGCTGTAAAATAGCAGCAAAGAGTGATTTTTGGGTAAAGGGCATTTAGAAATTCTCTGAACTGTTCTGGCAACCGCCTTCTCTTGCTCTCTTCCTCTTTTTTTTAAAGGATACATCTACTATTTATTGCAGTCTTTCCAAAATCCAAGGCTAAATCAGCTTAACTATTCTTTTGGTCGTCAGAACATAGCACCCCTTTCTCTCGAGAGAGCAGATGCTGCTGCTGATGATTTTGATTACCTCTTGTCATTAGGGGCATTGACACGAGTGAATGAAAATATCAGACATTTTCCCCAAGGATGGAGTTCATTGCTTTAGTTTCTCATCCCCAATGTACAGTCAGAAGAAAACAAAGGGTTACATGCACTATTGGTTGCGTCAAAATATGGACAGGAAATGTCAATGTCTCATCATTTGAATATTTCTGTATGTCCAATGTCTTTCTGACTCTCTGCCTCCTTTCTAGCTAACGGAACAGCCCACCTCCACTTACATAGCACCGCAGTGAGCGTTCACTGCATGGTTCTGCCTCAGCTCCTTAGCACATGTGAGCAAATTTTCAAATAAAAACACACTAGTTGGCGCTCATGCCTCTGTTGAAAGAAGGAGCTGAAAAGTAGAAGGAAGGGGCCACAGGCTCCCCCCAAAGTGGGGGAAACCATATGTCTTTGCAAAAGAGAAGTAGGTTAAGTTTTTATGTATTACAAAGGCAAAATGTCTTTGCCAAAACAAAAACAAAACATAACGTAAAGAACTACAGCTATTCCACAGAAAAGACCCGTGGTGCAAATTTTACTAGTCAAAGGAACGAGAATTTCCACAGTATGAATTTCTGAGTGCACCTAAAATAAGAGGAGCCCTGGTGGGTTAGGAGTTGGGTGCTAACTGCAAGGTGAGCAGTTCTAGGCCACCACTTGCTCTTAGGGAGAAAGTCGAGCCTTTCTAGTCCTGTGAAGTGCTCGAGTCTTAGAAACCCACAGGGAAGGTTCTGCCTGCTCCCGGAGGACTGCGATGACTTGGAATCCACTCGACGGCAGTGAGTTTGTTTGTGTGCTTGTTTTAGTGGGAAAAAAAAGTTGCCATCAAACCTTGTCCAAATGAGTGTCTGAAAGATTCTATGCAGTCCAGTGGAAATTATATGACTTCTGCAGAATTAAGCATTCACAAATAGAGCCTGGTCAAAATACTGGTCGATCAGAAGATTTGGACTGGCGGAGAACTTTCTGGAGAAAAATGAAATAATCTCTGATATGTTACATAGCAGCTGATTGAAGCAATGACAAACACAAGAGTCCCAACATGCTAACATGCTTACTTGTAATATGGATGAAACCTTGTAGGTAGCCAATGAATATATTAAAATGGTACATGCAATGTGACAACAACAAAAATGACGTATTTCCATGTGTTGAGAAAAGACAAATTAGCAAGTGTGACTTGGGAAGAAATCCCGAGATGGTGCCTGTGCGATTCAGACTGTTAGTGAGTTTAGAGGTGTGTGGCAATATTTCATAATGGAGAGGAACTTGCTTCATCCACCAGGAAACTGTGTGTGAAAATGCTCCTGGATGTGGTCATTTGCACAATGTACCAGGCATATCCTGGCATCTGGATCCTCAGAATAGTCCATGGTTTTAATGATGAGTTGAATTCTCAACAGGGAAACCTATTGCCCAACACACACACACACACACACACACACACACACACACCCCAAACATCATTAAAATGAATAAAAGGCATGCAGACAGGTATTTTAATCACACCATACTTCACGGACTCTGAGAAGCCCAGTGCTGTTGTGCTCTGTGATGCCGTAGACTCTGTCACTGGTATTTTAGATTCCAGCAGAATCTCCAATTGTGGACAGGTTTCAGCAGAGTTTGCACACAAAGACAACCAAGAACAAACTAGGCCACTTACTTCAGAAAATCAGTCGAAGGAAACTATATAGATCATGGCCAAATATCTCCCAGCTTGCTTGCTCCGTATACATCATCAGGAAGGCTAATCAGTGGAGGAGGACATCACGTTTGGTGAAGCCGAGAACTCATGAAGGCAGGGAAAACCCAGGGACAGAGATGGGCACACTAGCTGCAAGGATGAACTGGAGCATCTGGCGACAGTGAGGATGAGGCAAAGGGCTGGGCACACTTAATGCTGTCATATATATAGTTCATATGAGTCAGAATGGACCCATCTACGCATGCATAAATCTTTTATAAATCTAAATTCTCTCTCTATCATCTATCAACTATCTACCTAAATTATGTCTCGTATCTATTTATAACCTGTAAAATATAGTAAGAGAATCCCATGAGCCAATTCAAGCCACTGAAGTGTTAAACTCCAGCTAAGCCTAAACCGAAGAAGCACATTAGCCTGTGTCATCAAAGGATTATAAATCATATTAGAGTTTAAACTCTGAGCACCTGATTTACAGACGGCTATGACAGATAATGAAAATCCAAAATTCATTTGCAGAGACCTTATGGGGAACAAGCCTTCATTGAAGTCCCTTGGAATATTGACCAGAGATGTGAAACGTCAATTAATGCTGGTATATTTAGGTTAAAATTTAACATCACTTGTTTTTCCTTTTAAATTATTCTTGTTCTTTTTTAGAAAACAATTTACTGGCATAAAATCCACACATTGTACAACTCAACAATTCATTCATATTAAGAATAGTTGTGCAATCATCACCACAATACATATTAGAACATTTTCTTCTTTCTTGTGCTCATTGTTATTAGCTCCCCATTTCCCACAACCTCCCCTGCTACCCACCCAAGAAACCATCATTCTGCTTTTCTTTGCAGATCCCTTGCCTGTAATCTTTTTTTATAACAGTTTTATTGGCACGCAACTTACATATCATACAATTCAACAGTGTAATCATGCAATCACATAAGGAGAATTGTACTATCATTACCATATTCAGGTTTAGAACATCTCCCCTCCCCCTTGGATAAATTGCCTTTAGAACGAATTGTGCAAGTACAGTAAGTTCTAGTGTTCCCTCCCCCATCAGCCTTCATTTTTTATTTCTGAAATCCCATTTCCCTCCCTGTCACCCACTCTCCACTCCTGCACCCCCTAGCAACCCTTGCTTCAGTTATTATCACTATGCAGTCACTCTTCCTGTGCATCACAAACTGGGAAAACCAACAGAAACAATAAAAAAAATAATTGAAATGAGGTGGTCAGGATAAAATAATAATAATATAAAGACCAATATGCAAATAATGCACAAGAAAGAAAACACCTCCATCAAAAATTCAGGGAAGAAATTTCTGTCATGGAACAAGTAAGAGATACTTGCTCCCAGAGCAATACAGGTTGGGTCTGTAGGGAGGTCATCTGGCCAAGTATCAAGTTTGATTCAGCATATGCAAGATTACAGTGGTCTCTGCCTGGTAGGAAGGCTGTTGAAGATTCTTGCCTTTGGCTAGATTGGATCTGCCAGCGGTTCAGTCTGACTTGATACTCTGCAGATGGGTTTTGAGGTCCCACTGTCCTCTGTAGTCTTCTATATATTGAGTGCTCATAATTTTAGCTCTGGTACTTTTCCCTTTGCCATATTAGAATTTTATAATTGCCATCTTTGGATCAAACAAGCTCGTGTGCTTCTTCCATGTGGACTTAGTTGACTCCTCACTTAGATGGCTGCTTATTTGAATACAAGCCTTTAATACCCTAGACACCACTCTGATCCATAGTCGGGCATCATCTAGCTTCTTCACCACACTTTTTTGTGGCACCCTTATCTTCATTGATAATTTCATGAGGATGAGTATCAAACAGGGCCATGTGATTAGAACTAATTGTTCTTGAATTAGGGATAGAGTTAAGTATGAACCCAGACTCCATCTGCTTGTCCGTAGGGTTTGCATGTCCCAGGTTTACTTTGGCTGTCATAACATGACAGAAATCAGACCCTATAAACCAACTGCCTCACTAGCAACCATAGCCAACCAGCAACCAAATAAACAGAACACACATACCCCCACCAAAAAACAAGAAAGAACAAAAACAACAACAAAGAAAACAAGCTACAAGCAGGAAAGCAAAACCCATACAAACACAGAAGTACAACATTGTCAATCACTCCCAGGGTATACATCAGTGGTTCTCAACTTGTGGGTCTCGACCCCTTTGGGGGTCGAACGACCCCTTCACAGGGGTTGCCTGATTCATAACAGAAGCAAAATTACAGTTATGAAGTAACAACAAAAATAATTCTATGGTTGGGGGGTCACCACAACATGAGGAACTGTATTAAAGGGTTGCGGCATTAGGAAGGTTGAGAACCACTGGTATAAGTCAAGTGCATTGTTATCATCATCAATTTTCCCAGTGACTCAACACTGCAGACACTGCCGGTAAGGGGAGTCTATGCTAGTACAGTCCCACCTTGAACCAGAACCCATGAGATTTTGTCCTACACAGTTTGATCTCTCATTTGATGGGCTCTGTTGACCTTAAATATGGAGATTGATGCTAACGGAGGCTTTCCTGGGTCAGTTCTTCCAAGTGTAGATCCCTGCTCATTGGGTCCCAACCTGCCGTGCCCCTGTAGGGTGGGCATTGAGGTACATGGATGGTGATCTTGGGTCCCTTTTCATTGGACACCCACCAAGCCGGGGATTCCCCCCAAAGGTCCAGTGGCTGCAACTTCCACAATCTTAGGACAGTCACTTTGCTTCCTCTCCCATCCAAGTTCCCCAAGGGTGCAGGCAGCTTCGAGGCAGGGTTCAATTCATTAGTGGGGCCTCTATGGTATGTCCTTCTGGTGTAGCATTGTGCCCTGCTGCTTGCCAGTCGGTTTCCTGATCATCCTGGTGCTTAGTCTACCTGGTGCTTCGGTTCACCGAAGGTTGGGTAGAAATTAATTCATAGTGTCTACCCAGGTATCTAAAATCTGTCCCATTGTCCCCCTAGGTTCCCTATACTCATTGTTTAGCATCCTTTCCCGCTGGCTGCGTGGCTAGTTCTCATTCTCCCCAATCACCCACCATACTCACCAACAGAACTATCAGCAGCTCCTCCACCATGTAGGTGGTCCCCTCTGATTTCTTTGGGATTGAATAAAAAGTAACCAAGGTCATTATACAAGTTGTATAGAAATTGTTAAATGCTGTGTACATGTTCACTGAAAACATTATACAATTTTGTTTTTTAAGAAGAAATGTTAAGCTTAGGCAAAATAGATAAAGACCTGTACAGATATACAAATATTGCTTAGTGTGTTAATTACATTAGCTGGTTTCAATTTGAGGATTAAGAGTGTAGGGGTGGAGTCTAGCCTGTCAATCAGGATATATAGCCAATGAGGCCTCTGTGTGGGCATGGCCTTCTCCTGAGGATTCTGGGAACTCTTGTATTTCCTCCTTGGAAGTGGGAGACACTCTCTCTCTGCTCACTCCCTGGGAGACGTTGACGCTGACAAGACACATGGAACTACACTAGTGCCCTGAGCTGGAGAAGCCACATGGACACCTCTGCCAGCGCTGAGATGCTTACCATGCCACTAGATCCACAAGACTGCCCACCCACTGGCCTGTGATCTTCCTGCATTCAGCATCATTGCATGTGTTTCATGAGTCTGAAGAGGACTTTATAGATTGGCATTGGACATATGGCCTAACATCGGACTGATGGACTTGATCTAGACTGGGCTGGGATGTTTTCTTGATATTCAATTGCTCTCGTATATAAAGCTCTTTCTGACACACATACGAGTCTCCCTGGATTTGTTTCTCTAGTCCACGGGGACTGACACAGTTAGAAAAATAGAAAACCTGGAATGCTCTTGCTACACATTGGCCTTAGCTTTGGAAGCCTTGGAAACAAGCACAGGCTGCAGGAGAGCTTTATGGTAAAGTGGCAATTTAGTATGGTGAGAATTAAGTGTGCAATCACATTTGGGGAAGATTATTCCTTGGTTTGAGGAAACTTTGTGAATTGACCAGCTATTCAATTGTAAAAGCACCCCCCCCACACATTTTATGTTGGGGATTGGTGTAAAGAGTGAATTTACTGCTCTGAGGGTGCAGAAGCTGTGGATTTCACCTTTTTATGTTTCTGAGAGGAGTTGTTCTCCTTCCGTAAAGATTTACAGTCTTGAAATCCACTGGGCAGTTCTTCTCTGTCCTACAGGGCCACTATGAGCCGGCCTCGACTCGAAGGTCAGGGGATGGGTACACCACCAAAGATCAATGCCAGGGATCCTTCTCCCCTCCCACCACCTCTTATTGAGTGACGCAAGACTTTTTCCTTTAGTAGTGTTGTGACTGGTGGCGTAGTGGTTATGCATTTGGCAGTGATCCGCAAGGTCTGAAGTTCAAAACCACCAGCCACTCTGAGGGAGAAAGATGGGGTTTCTACTCTCGTAAAGAGCTATAGTCTCTGAACTTCACCGGGGCCACTCTCCTCTGTCCAGTGGATT
>NW_022103920.1:5352561-5354950 GCF_000313985.2 Echinops telfairi | reverse complement strand
TTTAAAATCCAAGGACATAGGCTGGAGTTTGATATCTTATTTTATGACTTCATTTATTTTGTGCCATCTTTTTTTTCATTTTTAAAAACTAATGTTGGTGTATGGAAGTAGACTAGATTATTTATAGCTAAACATGTTTCCCCAAAGCACAGTTTTTCTAGGCAAGAGAGGATTATATACAATATCCAACCAAATGTAAAGCTACATGTGAGTGCCCTGGTAGACAAATATTTAGTGTGTTGTAGATGCATGTCTCAGGAGAAACACAGCTACAACGCTTTTAAAAAGTGGGGATTGTGGCATGTTTTCTTTGGACACGTCATCAGGGAAGGATGTTGTCTTTAGTAAAGTAGAGGGTAAGTGAAAACGAGGGAAATAAGAGGGGTAGACAGAAGAGGCTCAATCAGGGGCGCAAATACCCCATCCATTCGTGAAGATGGTGCAGGACCAGGCCATGTTTCTTTGTGTTACAGGTCGGGTCACGAGCCTCCCGATGGAACCATCAGCTAAGTGATGGCCTATTCGCTGGAAGGTTGGTGGTTCAAAGACATCCTTGAGGTACCACAGAAGCGAGCCCTGGTGATCTGCTTCTGAATTGTTACCACAGTGGATCCCAATGGAGAAGTTCTACTTGGCCCATGTGGAATCAACATCAGGATTGGCAGCAACTGACAACAAGAATGTCAACTGGATGGGGCCATGGTTTTAAATGAGTTTATTTTAAACTATTTCATTGACATACAATTTACATCTTGAAAACATGTCAATAACTCGATCACATCCATAGGAATGTGATCAATAGGAATGTGATACAATCTATTTCAGGACATTTCTTCTTCCTTGTACTCGTTGTTGTCAGCTCCCCATTTCCTGTCAATCTCTCCTGTTGTGTGTCCCTTTGGAGCTGTTGATTCAGTTGTTGTCTCTAAAGGGTTATGTAATCTGGGTTCATTTACATAAGATTATACAAAAGCAAGACAATTATACAAACAAAGATGGTTGCTGCTGCTGAATTTCATGTTTATGATTCTTACACAAGTTTTCATACTTTTACCACATCCTTGTAACCTCATGTAATATGTGACAGTGGTGTGTAGGTATTCAGCTCTACATACATGGAGTCATCCCTTAGAAATCAACTTAAAACTTGTTTTACAAAGGTACAACAACATGTTCGTGAGATCATCCGTGTTCAATTTCTCTGTGAGGTCATGCGTTCAGCTAGGTTCTCTTGAGAAGCAAAACTCGTGCTGCTTTTGTGTGTGTGTGTGTGTGTATACCGAAAGATATATCAAGGATTGGCTCACATCATTGCACAAGTGGGTGAGTCCAGTTCTGTTCAAGACTGTGGGTCAGATGTCAGCTGGAGGCTTCTCCTGACTCCTGTAGCTGCAGGGGCTGATGAACAGGGAGCAGGAAGCTGAAGCAGGAAGACCACAGGCAGAGGGATGCCCACTTGAATGACTTTAGGGATGAATGAATCCAACACCGGCAGTCTGCTGATGACTGCTGGGCCTGGCAGGCCATGTAACAGGAGATCAGTGAACCAGATGCAGACTCCAAATCCAGCAGTGGACGTGAGCTAGCTTCCACGCATGTCCATTTGTACTAAGAGAAGGCCACCCCTGAATGAAATCCCCTCAATTGCATCAAGGCTGTGACCAGATGAAGATCTATTCTTCCCACAACTGGTGGGCTGCTTCACAGAAGACCCCATCATGGAGCTGGCCCCACTAGGTTAGATCATATCAGGAGAGAATCCTGGACCACTCAAGTTGATCTAAAAGCTGTTACAGATAGTATACTAATTCATGGGTAGATCAACACTTATTTACCCATTCACCTATGAATAGGTTTCATGGTGTTGCAGAATTAATCATTGTTGCAGGTGAGATGTGAAACTAGGGGGAACGATGGTTACAAAAAATCCAAGCTTACTCTCTGACAACTCTATGCTGGTAAAGCAGGGTGGTTCAGTCGTCGACTTCTTGCCTTCCCACCATTAGAAAGGTATTGTCTCCTCTGATTTCATAAGGGTGAAGGAGCATCAAATCAATATCCGCCGCAAATGGATTACAATGAGGCAGAGGGTAGACACCCCTCCATCCTTTAATCTCTTGACTGGCCATCCTGCAGTGACATTCATGACTTCTCTCCTCTGTGTGATCACTCACTGCAATGGCCACACAGAAAGCTCAAACAATATTCATGATTATGGAGTCTATTAGGGAAGTTGTTCTTAGGTTCCACCGAGTCAGTCTGATTCAAAGCAGCTCTAGGTACAACATAAGGAAACACTTCCCGGCCCTGCGTCATCCTCACGATTGTTCCCGTGTTTGCGCCCATTGCTGCAGCCACTGTGCCAGTCTCTCTCCTTGAGGGCTTTCCT